>NC_087214.1:43686458-44023958 GCF_015104395.2 Macrobrachium nipponense
TTCGCCATATTTAACTCAATTATGAGCAAATTTTCTAGCTTCTAGTTAGCATAAATGAATATCCAGATACTTTACTTATATGAGACAAGGTCATTTTTCGTTAGACAACGTGTTTAAGTTGAAATATGACTTGAATACATTTTTTGTGAACTAAATTATTTTTTTCATGAAAAGATTGCATCAGGGGCATGTTTTTTTGTGTGAAAAAAAAATTACATGATTCCGTTCACTATTTTCACTTGGTTTCAACGTAATACAAGCTTTGCGTTATCTTTTATTGGTCTAAAAAAAACTGTAAAATTTGTTTTTTCAAGCCCAATAGTTTTGATAAAATGATTTTCTCTCAATTTTATCAACAGTTGTGTTCAATGGCACAATTTTATCTAAGGTTGTGTTCGATGGCACAAGTTTACAGGAGTTTTATCCTTGTTGCTATTGCATGATAGTCATTAGCAGTATATTTCCTTGCTGAGCTTTGATCTATAGCAAATAACTTTCTGCATAAAAATATCATTCCTATGCTACATATCATTTATAACATGACTACGGTAATTGCTTACTATCATTCGGTTGTTCATGACTACACATTTACATTTACACAATTATAACGTTAAAACAATACCTTCATCATTCTCTTTTGCTGTTTTCAGACTTTTTTAATAGAAGACGGGATAAATTTAGGCTATTGTGAATAGAAGACGGGATAAATTTAGGCTATTGTAATTTGGTCTCTCTCGCTCCCTGAGTGTACTCTGCCGCCTGCGTCCATTGCGAGTGAAATTTTAAAATAATTTCAAAATATTGTCGTATCAGTATTAATTGTTAACCCCATCGTAAAATCAGATTATCGTAAGACAAATTATTGTAACTTGAACACTACCTGTATTTTAATTCATGTCTATTGTCCTTTTCTGCAACAATAGTAACCCCCAAATATTAAAGATGTTTCCAAATTAGATATAACACAATATTTCTACTTTAATTTTAACCCAACCCCCTTTCATTTCTTTTTCCTAATATTACTGAGGCAGGGCAATGCTACTTAGCTTTGACATCCATCGCTTCCAGGTATAAGAACATTCTTAATTTTGTGGGCTATCCTTATGTATTCCCCCAGTTTTCTGTTAGGGGATTTCCGTGTCTATATTTATGTCCTGATCTGTTTTTTTAATTGATTTACACATGAATAAATGTTTGGTGATGTCCTCCTCCACTGCATATATCACAGACCTCGTCCTGAAATTTACCCAGGAAGCTAGCCTTTAAGTTCAACATATTCAGTCTGGCTTTCATTATAATACATGCGTCCTTTGTTTCCAGTTCCCTTATGTTTTTGTTTTCCTCGAAGTTATCTGTGAACCTCAGCTTCTTTATTTCTTTCCTCTTTTGTTTGAAAGTCTTTTAGATATCTTGATTAATTCTTATCTTTATTTCCTTATTCAGTGCTTTTTTGGCATACCTCATTCCATTAATTTCTATATTATATTTGGTACATGTGTTCACCAAGCCTTTTGTCCAACATTGTCCATAAGGGGCTCTTAATTGCTCTTCTACTATTTCTTTGATTGATCTTTGTTTTGAAAAACCTGCACATATACTGCTCATCCTGATCTCTGCCTGCTCTTTTATTCTGGTTCATAGTCAACTTGTCTCATTTCTTGGTACTTTTTTTGGCATATCTCATTCCATTAATTTCTATAATATATTTGGTACATGTATTTACCAAGCTATTTGTCCAAAATTGTCCATAAAGGGCTCTTGATTGCTCTTCTGCTATTTCTTTGATTGATCTTTTTTTTTTTTTTTTTTAAAACCTGCACATATACTGCTCATCCTCATCTCTGCTTGCTCTTTTATTCTGGCTCATAGTCAACGTGTCTTATTTCTTGGTACCTTGCCTTTCCATTTATTATAGCCCTATTTTGGCTTCTGATTCTGTGACTGTATTTACAGTTTCTACCATATTTGCAGTGCCCCTCTTTGAAACGCATATACATTCTCATCTTTGGTCTACCTAATTTCGTCGTACTATAGTCCTATTCTGGCTAATGACTCTGTGGCTGTATTTACAGTTCCTGTCATATTTACAATATAGCCCTCTTTGTAGAACTTATATACTGTCCTTTGGTTTACCTCTTTTTCCTGCCCATGACTGTCTGGGATCTTTTATTAAATTCTGCTTTCCACTTGTGCAGGTACTCACAAGTCTCCTTTCTTGCACTTTCCTGTCGTAAGTGCATTGTGTACTCACTAAAGTCCTCTCCTTTCTTGCACTTTCCTGTCGTAAGCGCAGGTACTCACAAGAGTCTCCTTTCTTGCACTTTCCTGTCATAAAGAACCTGCACTCTGCTCTTGTTAGCTTATCCTTATCTTTAGGTGCACTTTGATTTTCCCATGTTCTTTGCTTTCTTTCCAACCCCTCTGTTAATCGTGGTCCCTGTTTAGGGCTTAGCTCTTCAAGCATTGCTTGTTGTCAGGGTTAGGTGAGTTACTCTCTAGTCTTGACATTATTTTAGTGGTCCTTTCCGTGATTGTACCTTGTGTGTTTTCCATATTCTTCACTAGGTTTTCATTTAGGGTTTTCAGGTCTTCCATGAAGCTCCAATGATTGCTGACTGTCCTGTTTTCTGCACAATCTCCGTTTCTCCAATTGCTTTTTCTAATTTTTCTTAGTATGATCTGCAATCTTCTGTGAGTAACTTTAGTTCTCCAATTGATTTATTCTCCTTTTTTACTTTCTCTGCACTTTTTATTCCATCCAACACCATATTTCCAAAATTCTTGGTGATCTGGGATTTTTCCTCTATCCTTTCTCATAGCAATTTCCTCATTCTGACTTATTGACCCTTTTTGCCTGTACCCTCCATTACGTTCTATACAAATACTAGTGTTTTCTTCCTCTTAGCATCTCATGCAATACCTATATAAGCTTGTTTTCAGCAATTTCTCAGTTTCTTCAATTGCTTGTTCTAATTTCTTTGCATGATCTGCAATCTTCTTTGAGTAACTGCAATACCAATCTAGGCCTTTTTCCTTTTCTGTCATTTTTATCGACCTCAAGAAATTCTTCATTTGAGGCTTGTTTAGGTCTGTGCAGAACAATTTTTTGCATTATCACACTTGGCTTTCGTCTTCTGGGCCTAGCCGGACCTTGCATTGCCCACATGGGCATGACTTCTTCCTATCACTTGTCGATTCCTTGTGGGTGGATGTAGCTAAAAAATCATCATCATGGTCTAAATCTATTAGCTTACTGTTGTCATGAGGCCTACCTTTTGAACATTCTTTGATGTCTAACAAGGAGACGTCACTCCTCTAGAGTTTTATCTATTGCTTCTTTTACTTTGGCCTTTTCTGAAGGGTTGACCTGCCTACCCCTGGAATTCATTCTGACTTCAATTTTCATGACCTTTTGTTTTCCACCTTCTGCCATGTTTGTTTCCCTGACCTGGCTGGATGTCTCCTCCAACAACACAACTGTACCTTACCTTTCAATCCAGATCTGAATTTTCCCTCTGCTAATTAATTTACATCACACCTCCCACTAGTTGCTTTGCCATTCATAAAATTGGTACCCACTTTCAATTAGGACAACAAGCCAAAAGTAAGCTTTTCCCACACCATATCTTGATATTTTTCTGTCTCAGGTCCCCTGTATGTTCAAGAATTGTGAAGCTGTGGATTGTTAATTATGGCAAATACATGGACCTTGAATCGTCATGCAGAAAGAAAATTTAAGGAATATAGAGAACTTTGCAAGGGAAATAAAAAAGCTACTGTAGAAAATAATTCACATACACACGCAACTAGTGGTGAAATTTTTAACAACGATGGATGTGAAAATAATGTCTTCTCCTAGCTTACTAATTGCTTGGCAATCTGTGTGTGTGTGGGGCTATCAACCTTTTTTCTTTTTGCTTATACAGATTTCCAAAGAGTATCTGTTGACAGTTTCCTCAATTTTTCAGTAAATTGAATATTGTAAATCAGATGGTACCTGTGTAACCAATAAAATCAGCTTTTATTTCCTGTGTTGGTGAAGCTATTTGTGAAAAGAGATTTGTGCTAACTACATTTAAATTAACACACTTCTGGTTAGATATTGGAAAATATTGATTTCTTTTTCAGTCTTGCGACCTCTTATGGTGGAAGTGATGCAACCTCTTATGCTGGAAGTGATGCGACCTCTTGTGATGACAATGACGAAATTGGAAAGTAGGGTGCAAGATCAGCAGAATTCACTAGAAATAATGATAGGTACCATCGAACATTTGAAACAAACTCAGGCTGCTGCACCATTGGACCTGATTTATCCCTGCTGGACGGATTGCTACCAATACAAAGATATGTAGACTTTGAGGACTTTGAACAACAGATAAATGGGGACAGTGCCCTTAGAAAGTCACTGGTAAGCTACATGTCAGTTACCGTGATATGCACAATGATGTTTATTACGCTTCAGTACTGAAAACTTTTACTTTGACATTACTTTTACTTTGACATTACTAAAGATAAGAAAAGGCCATAGTGTGTAGCATGATTTCATTACTAATGATTATCAAAAACTTTCGTATAACCAGTCTTATTGAATGTTATTTCTAGGTACATCGACTCCAGATTCTTGGGGGAGCAACCATCTAAGCAGCAGTCAAAATCATGATTGACTTCTGCATGACAAGTGGACTCCAGTATGAGTTCAACTGGGAAGGTCGTCTTGGCTGGAAGACTAAAACAAATACATGCAAGAAAGGGTTTGAGAACACGACATTGTGTGGAATTATAATAAGTGAGTGCTGTATAATGCTGTTAGGTGTAGGGTATGACTTTTGCAGTGTGTAAATTGGCACTTTGTAGTACTGCCTATTGCTAGCTTTTAGATGGGGATGCAGATGCAGTGAAGTGCCATAGATGCTGGTAGATAGTCAAAATATAAGTACTGTATGTGAAATCTTCAAAACATGAGTTGCATTTGTATTTCATCCACACATTCAGTAAGGTTCAAAAGTAATGCAAAGTAATCCATTATAAAAGTGCAGTGTAATGTTAAAGCACAGAAACCGTAAGTGCCATTATCATTTAGCCTTGGCAGGGGTTAACACCAAAATCAAATCCCACAAGTTAAAAAGGACTTAAACCTTAATTGTTAACCCTGTAAATGAATTAATACTTTGACATCAAAACTTCTAAAGTTCTTAACCCTTTAAATGAATTAATACTTTGACATCAAAACTTCTAAAGTTGGATACTGCCATAGCCTCTGTCTTGGATTTGAGTTCACTTGCTTGAGAGTACACAAAGTTGCACCATTTTTTTCTTGTCCACTTTTACCTCCCTGTATAGGGTTACTTTTCCTACTCGACCCCTTGGGTTCAGAGGTTTATGCTTTTCTAACTTAGATTTTAACTCAAATTGTAATAATAGTGGTATAAGTAACTGAATATAAAGGCTTTTATATTGTTGGACTATGCGTAGTACTGCAGATATGCAATTTACTAATATTGATTATCCTTTTCAGATATTCTGGTGAACAAGACACAATTATCAACTGATGAAACTGAAGTAGGGAAAACTGTGATGATTTATCTAAAAAAATGCATGTGACAGATACGTGGGAAGGAAAAGACCAAAAGACTTGCATAGTCAGCAAAGTCAAGATGAGAGTCCCAATTCATCTCAACCTAATTCTGGTGGGGATCCTGAAGGAATATAATATAGAGCACTTCTGCTGACTGTTGTCAAGGAAATTATAAATATTCATGTAATTTGTTTATCACTCAAATTTATCTTATTATTGTCAGTCTCTTTTGATTAGATTTTTATAATATTTAAATGAATAATTTTTATATTTAAATGAATAATTTGATGTAGAGAAGTATCATTCTTTTATCTAGTACATACAGTGCTGTACTTAATGAATGGCAATTTGTGTTCCTGCACTACTTTTTTTTTTTTTTTTAAATTAAATGGATGTACCATCTTGCACGAAGTCACAACAAACATTAGACAGAAATCCATGAATATTTATAATTTCCTTTACTACATCATCAGCTAGCTTTTCTAAAATATTGTATATAGAAATCAGATATATTAAACAATTAAGGAGAGTTTATGTAGTATGTAGTGAGATATAGAGAATGCAGTATATATATGGTACTAGTTACTGCAACTGTTTTGTTAACAATTTTTTGCCTTCTAATAAAATTTTAATTGTGACTATGTATTTTGATGTTAAACACCAGTATAATGGAATCCCATTTTTTTATGTGTTGATGCATTTATTGAAATTATTGTTTACATGACAGCCACAATACTTGATCACAGAACAGTTTTTAAAAAGAGTATGGATTTGTTTCTATTGACTGATAAATGTTTGCATAAAAGTGTTTAAATTATTTTCAAAAATAATTTTGTCAATACCTAATTGCCACATCACCCTATACTACTTTATCAAAATAAATTTAGATGAATATTGCAACATACAGATACATAAGGGTATACTTTTTGTCCGGAAGAATATGAAAGAAATGTTTTATATCTGTGTACATCACCCTGTTGTAGCTAAAGTTTGAAAATAAACTATACAATGTTTTATGCATGTAACTATAGTGCTGATAAAAGGTAAAGTAAGGAGATCGAGCTTCTAACATTTCTTCCAGTGAGGTTTGATCACGTATCTAAGACCACTGAATAAAACTGCCAAAGGAGTCCGTTTTTTCATTGTATAGTTTATTTTCAAACTTTAGATACAGCAGAGTGATGTACATAGATATCACATTTAATTCTTTCATATCATGCATTGGAATTGTCTGGCAATCCATAATGAAACATAAATTGGATACTGGTAATCGTACCAGTATCTGCCCAAAATAGGAAAGTTGGAAGTCCAGAGTTGTTCCACTACTGGTCCAACACACACATTGGCGTGATTATGGATTGCATGTATTGTCCCAACATTCTTATAACACAGTGCCATTAAGGGCCCGGTGTGCAAACGGATAATGGATATAAATTGGACCGATGCTACTGATCATTTGTACCAATGCCCGAAAGTCTGGATCTCCGGCAATGGGTCAATGTATGACCAATACTTGTGTGTTTGCTGGGAAGGTAATAAAACCATTCTCACCTAATATATTATTGTCCTATCTTCGAAATAAATAGCCAATTCAAGGTTTATGTACGACGTTCATTGGTAGGCTAAGCGTAGTTGCAGTGCGATAACCACCAACGTACACAAACAGATTCACATTATGATATTAACTGACAATAAAAGGTAATAAAAACCATTCTTACCATATATATTATAGTCATATCTTCATCATATAAGCCTATTCAGAATAATTCCACATCATTGCACTCAACTTATCGTCGGAGTGGCCAGCCACAAAATGTAAGCATATACCTTTACGTACGAAAATGGTTTATGTATATGGTTGCGTTCAAAGCGACATTTTTTGTTTTTTTTTGATAAACTTTTAGAAATTTTAATAGTAGTGGTATGTAATTTACAGTAGTAATAACATTAAGGCTAAAATTAATTCGAACTTCATTATTATTTTGGCAGTATTCGTATAACTTCTCTGAACAATTAAGTCATACAAACGCTATTTGTCATAGATTATCGTAAGTATTGCTGTTTGTTATTGGCGACGAAGCGTAAACGAAATACATAAAAGCATTTTTTACCTTATATATTATCGTCATATCTTCATAATAAAAAGGCTATTCGTGGAGTAATTCCATATCAGTGAAATCAATTTTATCTATGCGAGGCCAGCCAGCTGACAAAATGTACGTACGTATATGAAAATCAAATTATGGTAGCGTTCACATTAAGATTATCTTTCGAAATTTTTATAGTACTATTCATGCTACGTAGTAATAATGTTTGAAATATACGTAACATTAATTTTCAATACAAAATATCATCGTTGTTTTGGTAGTGAATAATAGTTTAGAATTATCATACATACACTGCATTGTTATGGGTTTGTGGCAGTGATAAAACAACCAAAATAACGTTCTCCTTTAAGTCATCATATCTTCATAATAAAAAGGCTATTCGTGGAGTAATTCCATATCAGTGAAATCAATTTTATCTATGCGAGGCCAGCCAGCTGACAAAATGTACGTACGTATATGAAAATCAAATTATGGTAGCGTTCACAGCAAGATTATCTTTCGAAATATTTACAGTACTATTCATGCTACGTAGTAATAATGTTTGGAATATATGTAACATTAATTTTCAATACAAAATATCATCGTTATTTTGGTAGTGAATAATAGTTTAGAATTATCATACATACACTGCATTGTTATGGGTTTGTGAGAGTGATAAAACAACCAAAATAACGTTCTCCTTTAAGTCAACGCATTTAGGAAAAACATGACATAGAATCGACTTGTGACTTCGTTCACTTTGATATTTTTAACGATACAATAACTATCATTTGTACAGGTAGTCGTCTACTTACGACGGCATTAGGTTCTGGAAGAGCTGTCGTAAATTGATCTTGTCATAAGTCGATGAACCCCTTAGCCTATGTACATTATTCTATACCTACGAACCACATAGCCTATGTACATGTATTCTGTACCTACCGCATACTATCTATCATATATTATATCCAAAGTATGCAATGTATACTGTCTTTCTTTCAGCATATTGAATAAATTGAATCATGTTTGTGCTGTCTTTTTATCCTTTTTACCATATCCAACCCATGCGTGTACATGTACGTATTTGTTCGTTTTGCATTTTCATTGACAACTTAGTACCTACATATACTTTTATTTTTATTCATCCCAAATAGGGTGCATGTATAGTACCTATTATTACGTTTAGCATATGAAATCTTATCATGCTCAAACTCCTTGATTAATACTTACTTTTATTACTGTATTTAACATTTTGTTCATGAAACTTACCTGTCAGATATATATATAGCTGTATTTTCTGAAGTCCGACAGAATTTTAAAAACTTCCGACACACGCAGTGGTCGGCCAGGTGGTTAGTACCCATTCCCGCGCTGGGAGGCGGGTATCAGGAACCATTCCCATTTTCTATTCATAATTTTTCTGTCGCTGGTGCTGAAAACACCTGTTTTCAGTACCTCCGTCTTAGGATTTTGGAAACTTCATTGCCGCTAAGTATCCTAATTGTCTTTTGATTTATTTACTTGGATTTGTGGGTAGGCATACGCTATCTTAAATTGATTTGAATTTGATTCATTTTTGCATAAAATATCTAAATCTAGTTAGGCTAGTTTCAGACGGGGTTGTCTGCAAAGATAGGGTGTGGCTACCGAAAGCTTCGGTAGATCCGCACTTGGTATGTACGAGGGGTATGGGTCTTGCTTCTTTGTTGAGATTTGTCATGTAAGGAGTGTGAGACTTTGTCTATTCCGTAAGGAAGACGTATGATTCGTATGTACGCAATTAATCAGTAAACATGTCTAATTCCGTAAGGAAGACGTATGATTCGTATGTACGCAATTAATCAGTAACAAAAGTCAGGGTAGTGAACCTGCTAACCTTCCTGTAGACTTTATTTTGCCTAACCCTGTAGTATGGCCTACGGGCTATGAATATGTCTACGAGAGGTGCTCGCTCTCCTTCATTGCTGTGAAGTGCTACTTCTGTAATTGTTACTCCTAACCCTGCAGTGTTGCCTTCGGGCCCTAAGCAGTGTCTGAGAGGAATTGCCCTTTCTCTGATACTCTTTCGATTCGTATCTTAGAATCGAAAGTGCTTGCTTTAAAGAGTAAAAGTGAAGTGCAGAAGTGCAGTGATACCCCTTGTGTAGTGGAGGGTGCGTCAGATCGGCCTCGTTTCGCCTCTAGGCCGGGACCTCTGCTTGACTCCCAGGACCCGGGGAGGGAGCATGTCGAAAGCCTAAGGAGGGTTACAAGGAACCCCCACCGATCTGGCGTGCCTTCGGCAGTTTCTGATGAAAATCCCCAGACTGCCAAAGTGCGTGCGCGTGCACGAATCCTGAAAGATTGCTTCTCGTCCTCCGAAGCGTCCTCCCCATGCAGGGGTTGGAGCTTTCGGAAGGACTCGCGCCCTCTAAATAGAAGCTTTATAGAAGAGGACGCTTCACGTCCTCTCTCTCTCTCTCGTTATGCGTTTCAGTGAGAAGTAAGAAGGCGAACGTCGCCTGAACTCGTGTCCGTCTTTCCACCGAGAAATACGTAAGAGAAGTCATAGTAGCAGGAAGCTTTTGAGAGCGGACGCCCGGGACGCTCGGATGGACTCCAGGCGCGCGCGGGTGGCACGCCAAGTGCGCGCCAGTGGACGCCGAGCGCGCTCCAGTGGACGCCGAGCGCAGCTCCAGTGGACCGCCGAGCGCGCGCCGAGTGGACGCCGAGCGTGCACCAGCGCACTCCGCCAGGTGTGTCGCCTGGCTGAACGTTTCTGTTGAACTCTTCAAGCTCTTGTTTCAGATATGGGCCTAAAGAATGTTTACCTCTACCTCCGGTGATACCTTCTACCTCACCTGCAAAGAATGTGAAGTAGGCAGTGCTTCGAGGAAGTTTAAAGTGAACAGACAACTTCTTCTTCGAAACCCAGCAAGACATCGGTTTCATGAATTCAAGAGGTCTCTGTCAATTAATATTGCTTTTCGCATAGGTGGATGGAGTTAAGGAAAGCTCAAGGGAAGATCTCGTTTGCTCTACCGCAACGTTTGCCATTCTGCCAATAAATTCAAGTTGCCACTACCGCAGTCAAGACTTTGCGATAAGGCAGTTACGGGTTATGTAAGGTCTCGATGTCCTGCACGTCAGGACTCTCGGCAACGTTCAGTGGGATTCTTGCAAAGGCACTCATCAAAAGGACGCTCTTCAGGAAAGCGCAAGACAGGACTTCCTTTGCCATACTGCCAATAAATTTTAAGCTTTAGCAGACATTAGTTGTGATACGGGAGAGGAAGCTGGTGGAGAGTTTCTTCCTCTTCCCAGGATAATTTTGCAAGCTTTTTTAGCCCATCTGAAAGGGTTTTTTTTCAGATGATAGATTTTGTTAGTTTCTAGTCGGGACTACGCTGCCGAATTGAACATCGTCGTTCTACCTGCCGTAAGCCCAGTCTCTTAACAGGATTCTTGCCCCTTCCTCGTTTGAGACGGGAATCGGAAAAATTAAATGCTTGACTCCCTGGATTACGTTTGTCAATTCAGGACTTTTCCCCCATGACAAATACTTTCGTTTTGTCAAGTAAGTTGGGTATCCCCTCATGACAAAATATCTCTTTGTCCCGTAAATGGGTTAGTTCTCATTGACAAACATTCTCATTAACTTGATATTGCGTAAGCGAATAAGCTCTTATTGACAAGATTCGGAAGAGCTCTCATTCGTCATTCGCAGACTCGTACAAGAAATAGACTTGTAGACTACGTCAATGAACGCTTATGTCAGTAACATAAGAAGCTTGAGCTGGACTGCTTCGATTCTCTTAAGTTTTGTTCATGAAACTTGCCTGTCAGATATGTATGTAGCTGTATTTCCGAATTCAGCTATATATATGTCTGCCAGATAAGTATGAACAAACTTTATTGTGATATAATTTCATATTTTGCCTTGCGTTATTTTACGTCTGGTTGGTTCAAGTCATATACGCTTGCTGTAGTTACCTCTTTCGGATGGCAACCGAGAGGTCTATTGTCTATTTTAATTTGGACATTTAATCGTTACTCCCTGCAGCCTTCCAGGAGTTTCCGATTTATCTTTTACCGTTGTATGGTAGTGTTCTGACGACACAAACGCATCTATATATTTAGCGTTTTCTGTTTCGCTTAAATATACCAGCTTGAGAGTCTTTTCTGCTCAAAAAATAACGGACCTATTTCTTCGTAGAATAGGGTAGCTGGCAACCCAGACATAAAGTTAAGAGACGGACGTTCGTAAGCTGCTGCTGCTGCTGTCACGCTGTGTCTGTCTCCAGTCCAACCGAGCCAGTAACAGATCGGGCGCTGTCATGCGCGGTAAGTTACGTCTCTCTCTCCTGCTTGATTGACGACTAACCGTATCTCTGTGCTGGGCGGTTACGTCTCTCCTGCGGGATTGACTGACTAACTGTATCTCTGCCCTACAATCACGGACTTTAGCCTAAGATTGAGGGGATTTCTTACGTGAATGAATAAAACGTTGCATTCGTTTTGCCTTACTATGTCAACAGAGTTATCTCTTAATCCTTTCGGTGCTCGTTAACCGCCACGGTATAGAACTACGAGTCTACCGCAACACTTGCACTTTTATATGCTCTCCTGCTTAGGCAAAGCGCAGCCTTGTTAGGGAAGTAAGCATACTCGGGGAGGGAATGGATGAGCTTGCTGGGGACCATTTCCTTCCTGAAGAAGTTTGTTTCCCCGAATAGACTGCAATTCAGACCACAGTTTTTTCCTACCGGGAAACTGAAATATTATTCAAGATCTAGGAATGATTCTGAACATCTCTCAGTGCGTTTATCACTGAGGTGATAGAAAGAAGGTGCCGGACATCTGGATAGGGTTTCAGATGTCCTGGATCTTAATCGAAAGAAAAGTAAAGCGATTCGGTAGTCCCTCCAGTCCTCGTAACGAGTTTTGGGAACCAGTGGTCCAGATCAACTCTGATATTCCACAGCTCTCATATCTTAAGAAGTATCTTCTCTCGGTCCCTGTTCGAGTTTACGAGAAAGCCTATTATAACAACAGCGTAGAATGTAACGATCCTCTAGAGGTTCGTTACAGGATTGCAAAAGTCCGTACGAATCGTCTAGATCGACGGCAGCAACTATTGACTTCCGAGTGGAATCTTTCTTTAGAAGTAAGTTGAGAGTTGTGGAGACTTTAGGGACGCCCTTTCATTCTTCTCTTCGATATGTTGAGGACGAAGAGGCTTCTTCTTTTCTGCTCCCTTATTCTCGATCCGGGATCGGTACCATTAAACGCCATCCTATGATATTGAAATGTAATAAGAGGATTTATGACGTCACAGGGAGCGACAATGACGCTGATCGCCCCATGTTGGCCTTCAGGATCCTGGATTCACAGAGGTCATACTTCCTAGTTCACTTTCCAAGGACCTTTCCGAGAGAGTCGGTCTACTCTAACTCGAAAGGTACCTATAACCTCTCCGCTCTGAGTCTGACTAGTTCAGGCTATCGAGATGTTGACAGGAATAAGATTACCGTCTTACATTTCCGTCTGAAGAATGGGGATAAGCTGGCAGTCACAACTATTAAAGAATACGCAAATATGTTGTTGACGGCCTTTGGGCTCAGAGATTTGCGTCTGTCAAACAACAAAGCCCTTCACGATCTTTGAGTTCTGTGGAATCTCGAACCTCGCTCATCATCTACTTTTTGTCTCACCTGTTTTCTCGGAGTCAGACACTCGTGCGAGATCAGGCGACATATAGTAGCCCTGAGTTTCTTGTTGACGAAGTCGGTTGCGTTTATACACCCCCGATGATCGTGTAACATGAGACCAGGTTGGACTGTCAGGCATTCTTCCTTCGGGACTGAATCGCCTTTTTGCTCCTCGCTCCTTTCTCCTGGCACCAGAAGCTCGAGTCAGGAGTTGATTCGCTGACGACGTTGGGTTGCGTTGATACACCCCCAAGGTTTGCTTAGATTGAATCGCCCAGGCAGTCCAGACACTCATCCTTCAGCGAAGAATAGTGCCTTATGGTCTTCAGGGTACAGCCTTGCTGTCCTTGATTCGTCTGACTGGTCAACTGGTCGGTCACCTGACTTTAGTACAGACGGACTGACTGTGCATGTCCAGATCGAAGCTTTCAATATGGAACTTAGACGTAGTCTGAAGTTCTTGATGTCAAAGCATTCGAACCTCTCCTACCTGTTAACTTCTTGCATGTGATCAGGAAGGCCTTCTTCTAACCACCCTAGATACGACAAAGAGGGTTAGTGAGATTTTAAGCCATCGTCACAAGTTTTGGCTTTAGAGAACACAAGCGGTGTGCTCTCTAACCCTTCCGTTGTGGCCTAAGAATGGTAACCCGTTTTGGTCCTTGGGCCAGGAGCTTGGAAGCAAGGATGGCACAGTTAGTGGGCAGGAGCCAGAGAGAGTCCTGTGCCCTGTCGGGTCTCTCAAGTTTTATCTACATAAAAACTCAAGAAAGTCGAAGTCATTCGGCAATCTGCAGTTTTCCGAAAAAGACCAGACTTGCCCATATCGAAGAACAGCCTGGCTTTAGTGTTAAGGAGTTCTTTCAAAAAAATGCTCCTTCATTGTGTTTGCCCGCCCGAAGATTTGAAATCTTTTTATCTGAATGCTCACGAGGTGAGGGCGCGGCCTCGGAAGCATTTCAAACAGAGCAGGCACTCAGCAACATCCTGGAGTACCATGTTTTAGCGAAGCAACTCTGTGTTCACTTCACACTCCCTGCGAGATGGTGAAGATGGCATATGAGATCTGCTGCTCGCTAGGGCCATACGTGTCTGCAGACACAATCTTGGGGGCAAGAAGTACCACTCATCCTATCCTGTAGAAAATGGTTAGGAAGAGCTCTTAATTTAGTTGTTGAGTCGCCGACAACGGCGACTTCTTAACTCTTAAGCCTTAGTTTAACACACTTAACTTTGGCTAGGTTGGTCAGGTGGTGATATATATATATATATATATATTTTTATTTTTACTTCTTAGCCCTCATGGTATGGTCAATATGGTCTAGTCACGTCGTGGTCTCGCCCCTGTTGACAGAATCATCTGGAGTGCACCAGCTATATAGGGTCTCTACTCCCGCTGGCAACTCTAGTAGCACAAGCAGACTTACGTGGCATAACCACGAAGCCAGCTATGCTAACAGGTGGAACCAAGATGTAAATCATCTGCATGCATTTGTTTCCAAAATCCTTCTATTCTGTCCCTTCCACCTCCAAAGGTGGGATTCAGCTATATATATATCTGACGGTAAGTTTCATAACACAAATGATATTGTTATGATACAATAAAGTTTGTTCATACTTACCTGCAGATATATATAATCAAGTACCCACCCACCCCCTCAGGGGACAGTGGAAATAAAAATTATGAATAGAAAAATGGGAATGGTTCCTGATACCCGCCTCCCAGCGGCGGGAATGGGTACTAACCACCTGGCCGACCACTGCGTGTGTCGGAAGTTTTTAAAATTCTGTCGGACTTCAGAAAATACAGCTATATATATATCTGCCAGGTAAGTATGAACAAACTTTATTGTATCATAACAATATCATTTTTATTGTAGGCATTCAGACCATCTGTCTGGTCTGTTTACATTTTCTTATCCGCCATTTGCATTGACATCGGCTACACGTATTATATACTTTTATTTATTTATAGGTTTGAATTAAATACATAATTGTTATTATATTTTGATTTATTTTGCAAACAGAAATACAAATGAATTACAAAAATACGAATCTTACCATTTTTCGAACAAAAATTTTACTTCTGAAAATATAAAACAAAACATCGTCTGCTGTTATCTCTAGCGACCGTTTGTACTGTTGCCAACACGTCTATGTACGTACGTAGTAATACACAAAGTTTTATTTAACAGTATGTAAATTATTTTTACTTTATAAATTTCAGGCAAACTACAGTAATGCATAGATAGAATTGATTTACAGTACAGAAAAAACATGAATATACAGAAAAAATAAAAATTACGAAACATTTGAAATTTGAAAAAAAAAAGAAATTATTGTCTGCTGGTGGATGGCTGGGGATCATCTGGGTCATCCTCATCTGTGGTAGTACTACTGGTAGTGGGGACAGGGGTAGACCGAGATGTTGGTTTAAACATAAACATGCTTTTGTTTGAATGGTCTGTTTTTTTCTTCTCTTCATAAATTTCCCGGTATGGGCGAACAGCATCAAGAAACATGCGTTCAATTCTTGAAAATCTTTCAGTATTTGGATCCGTTCCTTCAAAATGAGCTAGAAGTTTTTTGTTAACTGTGATAAACCTTCTGCTAAGCCTTTAGTCGTGAACATTCTTTGTGGCTCCTCCTCCCCCTCATCCGCCTTTTCTGCTGCTGCTTCTCTCCTTTCTTCTTCAGCAACTTTTTCCTCTTCCAGCGCAATCAGATCTTCAGTTGTTAGTTCTTCCGACTCTTTGTCAAGCAATTCCTCGATTTCTTCCATTTCACATTCTAACGATAGACCTTTGGCTAATGTCACAATTTTTTCACGTATCATTATTAGTTCATTCTCATTATCAAACCCATCAAAAGTATTCACATAGCGTTTAGCGCAATTCTTCCAAATGCCGTTCATGCATTTCTTTGTCACAGTTTCCCATGCTGCAGATATATTCTTGATGCATTTAAGAATATCGTATTTTTTCCAAAAAACACGTAAAGATAAGTCAGGATCATCATCTGTAGCAGATATAGCTTGGGAAAAGGTGGTTTTTAGATAATTTGCCTTAAAGGCAGCAATAGCTCCTTGGTCCATAGGTTGGATGAGGGGAGTTGTATCGGGTGGTAAAAATGTCACTTTCACGTTGGGATGGAGATCGGCTAGATGAGGTGGATGGCCGGGTGCGTTGTCCAAAAGTAATAACACTTTGAATGGAATAGTGTTTTCGAAACAATATTCACGAACCTGGGGAATAAAGCAGTTTATGAACCAGTCTTCGAAAAGTGCATGAGTCATCCATGCCTTTTTGTTGGAACGATAGTAGACTGGTAGCGTATGCCTATTCACATTTTTAAGAGCTCGCGGGTTTTCGGAATGATAAATCAAAAGTGGCTTCAGCTTAAACGCGGCGATATTACCGCCAAGCAACAAAGTCAGCCTATCTTTAGATGCCTTAAATCCAAGCATGGCTTTTTCCTCTTGGTAAATGAAGGAGCGTTCCGGCATTCGTTTCCAGAATAACCCGCTCTCATCAATATTGAAAATTTGTTCTGGTAAATAGGCTTCTTCTACAATGACTTCATCCAAACTTTCAATGAACTTTTTCGCACCTTCCTCATCTGCACTCGCTGCTTCCCCCCCCCACCCGTGATTCGGACATTATGCAATTGAAATCTTTTCTTAAATCGTTTGAACCATCCTGTACTTGCTGAAAATTCTTGGGTATAATCTGCTCCAGCACGCTCCTTCAACGTCTTAAAAATACTTAAAGCTTTCGTTTGCAGTGAAGGCTTAATGGGACACGTTTTTGGAGTTGGCTTTCAATCCACACATTTAATAGTTTTTCCATTTCGTGTATGGGTCCACTTCGTTGTTTTGTTATCACAGTTGATCTCATAGGTGCTGAACCCTTTACTGCTTCACGAATACGTTCCTTATCTTTTAAAATTGTTGACACAGTAGAATGCGGTAGTGAAGATCGCGGGCTATTACACTCACTTTCCTTGCCCCCCCTTCAGACTGCTTTATCACTTTCATTTTCATGTCTAGATCAATAGCTTTTCTTGCTTTCTTAGCAGGCTTGGAAACTGAGCAAGAATTTCTTTTTGAAGACATCTTTGATTGGGGTTTGGAGCAAAGAAACATGTACAAAATAGGCTAACCAGTAACCACGTACAAGGACTCAAACACACGAAACACTGCCGAAAGCTGAGCATCTCTCGAGATGAGCGCGCTGCCGGTAGCGGGAAAAAACTATCGTACGCGCGCTCGACGTATTTTAGCCAAATATAAAAATTAAATATTATTATATATTATTATATTGTCGTAGCTGTCGTAAAGTCGGTCTGTCATAAGTTGAATAGGTCGTAAGTAGACGACTACCTGTACTACTAAAACCATCTTCACATAAGTAATTTTTCGTAAGATATGTGTTGTTGCAAAAGCTAGCTTATACATAAAAGGCTTTTATAATTTAAGTCATCTTAGATATACATATGTACCCAAACTCATTGTGGGGAAATTTACTACTGTTTCCTCAGATATTGAAATACTTTAGCATCATTCAAACACTTGAATAATATAATGCATAAATACTAGGCTATACATAATTTACATCGTATACAAAAATACTACAATACAGTTATATACACATACTTTTATATACAAAGTTAACAGTTATATACACATACTTTTATATACAAAGTTAATCATATGAGTAGTGATCAGACGACAGCTGTGCACTGGACTACGTACGTACTACTTGGAAGATAAAACAAACAAAAATTTTGTTGTTGTTAGTCGCCGGGATAGATTAACATTTTTCCAGAGATTAAAGAGCTGAATTTTGTTTTGAAGGTATGTCAACCGCGTTAGTAAATAGGTATCATCTTCTAAGGAAATTCTTTTTCTCTTCTTTTTGTGGAAGAATCTTCAAGCCATTTTGCATTCAAAGTAATGAGAAGGAATCATTCTATTCTTCATGAATTCAGTAAAATACTTACACTAATAAAAACTAAAACTACGTACTGTATGCAAAACACATACTACATCATCGTTAGCTTCGTGTGTGTAAACGTTCATTCTAAGAAATTACAGTGTAGTATAACTAACCACCTGAGGTGGTTGGTTGGTAGCCATGGAGATCTGTTATCCAATGACTGCCCTCTACTTCTGTTCTATTTATAGACATATGCCATGGATGGCACTAGGTTTTAACGTTACCATGTTCGTGATTTTCTGACTGCTGACGGCAAAAATTACTCAATAATTTTCTTTATATAATTATTCCTTCGTGAAAACAATAATATAATATGATCATTTTAACTTTAACGTATAGTGGTATGAAAAACACCAGTGTGTCGTAGCGATGCGTCATCAATATAGTGGTATGAAAATACCACATGGTGTTGTAGCGATACGTAATCACAAAGTACAAATCCTTTTCCCGGACCATCCTCAGAATTTTACGACTCTTCAACTTCAAGATTGATATGGTGAAATATATTATATAGTCATACTTATTGTTAAAATTCACAAGTTGAACTGCAAAACATTATTATATTTTGATTGTTATGTACATATATTTTTTGTGTTTTTACGGGAATGTTGTTTTGAAAATAATACCTATTAGTGAACATATGGTATTAATTGTCCCACTATTTTACTATAGGTGATCTTAATTATCTCACATTCATTTAACAGTATTATATTAATATTTATTTAAATAAACTGTAATTAATAAATAACAATAATGAAAAACATAAAGGGAAAAAATGTTTTTGCTGCAGTAGTGGTGTTTGTTTGATTATGCATCTGACCTCACATTTCCGAAATCTGAAAAAATTCCAAAAACCGAAACATCGGAATGTGTGTGTACTGCACATTTTTTAAACACGCACACAATGTCTACACATTTACTGATACCCGTTGGTGAAAGACTCAAATTACAGTTTACGTTACGTATTTTTTATTCCTGAGTGAGAGAGAGAGAGAGAGAGAGAGAGAGAGAGAGAGAGAGAGAGAATGATTAAGGACTCCAAGGCGTGTTATTTTTTACAATTATTTTATTATCTTGGATTTTTTTTATCTTGAGATTTTCTATTCAATTCTCGAGATTAATAAGAAAATTACCGTAACTTGACTAGCATCAGCACACATCTGAATGACTCGGCATTAGCAGGCTAAACCACCAACCTTATGAACTTGCCATGATACATGAGATACATGACAAAACCACTGTTTATTGGTGAAAATTTGGGGGTCGCACGATATGGGAGATTGCACGTTATTCGAGTATATACGTATGATTTTTTTTAGCCCTTTATGGAACAAAATCTAGCAAGAAATTGCCATTCCCAGTTGGCAACACTGGCCTACTCACGTTTGTCCAAGTTTTGTTTGTTGTTATGAAATGTGGTGTGCGGCGCGTTCTTTAAATTGTACCCATATAAACGAGTTAATTATGTGGCATCCAAAAGCCCTGATTCTTTTACTCTTATGGGAAAGACGCCTAAAGTGGTCAGATGAAGGTTTTTACGTGGAATATATTAACGTTTGTGACGAAGGGAAGAGATGTTTCGCTGCATACTGCTGGTAGCAGTATCGTTATTATATTACTGGATTGCACTGCAAAATCGTCGCCATCTTTTATCAACATAGATTGTTGGTGAGTACCCATATACATAATTTTGATAGTTCTCTTACCACTCATCCTCTCTTTCCTTGTAAAAAAAAAAAAAAAAGAGGCCCACCATGCTTATGTAGGCTTCTAGCTGTAATCCCTAGGCTAGTAGGCTACATATGTACAGTAGTACATATACTACATTTATTTGTTAAGGCTAATTTTGTACAATAACTTTAAAACTGTCTTGAATTTAGTTTTAGGTGATAGTTGAAAACATATTTGGTGTTTGAACTAAAGTAGGCAGTTATAAACATTGGAATAGTGGTCTTGGGTGGGTTAACTATTAAAGTAGGCAGTTTTAAGCAATTTTTGAGGTGGGTATCAGGATAACACGGGTATTTACTTATCACGGGGGGTTCTGGGCCCTATCACTCGTGGATAATGAGGTCCCACTGTAACATCAAAGATCTAGAAATAATTCTAAACATCTCTCAATGGGTTTAGGATCACCTCAGGTGATACCGAGAGG
This sequence comes from Macrobrachium nipponense, assembly GCF_015104395.2. Classification (NCBI taxonomy): domain Eukaryota; kingdom Metazoa; phylum Arthropoda; class Malacostraca; order Decapoda; family Palaemonidae; genus Macrobrachium; species Macrobrachium nipponense. The sequence continues at coordinate 43,706,963 of NC_087214.1, forward strand.
GTGCCAGGCATCCGGACAGAGGTACAGAGGTCCTGGCACATTATCTAAAATAATTGGAAGCAATTTGGTTGGCTCTCCAGTTCCTCGAAGAGTGAGTTTTTGGTCGAGTGGTCCAAATCATCTCAGATAATTCCGCAGCTCTCTCATATCCCAAGAAGAGAGAGATGGGTATCAGCATAGGCACGGAACGTAACGATCCTCAAGAGGTTCGTTATACTATTACACGTCCGTGCGGATCTTCTCGATCGACGGCAGCAACTACTGACGTCTGAGTAATCCTCGCTTAGAAGTATGTCGAGAGTTGTGGAGACTTTGGGGACGTCCTTTCATAGATTTCTTCGCAATATTGAAGACGAAGAAGCTTCCTCTACGTTGCTCCCTATTCTCGTCCGAGAGCGGTAGCAATAACGCCATCATATAGTATGGAATGGGGATAGTTGGTTAGTCTTTTCCCCTATTCAAAAGCTTAGGAAATATAATAAGATAATCGCTGGTGTCAGAGGGAGTGAGAAAGACGCTGATCGCCCCATGTGGGCCTTCGAGAGGCTGGATTCACAGAGGTCACGTCTTTCAGAGAGCACTTTCCAAGGACCCTTCCCGAGAGAATCGGTCTACTCTAACAGCCTCACTTCGAGAGGTACCTAAAAACCTCTCCGCTCTGAGTCTGAATGCGTTCAGACTGTCAAGAAGTGAGAGGATCTTCAAGATTAATTGCAAGTCTCATTGCCAAAGAAAAGCAGTGCTGCATATTTTGCAGTGTACCAATCGGAGTGGGTGGTTTCTGGAGATAGTGCAGGAAGAATGACTTCCTCCACCTCGACCTCTGTGAATTACTTTACCGTCTTCCCTTTCCGTCTGAAGTATGGGATAAGCTAGCAGTCCCAACGATTGTAGAATACGGAAATATGTTGTTGACGGCCTCTAGGCTCAGAGATTCGGATCTGTCAAACAACAAAGCCCTTCACGATCTTGGAGGTCTGTGGAAATCTTGAAATGGTCTAGATCGAAGCTTCCGGCATGGAACTTAGACGTAGTCTGAAGTTCCTGATGTCAAAGCATTTCGAACCTCTCCTTTCTGCAAACTTAATACACGTGACCAGAAAGGCTAATTTTCTAACCACTCTAGCTACGGCAAAGAGGGTTAGTGAGGTTTTAGCCATCATCAGAGGTTTTGGCTTTAGAGGACATAATTCGGTGTCCTCTAAGCCTTCCGCTCTTGCTAAGAACGAAAACCCGTCTAACCCTTGGCCCAGAGGCCTGGAGATCAAGGGGATGGCACAAATTATTGGGCAAGAGCCACAGAGAGTCCTGTGCCCTGTCGGGGCTCTCAAGTTTTATCTTGACAAAAACTAAAGAAAGTCGAGGTTCATTCGGACAATCTGCGGTGTTCCGTAAAAAGACCAGACTTGCCCATGTCGAAGAACGCCCTGGCGTTATTTTAAGGAGTCTCCTAAGAGGCTCATTCGTCATGTTTGAACAAAGATTTGAAACCTTTTAAAGTAAATGCTCACGAGGTGCGGGCGCTCCTCGGAAGCATTTCAACAGAGCATGGCACTCAGTTACATCCTGAGTACCGCCTTTTAGCGAAGCAACTCTGTGTTCGCTTCACACTCCCTGAAAGATGTGAAGACGTCATATGAGATCTGCTGCTCACTAGGGCCATACGTGTCCGCAGACACAATCTTGGGGGCAAGAAGTACCACTCATCCTATCCTGTAGAAAATGGTTAGGAAGAGCTCTTAATTTTATACATTCAACTTACCTGTCAGATATATACTTAGCTATTTGACTCCGTCGTCCGACAGAAATTCGAATTTCGCGCACACGCTATCGGTAGAGTCAGGTGATCTACTTACCTGCCTGCTGGGTGGCAGGACTAGGAAACCACCCTTCCCATGTTCTAACCATATTTTTTGTTTTTTCTGTCGGCCATACTGGCAACATCGTTGTTGGTATCTCCGGCTGGATTCGTATTTTGCATCGCAATTGATCTTCGTTTGGACTTCTCGGTGACGTATTTTTGCATTGATTGTACTGGCATACGCGATTGTGGACCGTTTTTGGAATTTGATTTGGATTGTTCAACATGATGTCTGATTCTGGAAGTGTGGTGAGAATGTGTGTGAATGTGGGGTGTAATCGGCATCGCTTGATCCTCATACTATTTGCAAGAAATGCAGGATGTATGAATGTTCTTTTGATAATACTTGTAATGAATGCAAGGATTTGAGTGCGGAAGAATGGAAATCTCTAGCTTCATACTTGAAGAAGTTGGAAAGAGACATGGGTGAGGGGGGGGGGTCTTCTTCCAAACCTTTGCCTAGTTCTGTATCTAGCGGGGTATCAGTAATATTATACCCTCTTCTCCTTTTACTGCCCCATCTAATGTAGTACCTGCTCCTTTATTAGATCCCACAGATTCGGCATCTGAGATTGCGAATCTTAAAGCCGCCCTTCGGAAAATGGAAACCAAAATGGAGGCCATTGAAGGTAAGCAGTGTGATTATAGTGCTGTGGATAGTGATATAAGTGTCCCCAGTGCTGTGGAGGGGGCGTCTGATTGTCTCCACAACGCTCCCAGGCCTAGACCTCTTTCAGCTCCCAAGCTCAGAGAGGAGAAGGAATGTCGAAAGTCGTAAGGAGGTTGTGGAGGATCCCCAACAGTCAGACGTCCCTTCGGCATTTTCTGTATTGCCACAGAATGCCAGAGCTAGCGTTCTGCGTGAGTGTTTCTCCTCTTCGGAGAATTCTTCTCCCAAAAGAGGTTGGAGATCGGCGGATCTTTCTCGCCCCCTGAAAAGATGTTGGGATGAACCCAGGATTACTTCGAGTCCTGAGCGTTTTCAAGAGGAGGACCATTCAGTAATTAAACAAGCAAAGAAGGTTATTCCTTCCCACACAGACTTGTGGGAATCGGTTAAAGACTGATCTTCTACTCCTAGGGTAGACGATAATGAAGAAACTAACAGAATCCTTCGCACAATGCAGGATTCCATCACTTCTCTGGTGGGAGTTCTGTCAAGAGACCCTCCTAGAAGGAAAGACGCTTTCCTGCCTATAAAGAAGTCTAGGCTGTCGGGGGTTCAGACTCGCCATCAAGATTTGTCATCCTCGGACTTGGAATCAGATTCATCAGCCTTTCATAGACCGAGCAAGATCCTATCTCCTGTTTGTCATGAAGCTCCAGCCAGGCGCGAGACGCCAGACAAGAGCGTCAAGTTGTCTGAACGCGAAGCGTCAGCCAAGCGTGAAGCGCCAGCCAGACGCGAAGCGCTTCCCAGGCGCGAAGGGTTTTCTAGACGCAAGTCGCCAGTCAGGCGCGTCGAGCATTCCAAGCGCGAGACGTCAACCAGACGCGTGACGCCAAGAAGGCGCGAGATTCCAGCCAGGCGCGTGACGCCAGCCAGAAGCGTGACGCCTCCCAGGAGCGAGGCGCCAGGCAAGCGCGAGACGTCAACCAGAAGCGTGACGCCTCCCAGGAGAGAGGCGCCAGGCAAGCGCGAGGACGCTGCGATGGGCGAGACGTCAACCAGAAGCGTGACGCCTCCCAGGAGAGAGGCGCCAGGCAAGCGCGAGGACGCTGCAAGGCGCGAGACGCCAGCCAGAAGCGTGACGCCTCCCAGGCGCGAGGCGTCGTCATCAAGGCGCGAGGATCCTGACAGGCGCGAGACGCCAACCAGACGCGTGACGCCGCCAAGGTTTAAAGTGCCAGCCAGGCGCGAGCAGCCTACCAAGCGCGAGGCTTCTACTAGTTGTGAGGACGTTTTTGTACGTAGTCCTTCCCCTACTAGAAGCACTTCTCCTAGAGTGACTTCTCTTGATAGAGAATCGATCAGGAAAGAACGATCCCCTTCTAACCTTGACCTTGAAGAGGTTTCTGAAGAAGAAGTTTCGACCAACGAGGGACTTTCCAATTATAAAGTTTTAGCCTCGTTACTTCTCAAGGAGTTTGGGGACTCTCTTAGTCCTGCGGCTCCTCCTTCTCCGAGATCGCTGTTTTCGAGCACGAAAACCCCGAAATCCTCGGCTTTCTTAAAGATGAAGCCTGCGATTTCAATGAGAAAAGCCCTCCAGTCTTTGGATTCTTGGCTTTTATCTAAGAAGGAAACACTTAGAACTGTTTATTGCTCTCCTCCCTCCAAGCTGACAGGGAAGAGAGGTATATGGTATAAAACGGAAGAGGCTATGGGCTTGATGCTCCCCTCGTCTGCAGATTCAGATTTCTCGAGCCTTGTAGAGTCAGTGAGAAGACGGTCTCTCAATTCGGCAAAGGCGTCCTGGAGTATGTCGGAATTAGATCAGCACCTTAAGGGAATTTTCCACGTATTAGAGGTGTTTAACTTCTTGGATTGGTCCCATGGGGTGCTGGCTAAGAAGACGAGTGAGCCAGATTTTCTTGATCCAGAAACTTTGCACAGTGTCCTATCTTGTATGGATAAGGCTGTGCAAGATGGTTCTGGTGAGTTAGCGGCACTGTTTGGATCTGGAGTTTTTAAAGAAAGATCTCTTTACAGTTCCTTTCTGCGAAAGGAGTTTCTCCTTCTCAGAGGTCCGCTCTACTTTTCGCACCTCTGTCAGAACATCTGTTTCCTTCATCGTTAATGAAGGATATTTCAAGATCCCTGTCAGAAAAGGCTACGCAGGACCTTCTAGTGCAATCTACAAAGAAGATTAGACCTGCAGTTCCGGCTCAGAAGAAGGTGGCTCGTACTCCGGTGGTGCCCTTTCGTGGAGCCCCCTCGACTCTATCAACTTCGAAGAGAAAGCCCTTCGACAAGCGAGGGAGGTCTTCCTTCCGCTCTTTTAAAAAGAGCAAGTAGCAGCCATGTCCTCCAAGCACAGGTAGGGGCCAGACTCCAAAACTTTGTGGAGGCCTGGTCTTTAAGAGAAGCAGATCCCTGGACTCTGTCTGTCCTACAGAAGGGTTACATCATTCCCTTCGTAGACACCTCCTTTAGCACATCTCCGAAGGATTTGTCGACGAGTTACAAGGACCCTGGACTGAGAGAGACTCTCCTTCAGACGGTGGTGTCGATGAGGGACAAAGATGCAATAGAGCTAGTGCAGGATCCATTCTCCCCGGGGTTTTACAACCGCCTTTTCTTGGTTCCAAAGGCTTCGGGGGGATGGAGACCCGTTCTGGATGTAAGCATCCTGAACAGGTACGTGGAGAAAAAGAAGTTCTCCATGGAGACTTCAGCTTCGGTTCTGTCATCCCTACGTCAGGGAGATTGGACGGTCTCCCTGGACCTTCAGGATGCTTACTTTCATGTTCCGATTCACTCATCGTCAAGAAAATACCTAAGATTTGTTGTACAAGGACAAATCTTCCAGTTCAGGCTTGTGCTTCGGCCATCAACCGCTCCTCAGGTATTACGTATCTGATGAGGAACGCCTGGCCCAAATGGCTTCATTTAGAAGGGATCAACATCTCAATGTTATCGACGATTGGCTAATTCCGGGCCCAAGTCGGAGAAACTATGTTTGGAGGACCTACAGACCTACTGTGTTGAAACCTAGAGAGACGTTAGGATACTCAGTGAACCTCGATAAATCTCAGATGATCCCCAGCCAGAACTTAGTCTATTTGATTCCAGATGGATTTCATCGGGGTGTTTTGGGTTCTTTTCCATCCCAGGAAAGGATTGCCTCGGGGATTACAGAAACAGAAAGTCTCGAGCTTCCTAGAGAAAAGAACGGAGTTTGGTGAGGGAATGGTTAAGTCTTCTGGGAACCCTTTCCTCACTAGAACAGTTCATTTCTCTAGGAAGACTCCACCTACGCCCTCTTCAGTTCTTCCTAAGAAGAATTTGGAGTTGGAAGAATGGGCAACTTTCAGACACTTTCAGAATCCCTCTGGAAGTAAAGAATCATCTGAAGTGGTGGATTTTTCTCTTGGAAAAGAACGTGGGCTTGTCTCCAGAGGTTCGGAACCCAAACCTAATCTTGTTCTCAGATGCTTCAGAGAAGGGATGGGGAGCGACTCTAGGGACAAAAGAAGTATCAGGCCAATGGAGGAAGGATCAACAAGACTGGCATATAAACTCCAAAGAACTTTATGCTGTTCTCCTAGCCCTAAAAGCCTTCGAGACAGAAGTTTTAGGTCAAGTGGTACAGGTCAACTCGGACAACACCACAGCGTTGGCCTATATCAAGAAACAAGATTATATATATCTGCCAGGTAAGTATGAAAAAACTTTATTGTATCATAACATTATCATTTTTTTCATGACACTTACCTGTCAGATATATATATAGCTGATTCCCACCATTGGAGGTGGGGAGGGACAGAATAAAAGGATTTTGGGAAACATTTCACATGCAGATGATAGACATCTTGGTTCCTTACCTGTTAGCATAGCTGACTTCGTGATTACTGTCACCCAAGTCTGCTTTTGCTTTACTAGAGTCTCCAGCAAGGACGTGACCTGTATAGCTGGTGAGTTCTAGATGATCTGTCAACGGGGGCGTGACCACAATGTGTCTAGAGCATATTGACCATACCATGAGGGCTAAGAAGTAAAATAAATATCACCACCTGACCAACCTAGCCAAAGTTAAGGTGTTTTAACTAAGGCTTAAGAGTTAAGAAGTCCGCCCTTGGCGGCGACTCAACAACTAAAAATTATATTGTTATGATACAATAAAGTTTTATACATACTTACCTGGCAGATATATACAATTTATACCCACCCTACCTCCCCTCAGGAGACAGGCGGTATAGAAAAAATATGATAGAACATGGGAATGGTTCCTAGTCTTGCCACCCAGCGGCAGGTAAGTAGATCACCTGACCTACCGGTAGTGTGTGCACGAAATTCGAATTTCTGTCGGACGACGGAGTCAAATAGCTAAGTATATATCTGCCAGGTAAGTATGTATAAAACTTTATTGTATCATAACAATATCATTTTTATACATTCAACTTACCTGTCAGATATATACTTAGCTGATTCACACCATTGGAGGTGGGACAGAGACAGCTAAATATAGAATCAAACAGGAATCACAACAATCGTTGTAGGTAGTAAATAAATAAAACCTTGGTTCCTACCTGTTTAGACTGAAGACTGCACGAATACAATCCAGGAGTCTAGTCAGTCTCAAGAGCCTCAGCGAGATATTGATCTATGGCTAAGAGTTCTTGTGGTTCTGCCAAAGGGGTCTTATCCGCTTACTTGGCAGATCCTGGAAGGACTATGTCAATGGGTGCTTATCCACTTACTTGACAAGATCACCTCAACCTATCCATGTTAGTTCTAAGATTGCAAGAAGTTATCCCCTAACTCCTTGCAAACAACCACAAACTCGAATCACAAACATTCGTACACTTAAAGTACAAAAAAAATGAAAATAAATTTAAAAAAATTTTTTTTGTACAATCTAGCCAGTAAGACGTCTCTTGATTCCCCACTGACCCAAGCCAGGACGCCCGTGCGCCACCAAGCATACTAATCAGCAGAAAAACAACAACTCGTCTCACAAGGTAGATCTATGTACCATCAAAAATTAGAATAACAAATACAAATTTTTCTAAGGATCGTTATGTGTTCCCAGCCCCAGCACTGTATCGGCTGATACAAAAGGACCCAGAGAGAAACACTTTTCATATGTCACTTTTACGTCCTTAAGGTAGTGCGATGCGAACACTGAATTACACCTCCAGTAAGTTGCATCCACAATGTCTTTTAAAGACATGTTCTTCTGAAAAGCTAATGAAGTGGCCACCGCTCTAACCTCATGAGCCTTCACTCGGAGAGTCCTGAAAGAGTCTTCAGTGCAGTTACTATGAGCATCCGTAATAATGCTCCAAACAAAAAATGCTAATGCATTTTTTGACATGGGTCTACTAGGATCCCGAACTGCGCACCACAGGCTTTGTTTACATCCCCTGAGTTCATTCTTCTTCTTTAAATAGAACTTCAGGGCTCTAACCGGACATAATGATCTTTCTAATTCCTCTCCTACAAGATTTGAAAGTCCTTTAACTTCAAAACTCTTTGGCCAGGGTTTTGAAGGGTTCTTGTTCTTGGCCAGAAACAGAGTCTGGAAAGAACAAATTGCCGCATCACTCTTAAATCCTACTCGAGAATCTAGAGCGTGTATTTCACTAATTCTTTTCGCAGTCGCTAAAGACAACAAGAAAATACATTTTCTAGTTAGATCTCTAAACGACGCATTGTGAGGAGGTTCAAATCTATTTGATTTTTTGATAATAGAAATTTCAAAACCACATCTAAGTTCCAGTTCGGAGTACGAGGAGAAATGGTTTCAGAGGTTTCAAAAGATCTAATAAGGTCGTGGAGATCTTTATCTTTTGCTATCTTCAAACCTCTGTTTCGAAACACAGCAGAGAGCATATTCCGATAACCTTTAATGGTAGAAACTGATAATTTAGATTCTTCCCTAAGGAAAATCAAGAAATCAGCAATGTTGGTCACAGAGGTATCGGAGGAGGACAGTTTATTCTTCTTACACCATCTTCTAAAAACATCCCATTTTGATTGGTAGACCCGAATAGTTGAAGATCTCCGGGCCCTAGCAATTGCTTTTGAAGCTTTGCTTGAAAAGCCTCTCGCTCTGACAAGTCTTTCGATAGTTGAAAGGCAGTCAGAGCGAGAGCGGGGAGGTTTTGATGGTACCTCTCGAAATGGGGTTGTTTGAGAAGATCTCTCCTGTGTGGAAGAGATCTTGGGAAGTCCACCGTCCATTCCTGTACCTCTGTGAACCAATCTTGAGACGGCCAAAAGTAGAAGCCTCGCACCTGACTGGATCATGCCTAGTCGGCGCCTCGCGCTTGGTAGGCTGCTCGCGCCTGGCTGGCACTTTAAACCTTGGCGGCGTCACGCGTCTGGTTGGCGTCTCGCGCCTGTCAGGATCCTCGCGCCTTGATGACGACGCCTCGCGCCTGGGAGGCGTCACGCTTCTGGCTGGCGTCACGCTTCTGGCTGGCGTCTCGCGCCTTGCAGCGTCCTCGCGCTTGCCTGGCGCCTCTCTCCTGGGAGGCGTCACGCTTCTGGTTGACGTCTCGCCCCTCGCAGCGTCCTCGCGCTTGCCTGGCGCCTCTCTCCTGGGAGGCGTCACGCTTCTGGTTGACGTCTTGAGCCTCGCAGCGTCCTCGCGCTTGCCTGGCGCCTCGCTCCTGGGAGGCGTCACGCTTCTGGCTGGCATCACGCGCCTGGCTGGAATCTTGCGCCTTCTTGGCGTCACGCGTCTGGTTGACGTCTCGCGCTTGGAATGCACGACGCTTCTGGCTGGCGACTCGCGTCTAGAAAACCCTTCGCGCCTGGGAAGCGCTTCGCGTCTGGCTGGCGCTTCACGCTTTGCTGACGCTTCGCGTTTAGACAACTCGATGCTCTTGTCTGGCGTCTCGCGCCTGGCTGGAGCTTCATGACAAACAGGAGATAGGATCTTGCTCGGTCTATGAAAGGCTGATGAATCTGATTCCAAGTCCAAGGATGACAAATCTTGATGGCGAGTCTGAACCTCCGACAGCCTAGACTTCTTTATAGGCAGGAAAGCGTCTTTCCTTCTAGGAGGGTCTCTTGAGAGAACTCCCACCAGAGAAGTGATGGAATCCTGCATAGTGCGAAGGATTCTGTTAGTTTCTTCATTATCGTCTACCCTAGGAGTAGAAGATCAGTCTTTAACCGATTCCCACAAGTCTGTGTGGGAAGGAATAACCTTCTTTGCTTGTTTAATTACTGAATGGTCCTCCTCTTGAAAACGCTCAGGACTCGAAGTAATCCTGGGTTCATCCCAACATCTTTTCAGGGGGCGAGAAAGATCCGCCGATCTCCAACCTCTTTTGGGAGAAGAATTCTCCGAAGAGGAGAAACACTCACGCAGAACGCTAGCTCTGGCATTCTGTGGCAATACAGAAAATGCCGAAGGGACGTCTGACTGTTGGGGATCCTCCACAACCTCCTTACGACTTTCGACATTCCTTCTCCTCTGGGCTTGGGAGCTTGAAAGAGGTCTAGGCCTGGGAGCTTGAAAGAGGTCTAGGCCTGGGAGCGTTGTGGAGACAATCAGACGCCCCCTCCACAGCACTGGGGACACTTATATCACTATCCACAGCACTATAATCACACTGCTTACCTTCAATGGCCTCCATTTTGGTTTCCATTTTCCGAAGGGCGGCTTTAAGATTCGCAATCTCAGATGCCGAATCTGTGGGATCTAATAAAGGAGCAGGTACTACATTAGATGGGGCAGTAAAAGGAGAAGAGGGTATAATATTACTGATAACCCCGCTAGATACAGAACTAGGCAAAGGTTTGGAAGAAGACCCCCTCACCCTGTCTCTTTCCAACTTCTTCAAGTATGAAGCTAGAGAGTTCAATTCTTCCGCACTCAAATCCTTGCATTCATTACAAGTATTATCAAAAGAACATTCATACATCCTGCATTTCTTGCAAATAGTATGAGGATCAAGCGATGCCGATTACACCCCACATTCACACACATTCTCACCACACTTCCAGAATCAGACATCATGTTGAACAATCCAAATCAAATTCCAAAAACGGTCCACAATCGCGTATGCCAGTACAATCAATGCAAATACGTCACCGAGAAGTCCAAACGAAGATCAATTGCGATGCAAAATACGAATCCAGCCGGAGATACCAACAACGATGTTGCCAGTATGGCCGACAGAAAAAATATGGTAGAACATGGGAATGGTTCCTAGTCCTGCCACCCAGCGGCAGGTAAGTAGATCACCTGACCTACCGGTAGCGTGTGCGCAAAATTCGAATTTCTGTCGGACGACGGAGTCAAATAGCTAAGTATATATCTGACAGGTAAGTTGAATGTATAAAATTAAGAGCTCTTCCTAACCATTTTCTACAGGATAGGATGAGTGGTACTTCTTGCCCCCAAGATTGTGTCTGCGGACACGTATGGCCCTAGTGAGCAGCAGATCTCATATGACGTCTTCACATCTTTCAGGGAGTGTGAAGCGAACACAGAGTTGCTTCGCTAAAAGGCGGTACTCAGGATGTAACTGAGTGCCATGCTCTGTTGAAATGCTTCCGAGGCCGCGCCCTCACCTCGTGAGCATTTACTTTAAAAGGTTTCAAATCTTTGTTCAAACATGACGAATGAGCCTCTTAGGAAGACTCCTTAAAAATAACGCCAGGGCGTTCTTCGACATGGGCAAGTCTGGTCTTTTTACGGAACACCGCAGATTGTCCGAATGACCTCGACTTTCTTTAGTTTTGTCAAGATAAAACTTGAGAGCCCCGACAGGGCACAGGACTCTCTGTGGCTCTTGCCCAATAATTTGTGCCATCCCCTTGATCTCCAGGCCTCTGGGCCAAGGGTTAGACGGGTTTTCGTTCTTAGCAAGAGCGGAAGGCTTAGAGGACACCAAATTATGTCCTCTAAAGCCAAAACCTCTGATGATGGCTAAAACCTCACTAACCCTCTTTGCCGTAGCTAGAGTGGTTAGAAAATTAGCCTTTCTGGTCACGTGTATTAAGTTTGCAGAAAGGAGAGGTTCGAAATGCTTTGACATCAGGAACTTCAGACTACGTCTAAGTTCCATGCCGGAAGCTTCGATCTAGACCATTTCAAGATTTCCACAGACCTCCAAGATCGTGAAGGGCTTTGTTGTTTGACAGATCCGAATCTCTGAGCCTAGAGGCCGTCAACAACATATTTCCGTATTCTACAATCGTTGGGACTGCTAGCTTATCCCATACTTCAGACGGAAAGGGAAGACGGTAAAGTAATTCACAGAGGTCGAGGTGGAGGAAGTCATTCTTCCTGCACTATCTCCAGAAACCGCCCACTCCGATTGGTACACTGCAAAATATGCAGCACTGCTTTGCTTTGGCAATGAGACTTGCAATTAATCTTGAAGATCCTCTCACTTCTTGACAGTCTGAACGCATTCAGACTCAGAGCGGAGAGGTTTTTAGGTACCTCTCGAAGTGAGGCTGTTAGAGTAGACCGATTCTCGGGAAGGGTCCTTGGAAAGTGCTCTCTGAAAGACGTGACCTTCTGTGAATCCAGCCTCTCGAAGGCCCACATGGGGGCGGAATCAGCGTCTTTCTCACTCCCTCTGACACCAGCGATTATCTTATTATATTTCCTAAGCTTTTGAATAGGGGAAAAGACTAACCAACTATCCCCATTCCATACTATATGATGGCGTCTATTGCTACCGCTCTCGGATCGAGAATAAGGGAGCAACGTAGAGGAAGCTTCTTCGTCTTCAATATTGCGAAGAAATCTACGAAAGGACGTCCCCAAAGTCTCCACAACTCTCGACATACTTCTAAGCGAGGATTACTCAGACGTCAGTAGTTGCTGCCGTCGATCGAGAAGATCCGCACGGACGTGTAATAGTATAACGAACCTCTTGAGGATCGTTACGTTCCGTGCCTATGCCGATACCCATCTCTCTCTTCTTGGGATATGAGAGAGCTGCGGAATTATCTGAGATGATTTGGACCACTCGACCAAAAACTCACTCTTCGAGGAATGGAGAGCCAACCAAATTGCTTCCAATTCTTTTAGATAATGTGCCAGGACCTCTGTACCTCTGTCCGGATGCCTGGCACCCTCTCGGTATCACCTGAGGTGATCCTAAACCCATTGAGAGATGTTTAGAATTATTTCTAGATCTTTGATGTTACAGTGGGGCCTCGTTATCCACGGGTGATAGGGCCCAGAACCCCCCGTGATAAGTAAATACCCGTGTTATCCTGATACCCACCTCAAAAATTGCTTAAAACTGCCTACTTTAATAGTTAACCCACCCAAGACCACTATTCCAATGTTTATAACTGCCTACTTTAGTTCAAACACCAAATATGTTTTCAACTATCACCTAAAACTAAATTCAAGACAGTTTTAAAATTATTGTACAAAATTAGCCTTAAAAAATAAATGTAGTATATGTACTACTGTACATATGTAGCCTACTAGCCTAGGGATTACAGCTAGAAGCCTACATAAGCATGGTGGGCCTCTTTTTTTTTTTACAAGGAAAGAGAGGATGAGTGGTAAGAGAACTATCAAAATTATGTAAATCATATGGGTACTCACCAACAATCTATGTTGATAAAAGATGGCGACGATTTTGCAGTGCAATCCAGTAATATAATAACGATACTGCTACCAGCAGTATGCAGCAAAACATCTCTTCCCTTCGTCACAACACGTTAATATATTCCACGTAAAAACCTTCATCTGACCTTTAGGCGTCTTTCCCATAAGAGTAAAAGAATCAGGGCTTTTGGATGCCACATAATTAACTCGTTTATATGGGTACAATTTAAAGAACGCGCCGCACACCACATTTCATAACAACAAACAAAACTTGGACAAACGTGAGTAGGCCAGTGTTGCCAACTGGGAATGGCAATTTCTTGCTAGATTTTGTTCCATAAAAGGCTAAAAAAAATCACATACCGTATATACTCGAATAACGTGCAATCTCCCATATCGTGCGACCCCCAAATTTTCACCAATAAACAGTGGTTTTGTCATGTATCTCATGTATCATGCAAGTTCATAAGGTTGGTGGTTTAGCCTGCTAATGGCCGAGTCGTTCAGATGTGTGCTGATGCTAGTCAAGTTACGGTAATTTTCTTATTAATCTCGAGAATTGAATAGAAAATCTCAAGATTAAAAAAAATCCCAAGATAATAAAATAATTGTAAAAGTAACACGCCTTGGAGTCCTTAATCATTCTCTCTCTCTCTCTCTCTCTCTCTCTCTCTCTCTCTCTCTCTCTCTCTCTCTCTCAGGAATAAATACGTACGTACTGTAATTTGAGTCTTTCACCAACGGGTATCAGTAAATGTGTAGACATTGTGTGCATGTTTAAAAAAAATGTGCAGTACACACACATTCCGATGTTTCGGTTTTTGGAATTTTTCAGATTTCGGAAATGTGAGGTCAGATGCATAATCAAACAAACACCACTACTGCAGCAAAAACATTTTTTCCCTTTATGTTTTTCATTATTGTTAATTATTAATTACAGTTTATTTAAATAAATATATATATATTCTGTTAAATGAATGTGAGATAATTAATATCACCTATAATAAAATAGTGGGACAATTAATACCATATGTTCACTAATAGGTATTATTTTTAAAACAAACATTCCGTAAAACACAAAAAATATATGTACATAACAATCAAAATATAATAATGTTTTGCAGTTCAACTTGTGAATTTTAACAATAAGTATGACTATATAATATATTTCACCATATCAATCTTGAAGTTGAAGAGTCGTAAAATTCTGAGGATGGTCCGGGAAAAGGATTTGTACTTTGTTATTACGTATCGCTACAACACCATGTGGTATTTTCATACCACTATATTGATGACGCATCGCTACGACAAACTGGTGTTTTTCATACCACTATACGTTAAAGTTAAAATGATCATATTATATTATTGTTTTCACGAAGGAATAATTATATAAAGAAAATTATTGAGTAATTTTTGCCATCAGCAGTCAGAAAATCACGAACATGGTAACGTTCAAACCTAGTGCCATTCATGGCATATGTCTATAAATAGAACAGAAGTAGAGGGCAGTCATTGGATAACAGATCTCCATGGCTACCAACCAACCAATCAGGTGTTAGTTATACAACACTGTAATTTCTTAGAATGAACGTTTACACACACGAAGCTAACGATGATGTAGTATGTGTTTTGCATACAGTACGTAGTTTTAGTTTTTATTAGTGTAAGTACTTTACTGATTTCATGAAGAATAGAATGATTCCTTCTCATTACTTTGAATGCAAAATGGCTTGAAGATTCTTCCGCAAAAAGAAGAGAAAAAAAATTTCCTTAGAAGATGATACCTATTTACTAACGCGGTTGACATACCTTCAAAACAAAATTCAGCTCTTTAATCTCTGGAAAAATGTTAATCTATCCCGGCGACTAACAACAACAAATTTTTGTTTGTTTTATCTTCCAAGTAGTACGTACGTAGTCCAGTGCACAGCTGTCGTCTGATCACTACTCATATGATTAACTTTGTATATAAAAGTATGTGTATATAACTGTTAACTTTGTATATAAAAATATGTGTATATAACTGTATGTAGTATTTGTATACGATGTAAATATGTATAGCCTAGTATTTATGCATTATATTATTCAAGTGTTTGAATGATGCTAAAGTATTTCAATATCTGAGGAAACAGTAGTAAATTTCCCCACAATGAGTTTGGGTACATATGTATATCTAAGATGACTTAAATTATAAAAGCCTTTTATGTATAAGCTAGCTTTTGCAACAACACATATCTTACGAAAAATTACTTATGTGAAGATGGTTTTAGTAGTACAAATGATAGTTATTGTATCGTTAAAAATATCAAAGTGAACGAAGTCACAAAGTCGATTCTATGTCATGTTTTTCCTAAACGCGTTGACTTAAAGGAGAACGTTATTTTGGTTGTTTTATCACTCTCACAAACCCATAACAATGCAGTGTATGTATGATAATTCTAAACTATTATTCACTACCAAAATAACGATGATATTTTGTATTGAAAATTAATGTTACATATATTCCAAACATTATTACTACGTAGCATGAATAGTACTATAAATATTTCGAAAGATAATCTTGCTGTGAACTCTACCATAATTTGATTTTCATATACGTACGTACATTTTGTCAGCTGGCTGGCCTCGCATAGATAAAATTGATTTCACTGATATGGAATTACTCCACGAATAGCCTTTTTATTATGAAGATATGACGACTTAAAGGAGAACGTTATTTTGGTTGTTTTATCACTGCCACAAACCCATAACAATGCAGTGTATGTATGATAATTCTAAACTATTATTCACTACCAAAACAACGATGATATTTTGTATTGAAAATTAATGTTACGTATATTCCAAACATTATTACTACGTAGCATGAATAGTACTATAAAAATTTCGAAAGATAATCTTAATGTGAACGCTACCATAATTTGATTTTCATATACGTACGTACATTTTGTCAGCTGGCTGGCCTCGCATAGATAAAATTGATTTCACTGATATGGAATTACTCCACGAATAGCCTTTTTATTATGAAGATATGACGATAATATATAAGGTAAAAAATGCTTTTATGTATTTCGTTTACGCTTCGTCGCCAATAACAAACAGCAATACTTACGATAATCTATGAAAAATAGAAGTTCGAATTAATTTTAGCCTTAATGTTATTACTACTGTAATTACACTACCACTACTATTATAATTTCTAAAAGTTTATCAAACAAAAAATGTCGCTTTGAACGCAACCGTATACATAAACCATTTTCGTACGTAAAGGTATATGCTTACATTTTGTGGCTGGCCACTCCGACGATAAGTTGAGTGCAATGATGTGGAATTATTCTTTGAATAGGCTATTTATTATGAAGATATGACTATAATATATATGGTAAGAATGGTTTTATTACCTTTATTGTCAGTTAATATCATAATGTGAATCTGTTTGTGTACGTTGGTGGTTATCGCACTGCAACTACGCTTAGCCTACCAATGAACGTCGTAAATAAACCTTGAATAGGCTATTTATTTCGAAGATAGGACAATAATATATTAGGTGAGAATGGTTTTATTACCTTTATTGTCAGTTAATATCATTATACAGGCGGTCCCCGGGTTACGACGGTTCCGGCTTACGACGTTCCGAGGTTACGACGCTTTTTCTTAAATATTCAATGGAAAAATCCGTCCTGGGTTACGACGCTTGTTCCGAGGTTACGACGCTGACGCTTCCGACGCTCCGAGTTAACGACGCTTTTAAAAAACGCATACTATGATAAAAATCCTTTATAGTTTAGCACAGTATATTAATAAAAATAAGTTTCTGGTTAGATTACAACAAAAATTTTGAGATTATGATGATTTTCGACACTTTTTATGTTGTATTTTTCTATGTTTTTTAGTGACGCCTCATATGCGGAACTAGTTTCCGAGCGAATGAATACATACTAGTTTACATATAACAGTCCAAAAGCGCAAATAATGAAAAAATCATTGCTTGTTTCCAGTAATAATAACAAAACGGAAGTTTCTGGTTAGATTACAACGCAAATTCCAAGTATCCAAAGAGAGACATTATCCAGTAATTTGATCAGAGAGAGAGAGAGAGAGAGGAGGAGAGAGAGAGAGAGAGAGAGAGAGAGAGAGAGAGGCGGCTTCCGACGCTCCGAGTTAAGGACAGAGAAGTGTTCGTTTCGTTAAACGGCCTCTGACTCATGCCAGTAAATGTTTGTGATACTAAATAATATAAAGCCTAATTTAAGAGAGTACGGTACTTTAATTAGTCTATATGATACGTAAATAGTAATCAACTGTTCTTGTAGCCCTCAATATTTGGCAAAATCGAAGTATCCAAAGAGAGACATTATCCAGTACGTAATTTGATCAGAGAGAGAGAGAGAGAGAGAGAGAGAGAGAGAGAGAGAGAGAGAGAGAGAGAGAGAGAGAGGAGAGAGAGAGAGGAACGCTTTGGCAACAATTGTCTCGGGTTTTTTTATAGCTTCCTTCTGCTTGATGATCGTGGATATTTAGAGGGATTTCGACCATACTCGTTTGCCAAATCGACGATACGAACGCCACGTTCATGCTTTGCTATAATTTCATGTTTTGCTTCCATCGAAATCATTTTCTTGGGTTTTTTTTCTTTTTTTTTTATCACCTGCTTTGTCTTTAGCTTTGAGACCCATGGTTAATAATAAAATAGACAAAATAACACGAAAAATAGGCGCAAATACAACGAACTAAACAACGACGTGTTAACATGCAGCACCAACAAACAAACAGACTGAACGCCATTTATCGCGTCGCCTATACAACTAACACTCATCGCAAAATCGTATCTCAAATATTTCGTTGTATATCAAAGCTTGTATTTTCGCAAATTTTCTGTTGTATCTCAAAACATTCGTATATTAGGGCAATCGTATGTCAAGTTTCCAATGTAATTTGATCAGAGAGAGAGAGAGAAGAGAGAGAGAGAGAGAGAGAGAGAGAGGAGAGGGAGAGAGAGAAGAGAGAGACGATTTGAGAGACGCTTTGGGCAACAATGGTCTCGGGGATTGACGTAACGTTTATTTTCTGAACAAGATAGGACAGAGAAGTGTTCGT
Organism: Macrobrachium nipponense; assembly: GCF_015104395.2. Classification (NCBI taxonomy): domain Eukaryota; kingdom Metazoa; phylum Arthropoda; class Malacostraca; order Decapoda; family Palaemonidae; genus Macrobrachium; species Macrobrachium nipponense. Next base: position 43,725,122 of record NC_087214.1, read on the forward strand.
TTTCATTAAAACGGCCTCTGACTCATGGCAGGAAATGTTTTGTTGATACTAATATATAAGCCTATTTAAAGATACATTTACTTTAATTAGTCTATATGATACGTAAATAGTAATCAGCTGTTCTTGTAGCCCTCAAGATTTTGTAAAATCACTCCAGGTTGTACATAAAACTTCAAGAATGTAGTGTCACCAGAGGATTACAATAGTTTTTACCTTCAAGAACCAGCATTCTTTTATGAAAATAACTCCAGGTTGTACATAATACTACAGGAAACAACATGTAGTGTAACCAAAGGATTACAAGTAAGGTTTTTATAACTTTTTATTAGTTTAAGACATATTTCCAAGCGTCGTTCCGGCTTACGACGATTTTCGGCTTACGACGCGTCTCAAGAACGGAACCCCCGTCGTAACCCGGGGACTGCCTGTATGAGTCTTTAAATGAATGTTGGTAGTTATCGGACCACGGCCGAGGGTTAGCCTACCGAAAACATCGCATACGCAACACAACAAACCCGTGATGCAGCGATTCATACCAGTGATGTAACATGAGAAGCGGTCCAAGAAAAAACCCGTGATTAACTGGATCCGTGAATAAGCGATGCCCCACTGTATTTCAGTTCTCCTGTAGGAAAAACTGTAGAGGTCTGAATTGCAGTCTATTCAGGGAAACAAGCTTCTCCAGCGAGGAAATGGTCCCCCAGCAGACTCATCCATTCCCTCACTAAGCATGCTTCCTTCCCTAATAAGGCTGCGTTTTGCATAAGCAGAGCATTATTATAGTGCTATGCCGCGGTAGACTCGTACAGAATTCTGTTACAGTGCGGTAACCAGCGCCGAACAGGTCTAAGAGATATCTCTGTTGAAAATTTCTTAGTAAAAGGAAGTCGTGTTTATTCATGATTACTAGAAATCCCCTCAACCCGAGGCTAAAGTCCATGATCGAAGGGCAGAGATACGGTTTGTCAATCAATCCCGCGGGAGAGAGAGACGTAACCGATGGCGCATAACAGCGAGCTACCTGATACTGAATTGGTGACAGTTACAGCAGCTTACGTTCACCTTCTCGCAATGTTATGCCGAGATGCCAGCTACTCTATTCAACCAAGGAATAGACTTTCCATTATTTGAACAGAAACTCTCAAGTTGGCATATTTAAGCGAAACAGAATTCGCTAAATACAGAAGCTGATTTTGTGTTGTCGTAACACTACACTTAATTAACCAAATGTTAAATCGGAAACTCCTGGAAAGTTGCCGGGAGTACCGATTAACTATACTGCGTCATCCACAATGACAGCAGCCTTCTATCGTCGTCTCGCACTATTCTGCCTGAGTTACCAGTTACTCTATTCTACGAAGGAATAGGTTTGTTACTATTATCGATCAGAAGGAAATTCTCAAGCAGGCATATTTAAGCGAAACATAATTCGTTAGATGCATAAGCTGAGTTGGTGTTGTTGTAACAATACCTTTTAGCGTTGTCCTTACACCGGAAACTCCTGGCAGTTTGCAGGAAGGACCGATTAAATACACTTAAAATAACAGTCCTTTCGGTTGCCATCTGTAGAGGTAACTACGATATGCGTATTGTAGTCCCTTGAACATCTAATTCTCTACTACATTCTTTCCTCGACGAGGAAGAGAGAGAATGGAAATCGAATGTCTTCGTTCTCTTTGCCAAGAGAACGAATTAATATTATTCGAATGGGGATCGTCAAGTGAGAACCGAGGATCGAAAAGAACAGTTCAAGCGTCTTATATATAGACAAAGACTTCCATGGACGTAGTCTACAAGTCTTTATCCTGGATGAGCCTCTGACTAATGAATGAGAGCTCTTTCGAATTTTGTTAATGAGAGCTTATCCGCTTATGCGATAAAATGTTATTAAGATCTTTTTCAATGAGAACTAACCCATTTACATAACAGAAAGTAATCCAGGAATTCGAGCGTAACGTCTTCCCGATTCCCGCAGAAATCGAGGAAAGGGCAGAATTCCTGGTCAGAGACTGGGCTTACGGCAGGTAGGACCTTAATGTTTCCTTTCGGCAGCGCAGTCCCGAATGCAGAAGAGGCATTTTATGACACCTAATTCTTAAAGATTACTAGAGCTTCTTCTAGATGACAGCTCATTAGAACCAACCTGACTACCTTATCCATGTAGGTTGGATAGTTATTCTAGAGAAAGAGAGTCAGGGCCTCGAGACTGCAGGTCCAGGGCTCCGAAATACCAATCTAGGAACTAAATATCCATGTTTCTGAACAGCCCTTTCAGATAATCTATCTGGCTGGCCCAATCTTCCTGGGAAGAGCTTCCTCTCCCATTTCATACCGGATGCCTGTTATTACGCTTAACCGTATTAGAATCCTTTATAATACTGTCACATTGTGGTAAACAGCATTAATCTAGGAACCTTTGTAGGATACTAGGGAATTCTGTAGTTAACCTCTGTATTTGCATAAGACTTGACCATACCGTAGTCTTAAAGTGAATTCTCTACTACATCCATCTTCTCACTAAGCATGTACTCTAATAAGCCATGCTTTCGTAAGCATGAGAGCATTATGTAATAAATAGTGTTCTGCTGCGTTAGATTCCTTTAATAATGTTACCTACGGTAAACACCATTGAAAGGCTGTAATATCTTTCTTATTGAAAGCTTCTTAGCAAAAGGCAGACAATATTTTATTTATGTTTGCTTAACTATCCCCTCAATCCGAGGCTAAGACCGCGATTGTAAGGGAGAGATACGGTTAGTCATTCCATCCAGCAGGACTGACCTCTCATGACTGAGAAAAATAGATGGTTACTTTGCGTTTGGTGCTAAGCGATTAGCAGTCCCTACGTTAGCTGTCTGCCTTACTCTTCCAGAAAGTTGCAGCTACTCCATTCAATAAAGGAATCTTATAAAATTATTATCGAACTTCAGGAAGTTCTTATTAATGTATATTTAAGCGAAACAAGACTTCAATAAATCTAGAAGCTAATTAGGTATTGTCATAACAATCCCTTTAAGCATAGTCCTTCCTAGGAAAGTCCTGGAAGGATACTGGTAATTGAGTTGCACAGCAAAGAAGTAACTACGGTATGTGCTTATGATTTGACCGTATCGTATTATCATACAGCAGATACTCTACTACCTTCTTTCCCTGCTGAGGCAGATAGAGAAAGGAAAAAACTTTTACTATCTTCGTTCTTTTCGTTAACAGAACGATAGAAAGAGTATATATATCTCCTTAAGGAAGGAAGTTAATCCATGAACTCTTTAAATCTTCGTAATTTCCTCATAAATCGCGGAAGAGACAGAATTCCTGTTCATCTCTAGGGTTTACGGAAGGAAGTAGATATTTCCTATCCGCGTAGTCCTTCCTAGGAAAGTCCTGGAAGGATACTGGAATGAGTTGCATTGCACAGCAAAGAAGTAACTACGGTATGTGCTTATGATTTGACCGTATCGTATTATCATACAGCAGATACTCTGGATAAGATGTCTGGTTCTAGTTCTGCTAGTTTCAGTGTGTTGTGTGCAAGGGTGTAAGGTGAGGCTACCAAAGGCTTTGGTAGATCCTCACTCGGTATGCACGAGGTGTAGGGGGGATGTATGTTTGGTGGATTATCGATGTAAGGAGTGTGAGAGTTTGCCTGATTCCGATTGGAAGACGTATGATTCGTATGTGCGCAGGTTAGAGCGTGACAGAATCAGGAGGTCTTCCTCCAGGAGTGCATCAGTGAGCAGAAGTCAGGGTAGTGATATTTCACCTGCTAACCCTCCTGTAGACTTTGTTTTACCTAACCCTGTGGTGTTGCCTTCGGGCCCTGAGGTTGTGTCTGTAATTATGGATTCCATCCGTAACTTGGAATCTAAAGTGCTCGCTCTCCAATCTAGTGTTGTGAAGTGTGGTGATGGTGTTAGTGCCCCTAGTGTTGTGGAGGGGGCATCGGTTTGGCCCTATAATGCCTCTAGGCCTGGACCTCTGTCGGACTCCCAGGACAAAGGGAGTGGGCAAGTCGAAAGCTGAAGGAGGGTTACGGGGCCTCCCCACCGATCTGGCGTCCCTTCGGCAGGACCTGATGACGCTTCCCAGGCTGCCAAGGATCGTGCTTGTGCACGAATCCTTAAGGATTGCTTCTCGTCCTCCGAGGCGTCCTCCCTGCACAGGGGTTGGAGCTCTCGGAAGGACTCTCGCCTTCTCAAGAGAGGCTTTAGAGAAGAGGATGCCTCACGTCCAATTTCTCAACATGCGTTGCAGTCGTCGCCTGAATGTTTTGATGCCTTTCCACCGCAGAAGAGGACCAGGACGTCATCGGAGGATGACGCTTTTGAGCACCCCAGTCGCTCTAAGGTTTTTCCTGTGAGAAGGAAGAAGGCGTCCCCTTGCCCCTCATCTTCCCACAGGATCAGCCCTTCCCCTGATCGGGAATCTTCTCCTTCTAGGAAGATTCTCCTCAATATGCAGCAGCAGTTGGCCTCATTTTTCGCCAAGAGGGAGACGGAGCCGCGTTACCGCAGGAAGGATTCGAGACTGCCTATCAAGAGGTCCAAGCAGTCCCCCTCTCCTTCTCCTCGTTCGTCTCCCTCTTCTGCTTTGTCGCCTTCTAGATCTAGTTTACCTCCTCAGCGCTTATCTAGAAGTGTCGATGAGCGTCATGCAGGACACTCTGTAGACCGTAAGGCTCGTCTTGGCGACGATCGCCGTACTTCTTGTCATGACGCTCCTTGCGCTCTTCTTCATGACGCTCGGCGTGCTGCTCAGCAGAACACCTCTCAGGCTGCTTGCTATGACGCTTCTGTTGCTACTGTGTCCCGTCAGGACGCTCGTCAGGACGCTTTTCAGGACGCTTTTCAGGACGCTCGTCGAGACACTCGCCAAGACGCTCTTCAGGACGCTCGGCAGGACGCCCCTTTCGCTGATCATCGGAAAGCTTCAGTTTGCCGTCAAGGATACCCGGCCTTGTTCTACGGACCCTTCGTCAGAGAGGAGACCCCTCTTGCGAGCTGGGCCTCAAGGTCTAATTGCTTCTCGGTCGTTTAAGGACTCTTCTGTTGCTCCATTGGATGAGGGAGAGTCTTCGGGAGAGTCGCAGCCTGTGGATGAAGAGGAGCCTGCTACGTCTTCATCCTCGGACTACAAGGTTTTTGGCCCGCCTTCTGAGGGACTTATTTGGAGACAAGTTTCAGCCCTCGGCCCCTTGCTCTCCTCCTTCGCAGTTGGCTTCGTCGAAGACGAGGAAAGCGCCAGGCTTTATCAAGATGGCCACGTCACTGTCTACGAAGAGAGCTTTCAAAAGAATCCATGACTGGATGGACTCCAGAAAGGCCCAAGGCAAGACTTCTTTTGCCCTGCCTCCAGCGAGGTTGAGTGGAAGGGCGGGCATTTGGTACGAGACGGGAGAGGAAGCTGGTTTGAGAGTTCCTTCCTCTTCTCATGGTGACTATGCCAGCCTGGTAGACGCTCCTAGGAGGTCTCTCCTGTCCTCTGCAAAGTTTTCCTGAACACTTTCAGAGTTGGACCATCATCTGAAAGGGCTGTTTAGGACGATGGAGGTCTTTAACTTCATGGATTGGTGTTTGGGAGCCCTGGACCTGCAGTCTCGGAGTCCGGACTCTCTCTCTCTTGAGGAGCTGTCCAGCGTCTTAGCCTGTATGGATAAGGCAGTCATTGATGGTTCTGATGAGCTGGCTTCCCACTTTTGTACGGGGCTTCTTGAGAAGAGAGCCTTATATTGCAACTTCACGGCGAAGTCGGTGTCTCCATTTCAGAGGGCAGAGTTGCTGTTCGCCCCTCTATCTAGCCATCTCTTCCTGCAGTCGATAGTGAAGGATCTAGCTGTCAGCCTTCAGGAAAAGGCGACCCAAGACCTCCTGGCTCAGTCTTCCAGACGTCCTGCAGCCCATTCTACAACTCCACTTGCACAGGCTTCAAAGAAGCAGAAGCCCTTTCGTGGCGGAGCTTCCTCGAGAGAGCCTCCTTGAGGAAGAGGTCTCTCTAGAGGCAGAACCCCTTTCAAGCCCAGGGGGAAGAAGTGACGTGTCGGGCCTTCAGACACCTGTCGTAGCCAGGCTCTTGTCCTTTGCAGAAGCCTGGAAAGCAAGAGTCATCAAAAGGGGATACAAGATCCCATTCCTCGAAACTCCACTGTTGAGCACGAAGCCCATAGATCTGTCGCCCTCCTACCATCCAGAGAAGCAACAGATTCTGTTCGATCTGCTCGAGCAAATGCTCGAGAAGAGAGCTGTAGAACAGGTACTAGCTCTAGAATCCCCAGGCTTCTACAACAAGTTGTTCCTGGTGCCGAAGCAGTCTGGGGGATGGAGACCTGTCCTGGACGTCAGCAGGCTGAATCATTTTGTCAAGAAAGACAAATTCAAGATGGAAACGTCTCAGTCTGTTCGAGGAGCCTTAAGACCAGGCGACTGGATGGTTTCTTTAGACCTCCAAGACGCCTAGTTTCACGTCCCTATCCATCCTCAGTCAAGGAAGTACCTGAGGTTTGTCTTAAAGGGGCAGGTCTTTCAATTCAGAGCTCTCTGCTTCGGGCTAAGCACAGCACCGATGGTTTTCACGCTTCTGATGAGGAATGTGGCGAGATGGCTTCACCTCTCAAGGATAAGAGTCTCGCTTTACCTGGACGATTGGCTCATTCGAGCATCGTCGGAGTCGAGGTGTCTGGAGGACCTTCATACGACGCTACAATTGACGAAGTCCCTAGGACTTCTGGTAAACTTTGAAAAGTCCCATCTGATCCCTACTCAGTCCATCGTGTATCTGGGGATTCAGATGGATTCAGTGGCTTTTCGAGCTTTTCCATCCCTGGAACGTCAGCAGAACTGCTTAGACAAAGTGTCAGCCTTCTTGGAGAAGGTAACATGCTCGGTGAGGGAATGGATGAGTCTGCTGGGGACCATTTCCTCGCTGGAGAAGTTTGTTTCCCTGGGTAGACTGCATCTCAGACCGCTCCAGTTTTTCCTTGCGGAGAACTGGGAAAACAAGGAGGATCTGGAAGTGACTCTGAGCATCTCTCAGTCGGTCAAGGATCGCCTAAGGTGGTGGCACGATCCCGCAAAGCTGGCAGAAGGCGTTTCTCTCAGCCTTCTGAGCCCCGACCTAGTGTTGTTTTCCGACGCGTCCACTGCGGGTTGGGAAGCAACACTGGGAAAGGAAGAAGTGTCAGGCATCTGGAGAGGGGAACAGATGTCCTGGCACATAAATCTAAAAGAATTGGGAGCAGTTCGGTTGGCTCTCCAGTTCTTCGAAGAACGAGTTTCTGGCCGAGTAGTCCAGATCAACTCGGACAATACCACAGCTCTGGCATATCTCAAGAAGCAGGGAGGAACACACTCTCGGTCCCTGTTCGAGTTAGCAAGAGAAATCCTGCTGTGGGCCCAGGCACGGAATGTAACGATCCTCATGAGGTTCGTTGCAGGAGTAGAGAATGTCTGTGCGGATCTACTCAGCCGAAGGCAGCAACTGCTTGCGACCGAGTGGACCCTTCACCAAGAGGTATGTCACGAGTTGTGGAGGCTATGGGGACGTCCCTGGGTAGACCTCTTCGCAACTTTGAGGACGAAGAGGCTTCCTCTTTACTGCTCCCCTGTTCTCGATCCAGGAGCAGTAGCGATAGACGCCATCCTATGGGATTGGACGGGGATGGACGTTTATGCCTTTCCCCCGTTCAAGCTCTTGGGAGAAGTGATCAGGAAGTTTGCGGCGTCAGAGGGAGCGAGGATGACGTTGATCGCCCCGTTTTGGCCTTTAAGCGACTGGTTCACAGAGGTCATGTCCTTCTTAGTGGACTTCCCAAGGACCCTGCCCGGGAGAGTCGATCTACTCAGACAGCCCTACTTCGAGAGGTACCACAAAAACCTCCCCGCTCTGAGTCTGACTGTGTTCAGACTATCGAGAAGTTGGCCAGAGCGAGAGGTTTTTCAGACCAGTGGCAAGGGCTATTGCCAATGCAAGGAGAGCTTCCTCTCTTGCAGTGTACCAATCGAAGTGGGCCGTTTTCAGGAGATGGTGCAGGAAGAAGGGCATTTCCTCCACCACGACCTCTGTGAATCAGATTGCCGACTTCCTCCTTCATCTGAGGAAAGTTGATAAGCTGGCAGTCCCAACTATTAGAGGGTATAAGAGTATGTTGTCAGTGGTCTTTAGACACAGAGGTTTGGATCTTGCAAACAACAAAGACCTTTACGACCTTTTGAGGTCTTTTGAAACCTCTTAAAGTGGCTCAGCCAAAGCTACCGTCATGGAACTTAGACGTAGTCTTGAAGTTCCTGATGTCTAGTCCTTTTGAACCTCTCCATTCTGCAACATTAAAGGACGTGACCAGAAAGGTTATTTACCTAACCACTCTAGCTACAGCAAAGAGAGTTAGCGAGGTTCGAGCCATCAGCAAACATAAAGGCTTTAGGGGACATAATGTGGTATGTTCCTTAAGCCTTTCGTTCTTAGCCAAGAATGAAAACCCGTCTAACCCTTGGCCCAAGAGCTTTAAGATCAAGGGGATGGCAGAAATTATTGGGCAAGAGCCAGAGAGAGTCCTGTGCCCTGTCAGGGCTCTCAAGTTTTATCTAGATAAAACGAAAGAGAGTCGAGGTCCTTCGGACAATCTGTGGTGTTCCGTTAAGAGACCAGACTTACCTATGTCAAAGAACGCACTGGCGTTCTTTTTAAGGATTACCATCAAGGAGGCTCATTCGTCCTGTCTAGATGGTGATCTGAGACTTTTAAAAGTAAATGTTCACGAGGTTAGGGCTATCGCAACCACGGTGGCATTTCAAAAGAACATGGCACTCAGTGATATCCTGGGCGCCACCTTTTGGCGAAGCAACTCGGTGTTTGCTTCACACTACCTGCGGGATGTGAAGACGACATATGAGAACTGCTGTTCGCTAGGGCCATACGTTTCCGCAGATACAGTCTTGGGGGCAGGAAGTAGCACTCATCCTATCCTGTAGAAAATGGTCAGAAATTTTTAATTTTGTTGTGTTTTTTTGGTTGTTGGGTCGGCCGCCAGAGGCGGACTTCCCAGTCCTTAGCTTAAGTTAGACTATCTTAATTTTTGCTAGGCTTGGTCAGGTGGTGGTTTATTACTTCGTTGCCCTCATAGTATGGTCAATATGGTCTTGTCGCATTGTGGTCACGCCCCTGTTGACAGATCATCTAGAACTCACCAGCTGGAGACTAGTAAAGCAGAAGCAGACTTGGGTGACAGTAATCACGAAGTTAGCTATGCTAACAGGTAAGGAACCAAGATGTCAATCATCTACATGTAATTTGTTTCCTAAATCCTATTCTGTCTCTTCCCACCTCCAATGGTGGGATTCAGCTATATATATATCTGACAGGTAAGTTTCATGAACAAAATGATATTGTTATGATACAATGAAGTTTGTTCATACTTACCTGGCAGATATATATAGCTGTATTCTCCGAAGTCTGACAGAATTTCAAAACTTACGACACACGCAGTGGTTGGCCAGGTGGTTAGTACCCATTCCCGCCGCTGGGAGCCGGGTATCAGGAACCATTCCCATTTTCTATTCAGATTTTCTAGTGCCACTGTCTCCTGAGGGGAGGTGGGTGGGCACTTTGATTATATATATCTGCCAGGTAAGTATGAACAAACTTCATTGTATCATAACAATATCATTTTCTCCTATATCTAACACTACTCTTTATCCTCTTTGCCTGTTCTACAATCCTGGCTTTCACACACTCATAAGGCACATTCCCTACACTCATCATTACCCCATACATACTCAGCAAAACTCCCGTCCAAAAGCTACCAAACTCTCTTTCCCAGGCTTTCTTGTTATCCCCATACTTAACCACACAATACTTCTCATATTCCTTAAAAAAGTCTCCTATGTCTCTACTACCATATTCCTTGTATTATGCAGATCGGGGTACCTCTCATATATACAGCCTTTCGTACTTCCTGCTCACTCACTCTCCTCTTAACCTCGTCTGAATACATTGAATCAACTTCCATACTAACATCCATGCTCTTGATTACTCTTTTCTTACCCTTCTTTCTACCTACCTGTTTCCACTCACTGCTATCTAAATCACTCTCAGCCTTTTCCTTACTAGCCCTCTTTCCCTTGGCCTTCTTCTTTTCCTCAGCTCCCTTCTTATTCTCGTCCTCAGGTTTATCCTTATCCTGTGTCTTCCCCTTCTTTCCCTTACTTATCACAACCAATTCACCTTCGTCTCTCGTACTCTCATCCACTTGTTCTTTCACTTTCTTAATTGCTACTGGTCCGTCACAAGACCCAGTAGGCCTACCTCCTACTGCTCCCTCTCTCATGAATCCCTTCATCATCTCCTGCACTGCATTCATCATTACTCAGAATTTTTTGTCCATTTTCTCAACCATTCTCTCTTCCGCTCCTTTCACTTCTTTCATTTCCACTTTTGCACTCCTTAGCATTCCTCTCATTTCCTTTAACTCACTCTTCAGCTCCTCACACTACCCTCAACCTTTCATTTTCCACTTCCAATCATCCTCTCACTTCTCTCTCCAACCTCAACTCTTCCTTCAGCCTCTCCACCTCACTCAATCCTTCCATCCCAAACTTTCTCACCACTCATACACACTAGCCTAGACCAATCATCCTGCAGCTGCCACAACAGCAGTCCCTCTTTGGTCTGCAAAAATTTCTTAGGCGGAATCAAAGCTGAGTAAAAAAAGCAAGCAAACTCCCCATAATTATGTTAATCGCACAAGCTGACCAAATTCCCACAGCCACACTTTCCCCTTTACGTTACTTTTTACCCCCAGGACAATTGGTTCAACGACATACCGAACACACAAAACGCAAACACGTACTACTCACCTCAGGCTCCAGATACTCAGGGCTAGATTGTGCTGTCCGCTGGAGATAGGCTAGTCGAGAGACAACCACCGCCGATAATTGCAACACAAAAGAACCAGCTGAGAACCACAACCCCACAACAACTTAGCAACCCGACAAATCAGTGAGCAGACAAACACCAACAGCTCAAACCAACACGACAACCACACAACTCGACCCAGCACAACAACCTGCCAACACCAACACTGCCCCAACTGCCACTCACAGACACTGATATGCACGACCAACCTCTCTAACTTCACCACAACCAGACAGGCACACGCACAACAACTTTACAACACCAAAATCAATCAAATAACACAACATCAACTGACCACCAACAGATAACTGCTGCCCAAACCAACTCTATGACTTCAATGACTTCCTTACTTCCTATGACTCCGTAACACACAACTGTGACTGATATATACAACAGCGCCACAACAGACACGCTTACGACCACCATCCAATCACTCCCTTTTATTCTTCCACCAATATCTCTCTCTCTCTCTCTCTCTCTCTCTCTCTCTCTCTCTCTCTCTCTCTCTCTCTCTCTCTCTCTCTCTTATGTAACCCTCATAGGCGTTGTCAAATATAAACTACCATCATTACTCCTCCATAAAGTGACTCCACATTTTTGGTGTCATAAGTAAAAATTTCTAAAGCGTCATGGAGGTATGTTTGCACTGCCTATGGCTAGACTTTCATTAATTGTGTTTAACCGGAAATTAAGGCATTATTTTGTGACTTTAAAGAAAACACTGCGAGAGGAAAGTAGAGGTCTCGATCTGTTGTTTCCGTGCTGGTTTAGTTATGACTGGCATCTAATTCAGGATACTGGAAGTGCTAAGTTATTTTTTGGGAGTGTTCGCCTGTCCGCACAGCAGTGCATTACCCTAGTAAACCACCTTTCATTTGGGTCATTTTTCATAACCAATGAAAAGTTATTCATTTCATTAGCCTACTAATTTACCTTTGGTTATTTCACATTTCACTCACGACTGATATGCAGCAAAATGTTTGAAATTATCATTCACACAACGGACGCTGTGTGTAATGGGTGTGAATTTGCACAGTATCAGTGCTTCAGTAAATACTTCAAACAATATGATGAAGCCTAACTTAGACCTATTGTTATTTCAGAGCAGCAGCAACCTGGACCAAGTGTGATGCACCAAGATTCCTCATCCCCGTCCAAGATAGATGACTCGGATTTTAAGGTAAAAAATCTTGTATTCTCACTTGCAATAGGTTAGCTGGTACAATAATTTTTTTTAATTAAAATTGTAGTCGAAACTGTCATAGGCCACACCATCCTAACGGCACAGGCCTCTGAGAATTGAAGTGATTCATGAGAAACAATATGGAACTTGTGGAGGGTTGCAATTACTCAGCTACCACTTCGAAGATGCCTTAGTTGTACTACTGAGTGTCGTGAATGTACAACTTGAGTTCTTGTGCAATATAACTATATACTATACCTGGTTCACATAAGGTAGATTCTTGGATGAGCCGTATGCCTACGAGACGTTTGTTTGGTGGCTGCTGATTGGCTGGTACCGGGAGGTAGGCAGCTCCCCGCCAATCAGCGCCCGGCAAACAAACGTCTCACAGGCATAGGGCTTACCCAAGAATCTACCTTAAGTGAACCAGTTATAGTTACTTTTTGTCCATCTTAAATTATTTGCAATTCCTTTACTATTGAAATTAACTTATGGACTAAAGTTATATATGTTTTATAATTGTTGCCAATACAAGATATGAAATTGCATCCTAAATTTATTCTAAGAGCTCTTCATCAAATTACAACTTGTAAGGAAGACAATACTGCTGCCCCCCACCTCTCCTCCATAGCTAATACGTACAGCAAAATTGTAACCAATAAACAACCCTAGGTAATGTAACCTACATTTTTTAAAAGAACTTTTCATCATATGACAAAGGTGAGAATACTGCCTCCCATCCCACCTTCATAGTTAATATGGCAAAACTGTAACCAGTACTATGTGGTATTATTTTATACTGGCAACTTTCAGAATTTTATGGTTTTTGGATGTTATGCCTGCTAGGGAATTCTTAAGTGATGTAAGCTTACATGTTAGCCTACTGTGATCTGTGTATGGCAAGCATATTATTTCATTGTTTTCTTGGCATTTTCAATTATTCCATTCTATATTTCAGCCAGGATTACTGTATATACTCGAGTAACGTGCGATCTCGCATATCATGCGACCCCAAATTTTTCACCAATAAACAGTGGTTTTGTCATGTATCTCATGTATCATGCGAGCTCCTTTTCCGAGAGCGTCAGTTCATAAGGTTGGTGGTTTAGCATGCTAATGGCCGAGTCATTCAGATGTGTGCTGCTACTAGTCAAGTTACAGTAATTTTCTTACTAATCTTGAGAATTGAATAGAAAATCTCAAGATTAAAAAAGAATCCCAAGATATATATATACAGTAGACCCTTGACTCACGAACGCATTGACCCACGTACAACTCGATCCCCGACCAAAATTATAGGTAAAATTTCACCCTTGACTTACGAACTAACTTTGAGATACGAACAAAAAAAAAATGCGGAAAATAAAAATTCTGTTTGGGTCATGAACTAATTTTGAGACATGAACATTTGAAAAATGCTGGAAATTTCTGGAAAATAACAATTCACTTTGTTTCACAAACTAATTTTTAGACACAAACATTTGAAAAATGCGCGAAATCGCCCAGCACACGTGAGAGCGTTTGAGTTGCCATGGGACCAGCCATCCTCCAGCCGCCCACGCACGGCGTCACCCACGCATCGCTCTTTGTCTCATCTCATTGTGTACAAGACGTTCGTCAATTCGCTTAGCATTTTTTGCGCTAAAACTTGTGATTTTCTTCATAATGGGCCCTAAGAAAGTGAAGAGTGGTGGTGAAAGTAAGAAAGTGAAGAGTGATGGTGAGAAGAGGGTGCAGAGGAAGATAACCATTGAAATAAAGAAAGAAATTATAGAAAAGTTTGAACGTGGTGTTCGCGTGACCGATATCGCAAGTGAGTACAAGATGGCCAAGTCGACAATTTCGACAATTTTTGAAAAACAAGGATGCCATTAAAGAAGCAAATGTTGTGAAGGGAGTGACAGTACTAACCAAGATGAGATCGCAAACCCTCGAAGAGGCAGAAAAAATAATTTTGAAGTGGGTACATGAGAAACAGATGGCAGGTGATAGTGTAAAACGAGCCGATCATCTGCGAGAAAGCTCGGCAAGTGTATCAGAGTTTGCTGAAGGAAACTCCTTCTACTAGTGCCACGCCAGATGATTTAAGGCTAGTAAAGGGTGGTTTGATAACTTCAAGAAGAGAACTGGAATTCACTCTGTAATTAGGCATGGTGAGGCTGCTAGCGCAGACAAGGCTGCTGCTGAGGCATTCGTGACTGAGTTTGCCGAGTTCGTGGAGGCCGAAGGATACGTCACTCAACAGATTTTCAATTGTGATGAAACGGGCCTCTTCTGGAAGAAGATGCCCAACAGGACATTTATCACCCAAGAAGAGAAGGCGCTCCCAGGCCACAAGCCAATGAAGGATAGGCTTACGCTTTTGTTATGCTCAAACGCAAGTGGCGACTTGAAACTAAAGCCGCTACTTGTCTACCATTCAAATAACCCGCGTGCCTTTAAGCAGCACAACGTAAATAAGGCCAGACTGCCTGTAATGTGGAGGGCCAATACAAAAGCATGGGTGACACGGAACTTGTTTATGGAGTGGATTGATGAAGTGTTTGCGCCGACCGTGAGTCAGTACCTAACAGAGAACAAGCTACCCCTGCGGTGCCTTCTGATCATGGATAATGCCCCGGCACACCCTTCGTACTTGGCTGACTGCAGTGAACATGACTTCATTCAGTTCAAGTTCCTTCCACCCAACACGACCTCTGTTCTCCAGCCCATGGACCAACAAGTCATTAGCAATTTTAAGAAATTATATACGAAGGCGCTCTTCTCCAGATGCTTCCGTGTAACTGAAGAGACAAAATTAACCTTAAAAGAATTTTGGAAGAAGCACTTTAATGTTTTTCACTGCATAACCCTCATTGATAACGCATGGACTGAAGTTACGTACCGCACATTAAATTCTGCGTGGCGGAAACTTTGGCCCCGAGTGCGTAACTGTCCGTGACTTTGAGGGCTTCGATGCAGAGATTGTGCAAGAAATTGTGTCCATGGGCAACAGTATGGGTCTACAAGTCAACGACGAAGATGTTGAAGATTGGTCGCTGAACATTCAGAAGATTTGACTGCGGACGAACTTGTTCAACTCCACAAAGAGCAGCAGGAGCAACTTGCTCGGGAGCAATCAACTGACGAAGAGGAGGCTGGGGAGGAAGTTACAGATGTCAGCAGTGATGTGATAAAAGCCGCATTGGAAAAGTGGAATGATGTCCAGTGCTTCCTTGAATTGTATCATCCGGACAAAATTGTTACGAACAGGATCGTGAATATGCTCAATGAAAATTTAATGAGCCATTTCAGAAAAGTTATGCAAGGAAGGAAAAGGCAACAGACATTGGATAAGTTTGTGATTAAACGTTCACCAAAAAAACCTAGAAGAGTTGAATCTCCGGAACGAGATCTCCCCGACCTGGATGGGGGAGGGTCTCCTTCCGCACAATAACCTCCTCCCCACCCACCACCCTCCTCTTCTCTTGTCCGTCAAGCCAGAAGTCTCGCCAGTCATAGTAAGTGTTCACTTTACAAACGTTTTTATAGTGTTAGTTTACCATTTTAAATTATATTATTAGATATATTAAGGTTTTTTTACACTGACTTTTACATTATCTGTGTAAAATAAGGCAAGAATATACATAATTAATATTGGTTCGTAGGGGTCGAGAACCAATTAATATTATTCCCATTAAACCTTATGGGGAAATTAGCTCCGAGTCACGAACAATTTCGAACACGACCAAGGTCTAGGAACGGATTGTGTTCGTGAGTCAAGGGTCTACTGTAATTGAAAAAATAACATGCCTTGGTGTCTCTCTCTCTCTCTCTCTCAAAATACTGTAATTTAGACATTGTGTGTGTGTAGACATTGTGTGCGTGTTTAAAAAAATGTGCAGTACACACACATTCCGATGTTTTGGTTTTTGGAATTTTTCAGATTTCGGAAATGTGAGGTCAGATGCATAATCAAACAAACATCACTACTGCAGCAAAAACATTTTTTCCCTTTTATGTTTTTCATTATTGATATTTATTAATTACAGTTTATTTAAATAAATATTAATATAATACTGTTAAATGAATGTGAGATAAATAAGATCACCTATAATAAAATAGTGGGACAATTAATACCATATGTTCACTAATAGGTATTATTTTCAAAACAAACATTCCGTAAAACGCAAAAAATTTATGTACATAACAATCAAAATATAATAATGTTTTGCAGTTCAACTTGTGAATTTTAACAATAAGTATGACTATATAATATATTTCACCATATCGGTCTTGAAGTTGAAGAGTCGTAAAATTTTGAGGATGGTCCAGGAAAAGGATTTGTACTTTGTGATTACTTATCGATACAACACCATGTGGTATTTTATATCACTATATTGATGACGCATCGCTACGACACACTGGTATTTTTCATACCACTATGCATTAAAGTTAAAATGATCATATTATATTTTTGTTTTCATGAAGAAATAATTATATAAAAAAATTATTGAGTAATTTTTGCCGTCAGCAGTCAGAAAATCACGAACATGGTAACGTTCAAACCTAGTGCCATCCACGACATATGGCTATAAATAGAACAGAAGCCGAGGGCAGTCATTGGATAACAGATCTCCATGGCTACCAACCAGCCAATCAGGTGTTAGTTATACTACTCGGTGAATTTCTTAGAATGAACGTTTACACACGGGAAGCTAACGATGATGTGTGTGCTTTGCATACAGTACGTAGTTTTAGTTTTTATTAGTTTAAGTATTTTACTGATTACATGAAGAATAGAATGATTCCTTCTCATTACTTTGAATGCAAAATGGCAAAATGGTTTGAAGATTCTTCCGCAAAAAGAAAAGAGAAAAAAAATTTCTTTAGAAGATGATATACCTATTTACTAACGCGGTTGACATACCTTCAAAACAAAATTCAGCTCTTTAATCTCTGTAAAAATGTTAATCTTTCTGTCTGCTGGTCACACCCTTTATATCCCCGGCGACTAACAACAACAAAATTTGTTTGTTTTATCTTCCAAGATGTAGGTATTACCTGTAGGCACAGCACATTTTTTAACAATATGCCCATACACACACACACATACAGTTGCGCGTGTGCTAATACCTATTGGTTTCAGAGACTCAAGTTAACACTTACAGTATAGTTGAGAGAGAGAGAGAGAGAGAGAGAGAGAGAGAGAGAGAGAGAGAGAGAGAGAGAGAGAGAGAGTTCATCCTAGATGGCCTTGGTTCATCTCTCTAATCTCTCAAGGAATGTCAAGATTTGTTCCCTGCTTTTTGTAAATTTAGTCCATGCGACTGACAGCAACAAAATTCATATTTTGTTCATGAAACTTACCTGTCAGATATATATATAGCTGTATTTTCCGAAGTCCGACAGAAATAAAAAAGCTTACGACACACGTAGTGGGAGTCAGGTGGTTAGTACCCATTCCCGCCGCTGGGAGGCGGGTATCAGGAACCATTCCCATTTTCTATTCATATTTTTTCTGTCGCCGGTGTTGTAAACAACAGTTTTCAGCACCTCCATCTTGGATTTAGGAAACTTGGCTACTATAAGTACCCCTTTTGATTTTTTGGTATCTTGACTTTTGGATCGGTGGCTAGGCACACATTATTTGTGGAATTGATTGATTTTGGCTTGATTTCTCTTTGAATAAGATGTCTGGTTCTAGTTTGGCTAGCGCCAGGTTTTGCACCAAGAGTGAATGTAGAGCTAGGCTACTGAAAGCATCAGAAGACCCTCATACTTTGTGTAAGAGTTGCAGGGAGCATGATTGTATGTATGAAAGTCGCTGCAAGGAATGTGCGTGTCTTTCAGATTCTGGATGGAGAGCGTATGAGACCTATCTTCCTAATCTTGAGCAAGATAGGTTAAGGGTATCGGCGGGGTCGGGGATTAATTTTGAGTGACGGTGTTCAAACTTGCACAGGTGTTTACCTCTAGTTTGAATTAAGATGCACACAAAATTTCAGGTGAATTAGATAAAAACTCTTTTTTTAACAAATATTTTCTTTAAAAACATAGCATATTTTTTATTGTTTTTTAAAGTGTATCTCCTTCCTTATTTATAATTCAATTTAAAGAAAAAAGGTAATAGCAGAAAGTTAATACCTATCAAATAAAACGGCAAACTCAGAAATCCAATATGTGATGTGTGCTATTTAAAAAAAAATAAATTTAAAAAATTCAATAAAAAATACCCTAAAATTATACATTAGATATTGGTAAAAAAAAAAATTTTGAGAAAAAAAGAAAAATGAGTTTGCCGATGTGTTCTCTCACTATCTTTATTCCAATTGCTTTTTAGATTATTAAAATCCATTCATAAATAAGGGAGTTTTTAGAATTTGAATGTAGAAAATGTATGTTTTGAGAAAAACGCAGTTAAAGTTTGCTAACCAATTATTTTGCTTTCAGAAGCATATAAAGTTTCTTGGAATGGCGTACATGGAGTCTATTTCCTTCTTTTTTATAAGAGATATTATTCCCTCTAAAAAAAAAAACATTTATCACTTTAAACAAAATAGTTTATATTATTTTGGGGGGGTTATCGTAGAACGCCACTCTACTCTTGTGCTGCCAAGTTTTAGAAGGCTAATTAGCCCCTCCTTCATATCCTCCATTTTGATGTTCTTTGCTTCTTTTGCTTTCTTGAATGCATAGCATACCTTCGTTTCCTGGTCTTCTCTTACATCTGAAGGCCTTTCAGGTTTTCTCCTGTCGTTTTTCTCATAATAGGCAGCAATGAACTTGGTGCATAGCCGATATTATGTTCCATTGCAGCAATATGCTTTGATATATAAATGAAGCTGTTGTTTCACCGATATGTTCTGTTTTGTTTCACACTTTCAGATGGCCACCTCACACTTACACGTTAGTTTCAAGTCAACATCAAAACTGTTTTTATCAATTTCAAGTGTTATATTGCTGTCACACTGCCCGCAATACGTCGAACTAAAAGCGTCTTTTAGAGCTCTCAAGGGTAATGAAACTATTTCTCCATCATTTCTTACACTCAGAACGTCTTCTTTTTCAGTCTATAACTTCTCATAAAAAAAATTTTTCTCCTTAGGTTGGCTCCTGATAAAACACTGACATCACCTGCTACATCAGAGACCGCAATTACATCTTGAAAATGCTCATTCTCTTCCTCCTCCCCCTCCTCATCATCAGATAACTTCAAACAAAGTCGTCAGTGCCATCATCATCATCTGATATATTTGCGCAAGGGAATAATAGATTTCCCTCGGAGCTTCGTAATAGGAAGTATTTGGCATCTCTTCCACATGGCAGGTGGCGACATGTCAGAAGCTACATTAGCTCT
This sequence comes from Macrobrachium nipponense, assembly GCF_015104395.2. NCBI lineage: Eukaryota > Metazoa > Arthropoda > Malacostraca > Decapoda > Palaemonidae > Macrobrachium > Macrobrachium nipponense. The sequence continues at coordinate 43,744,546 of NC_087214.1, forward strand.
CTATACTTTTAGTTTCAAGATAAGTTTTGATATTATGAGAGCTTGCTTCCCTTCGTTTCCTAAACTTCTTTTTTGGCATAGTATATATATAATACACAATTGATGTCTAAAAGTCTGAAGAAGTGTTGCAATTGATTTGAAAATAACAAATACACGATTGCATAAAAAAAAAAGAATTCTCTCTCGAGACAAGTGGCTCGCGACAGGTTGTTATTCAGTCATGGGAAGAGTTGCCATCTTTATCAGGAAAACATATTGTACGGCATACGAAACAAAATGCAATGATAAGAAACTCAAATACTTGAAGAATGAATGGAAAATGAAATAGTAAAGCCACCCCTAACCAGACCTTTAATTCTCTACTTGGATGTGGCCTTTAAATTGGCCTTTAAACCATTTAAAAAGCTTCGTATCGATATTATCTTACGTGTGGCAATGGCCGGGACCCAGATGTATGGAAATATGACGATAACTCATTTTCACGAATTTGACCCAAATTCGCCAAAATTACAGGCCGCCGATACCCTTAAGGTGTGGTCTTCCTCCAGGAGCGTTTTCAGGTAAACGTCAGGAAGTTAATGTTTCTCCTACTAACCTTCCTTTAATCACTACTCCTAACCCTGTAGTGTTGCCTTCGGGCCCTGAAACAGTGTCTGTGGAGGGTAATACCCTTACTTCAATCTTAGAGTCGATTCGTAATTTAGAATCTAAAGTGCTCGCCTTAGAAGGCAAAAGTGAAGGTGCAAAGTGCAGTGACAGTGCTCCTTCATTTGTGGAGGGTGCGTCAGATCAGCCCCATTTCGCCTCTAGGCCTAGACCGCTGCCGGACTCCCAGGTCTCAGGGAGAGGGCATGTCGAAAGCCGCAGGAGGGTTACGGGGAACACCCACCGATCTGACGTGCCTTCGGCAGTTTCTGTTGACGCTACCCAGACTGCCAAGGAGCGTGCGCATGCACGTCTCCTCAAAGAGTGTTTCTCTTCTTCGGAGGCTTCCTCCCCGCATAAGGGGTGGAGCTCTCAGTCAGTTTCACGCCCGCTGAAAAGGAGCGTTGGTGATTGGGACGCTTCACGTCCAGTATTTGCTCTCGAGCGGCGATCTTCACCTGACAGTGTCTTCGCTGCATTCCCGCCACAGAAGAAACGTAAAGATCATCTGATGATGACTTTTTAGAGCGCCCCAGTCACTCCTGAGCGCGTTCTGCAGCAGTTCCTGGGAGAAGGAAGAAGGCGTCCCCTCGCCCCTCGCCTTCTCACAGGATCAGCCCTTCTCCTGACAGGGAGTCTTCTCCGACTGAGAAGATCCTGCGCTCTTTGCAGCAACAACTTGCTGATGCTCTTTCTAAGAGAGGGACGCAACCACGTCCTCGGAGGAAGGATGACAGGCTACCAGTGAAGAGATCTAGACGGTCTCCCTCTCCTTCTCCTCGCTCTTCTCTCTCTCCACTTTCGTCACCTTCTAGAGTTTGTGCGGCTCCCCAGTGGCTCTCTAGAGGACGCGAAGAGGATGTTTCGCGCTCTTCGCGTGAAGCGGTATTACCCGCTCGTAAGCTTGCTGCAGTGCGAGAGCTCGATGTTTGTGTGGACGCGTCGGTGCAAGTGCAGCATGATCTTTGACGCTCGGTCGGACGCCATGCGAGCGCCCAGATGACAACCCAAGAGTGCACCAGTGGAAGCCGAAACGACCTAGCGAGAGACGTTAAGCGCGCTTTAGTGAACGTTATACGCGCTCCAGTGGACGCCAAGCGTGCGCCAGCGGACGCCAGGAGCGCGCGAGTGGACGCCAATCCTGCGCCAGTAGCAGCCAGGTGTGCGCCAGTGGACGCCAGGTGTGCGCCAGCGGACGCTCAGGTGGACGCGGATGTAGAAGCTCGTCGTCACCCACCTGTTTTTGAGGATTCTCTACAAGTTTCTTCGGGACTTCAAGAGTCAACCGGAGTTACAGTTAAAGAGTCAGCTTTGCCTTCTACTTCTCAGCAACGCTCCTCTTGGAAACTTAGACCGGGAAGTCTAGGTTCAGCCTTGCTTCCTCCTACTTCACCTGTGTCGGAAGCAGAGGTTAGTGACGCTTCTGTTGAAGTTGATGATGAGAAACCGTTGGCTCCGGTCTCTTCTGACTACCAGGTCTTGACCCGCCTTCTTCAATCGGAGTTCGGAGATACGTTTCATCCTGAAGCTCCTCGCTCTCCTCCCTCTCAACTTTCATCTTCCAAGATCAATAAAGTCTCGGGGTTTGTCAGGATGAAGAAGTCCCTTCCGACTAAAAGGGCTCTTCGTAAAGTACATGACTGAATGGAGAGAAGGAAGTCTCAGGGAAAGACCTCATTTGCTCTTCCACCTTCAAGACTTAGTGGGAAAGCAGGCATATGGTACGAGACGGGAGAAGACGTAGGCATTAGACTTCCCTCGTCAGCTCAAGGAGACTTCGCAAGCATTGTGGATGCCTCGAGGAGGTCACACCTGTCCTCTTCGAAAGTTTCCTGGTCAACTACGGAAATGGACCACCACCTTAAAGGCCTCTTTCGAACGTTAGAGGTCTTTAACTTTCTAGATTGGTGTCTGGGAGTTCTGGATGCCAAGTCTAGGAGTTCCGATTCGATTAGCCTGGGTGAGCTGTCCAGCGTAATGTCGTGTATGGACAAGGCCATCAGAGATGGTTCGGAGGAGCTAATAGCTCATTTTTGCACAGGACTCTTAAAGAAGAGATCCCTGTTTTGCAATTTCACAGCTAAATCCGTCGCTCCGTCACGAAAGGCAGATTTGCTCTTTGCTCCTTTTTCGGATCATCTCTTCCCCCAGGCTATGGTTAAAGACATTGCTACCAGTCTCCAAGAGAAGGCCACGCAAGATCTCCTCGCACAATCTTCTAGGAGACCTGCGGTCCCTTCGTCGTCGGGAGCTTCGATTCTCAAGAAATCGAAGCCCTTTCGAGGTGGATCTTCCTCGAGACCAGCCCCTCGAGGAAGAGGCACTTCCAGAGGCAGAGCCCCTGCGCTTGCTAAGAACAAGAAGTGAGACAGAAGTCCTTCAGTCACCGGTAGGAGCCAGGCTTCAGCTGTTTGCGCAAGCCTGGGAAGAGAGAGGTGCGGACAATTGGTCATTGGACGTCATAAAGAAAGGTTACCGGATCCTGTTCCTGAAATCACCCCCGCTGTCTACAACACCCAGGGATATGTCACCTTCTTATCGGGGGGGTAAAGCAACAAGTGCTTTACGATCTGCTAGATCAGATGATCGTAAAACATGCAGTAGAACAGGTCTCCGACCTGAACTCCCCCGGATTTTACAACCGACTGTTCCTAGTGCCAAAGCAGTCGGGAGAATGGCGACCGGTACTCGATGTCAGCAGCCTAAACCTCTTTGTCATCAAGCAGAGGTTCAAGATGGAGAAACCTCAGTCAGTGATGGGAGCCTTAAGACCGGGGGATTGGATGGCTTCGCTAGATCTCCAGGACGCGTATTTTCACGTCCCCATCCACCCCCAGTCAAGGAAGTACCTGTGGTTGGTCCTGAAGGGAAAGGTTTTTCAATTCAGGGCTCTCTGCTTTGGACTCTGCACTGCTCCTATGGTATTCACCCTACTGATGAAGAACATTGTGAGGTGGCTTCATCTTTCCAAAGTCAGGATCTCTCTCTACCTGGACGGCTGGCTCATACGAGCCTCCTCGAAAGACCGGTGTCTGGAGGACCTTCATACGACCTTGTCTTTAACGAAGTCCCTGGGCCTTCTGGTAAACCTCGAAAAGTCACATCTGACCCCTTCTCAGTCCTTAGTCTATCTGGGGATTCAGATGGACTCAGTGGCTTTTTGGGCTTTTCCGTCCCAAGGGCGACAACTAGATTGCCTAAGCAAAGTGTCAGCCTTTCTGGGGAAAGAATCATGCTCGGTGAGGGAATGGATGAGTCTGCTGGGGACCATTTCTTCGCTGGAGAAGTTTGTTTCCCTGTGAGCTTCAAAGGATCTGTCCACCATCTTAGGTGTTTTTTCACCTCTTCCGATAACACCAGAATTGATTCCAAGTCGTTCTGGTGCTTCCAATTCTTCCTGGCGAACAATTGGAAGCACCAGAACGACTTGGAATCAATTCTTTCCCTCAAGCTTCAGAGCCCCGACCTAGTGTTGTTCTCCGACGCGTCTTCCGCGGGGTGGGGAGCAACACTAGGGGGGGAGGAAGTGTCAGGCACCTGGAGAAGGGACCAGGTGTCCTGGCACATAAACATCAAGGAGCTGGCAGCAGTTCGTCTTGCGCTCCAGTTCTTTCAGGACGAAGTCTCCGGCAAGGTGGTGCAGATCTACTCGGACAACACCACAGCCCTGGCATACCTCAAGAAACAGGGAGGAACCCACTCTCGATCCCTGTTCTTCCTTGCAAAAGAAATTCTGTTGTGGGCGAAAGCACACGACGTCTCTATCCTGACAAGATTCGTATCAGGGGTAGAAATCGTCCGTGCAGATCTCCTCAGTCGGCAAGGTCAACTGCTGCCGTCGGAGTGGACCTTTCATCAGGAAGTATGCCAGAGGTTGTGGAAGTTATGGGGATGTCCGCTCATAGACATCTTCGCAACTTCCAGGACAATGAGACTTCCGCTGTACTGCTCACCAGTTCCAGACCCAGGAGCAGTGGCAGTAGACGCTCTTCTATGGGACTGGACGGGACTAGACGTATGCGCCTTTCCCCATTCAAGATCCTAGGGGAGGTAATGAGGAAATTCGCGGCATCAGAGGGAGCGAGGATGACCGACTGGTTCACAGAGGTCATGTCTTTCCTAGTAGACTTTCCGAGGACTCTGCCTCCAAGGATAAATCTACTCAAACAGCCCCACTTCGAGAGGTATCACAAAAACCTCCCTGCTCTGAGAGTGACTGCGTTCAGACTATCCAGAAGTTGGCCAGAGCAAGGGTTTTTTCAAGACCTGTGGCTAGAGCAATCGCCACGGCAAGGAGACCTTCCTCGATTGCTGTATACCAATCCAAGTGGGCTGTTTTTAGGAGCTGGTGCAGAAAGAAAGACATTTCCTCCACCTCTACCTGTGTGAGCCAGATCGCAGACTTCCTTCTCTATTTGAGGAATGAAGTTCACTTAGCGGTGCCTACGATAAAGGGCTACAGGAGTGTGCTTTCTGTAGTCTAGGCATAGAGGGCTGGATTTAGCCAATAACAGAGACCTTCATGATCTCCTGAAATCTTTCGAGACTTCGAAGGTACCTCAACCAAGCGTTCCTTCTTGGAACTTAGACATTGTTCTTAAGTTCCTGATGTCCAGCCAATTTGAACCGCTCAACTCAGCTTCGCTTAGAAACCTGACAAGGAAAACACTTTTTCATACATTCAACTTCCCTGTCAGATATATACTTAGCTATAGACTCCGTCGTCCATAGCTAAGTATATATCTGCCAGGTAAGTATGTATGAAACTTTATTGTACAATAACAATATCATTTCTAACTGCTTCTGGCACGGCGAAGAGAGTTAGTGAGATCCAGGCTATAAGCAAAGCATGTTGGTTTAAGAATTTCGATGCAGTTTGTTCTTTGAGCCCTACATTCTTGGCAAAGAACGAAAACCCTTCCAACCCTTGGCCCAAGACATTTGAAATCAAGGGTTTGGCAGATATCGTGCGTCGTGAGCCAGAGAGAGTCCTGTGCCCTGTCAGGGCTCTCAAATTCTATTTAGACAAGACGAAGGACTGTAGGGGACCTTCTGGTAACTTGTGGTGCTGTCAAGAAGCCTGATCTTCCCATGTCGAAGAACGCGCTTTCTTTCTTCTTGAGAGACACCATTAAGGAAGCTCATTCCACATGCAGTGATAGTGACACGAAGCCTTTAAAAGTGAATGCCCACGAGGTGAGGGCTATTTCGACCTCGATAGCCTTTCACAGAAATATGGCACTCAGTGACATTTTGAGTACCACCTATTGTCGGAGCAACTCGGTGTTCGCTTCACACTACCTGAGGGAGGTGAAAGCAACATAAGAACATTGCTCTTCGCTTGGACCATACGTTGCTGCAGACACTGTTTTGGGGCAGGAAGTAGCACTCATCTTATCCTTTAGTGGTTAGGTGAGCTTTTTAATTTTGTGTGGTTTTTGGTTGTGGGGTCGACCGCCTGAGGCGGATCTCCCTCCTTTAGTCTAGTTTAGTGGGATACCTTTGGTAGACTAGGCCAGGTGGTTTTTTTACTTCGTTGCCCTCATGGTATGGTCAATGGTCTAGTCACATCGTGGTCACGCCCCCGTTGACAGATCATCTTGAGTGCACCAGCTTATAGGTCTCTACCTCGCTGGCAACTCTAGTAGCACAAGCAAGACTTACGTGGCAGTAACCACGAAGCCAGCTATGCTAACAGGTAAGGAACCAAGATATCAATTATCTGCATGTATATGTTTCCTATAAATTCTATTCTGTCTCTTCCCACCACCAAAGGTGGGATTCAGCTATATATATATCTGACAGGTAAGTTTCATGAACAAAATGATATTGTAATGATACAGTAAAGTTTGTTCATACTTACCTGGCAGATATATATAATTAAGCACCCACCCACCTATCCTCAGGAGACAGTGGAAATAAAAATATGAATAGAAAATGGGAATGGTTCCTGATACCCGCCTCCCAGCGGCGGGAATGGGTACTAACCACCTGACTCCCACTACGTGTGTCGTAAGTTTTTAAATTTTTATCTGCATGTATATGTTTCCTATAAATTCTATTCTGTCTCTTCCCACCACCAAAGGTGGGATTCAGCTATATATATATCTGACAGGTAACGTTTCCCATGAACAAAAATGAATTTGTAATGATACAATAAAGTTTGTTCATACTTACCTTGGCAGATATACTATCAATTAAGCAAGCCCACCCACCCCCTATCCTCAGGTGAAGACAGTGGAAACAATAAAAATATGAATAGAAAATGGGAATGGTTCCTGATACCCGCCTCCCAGCGGCGGGAATGGGTACTAACCACCTGACTCCCACTACGTGTGTCGTAAGTTTTTAAATTTTTGTCGGACTTCGGAAAATACAGCTATATAAATATCTGCCAGGTAAGTATGAACAAACTTTATTGTATCATTACAATATCATATTTCTGGGCCAAGCCCGTGTCGCTTCGTGAAATATCCCTTCAGTTCGTATTTCTAAGGTAAATAATACCAACATTACCAGAGAAAAATAAAAGAGGGGGATGTCAGAGTATCCTGACTTGCTCACCCTAAATAAAAAGAGGGTGTCGGTATGGTACTGGGGCGAGTGAAACCACTACCACGGACCTCTTGCCATTTAGATCTCTTCTCCATCAAAATCCCTCTGCCAGAGAGAGCTGGTACACAGCCCGCGGCGGCAACTACTACTACTCACCCACCCACGCTAACACCAGCGCCTCTGGTGGCCATCCTTTCCGTTAGCGACACCTTGCCCGCACATGCTTTTTTGCTCTCTGTGTTTGTGCTTGCTATTTTGGATTATTTGACAACTATGGAACTCCAAGCCATCGCCGCAGCTAAGTTAAGTACTGCCAAAAGGTTACACATTAGTTTTAGCCAGACAGGATCTGTTTTCAACCGTTTTTTAGGTATATTAACGGCACTTCCTGCGTCTGGTCTCGGGCTCGCCATACCGGCTCGCCTCGTGTGTTTTTAACTAGCTTCTTCGGTCCCCCATACCGTAGTAGCTATTGCTGTGCAGTATTTATGATTAATTTTATGATTAATTTTATGTGTGGTGCAAAGTGTCACCCACCAGCCTACCCACCGCGCTAGTGGCGGGCTCATCTGGCTCCGCCAGCTCATGGGGGGGTGGCGGAGAGTAGCTTTGACATGCACATGTATTTATTAACTGTATATCCTTTACAATTTTTATTTGTTATCATTGTTTTATATTATATTCCACTAGTCTGGCGGAGTGCCCGCTCACCATCCGGGTCCTCCTCCTGCTTGCGGAATTTTGTACGGCGGAGCTAAGCTCCGCCTGCCTTTGTTATTTATCTGGTTTAATCCTCTCATGTCTCTCCGCTGTCCCCCTCACCCTCGGTGTATAGACCAGGAGCTGGTTCGGTGGAATTCTTTATTCCGGTGCCCCGGTAACCATCGGACTAGTTTACCAGGTCTTACGGACTATCTCTACAGGAGAACAGGAGAGGACTATGCCCAAAAAATTTTTTCACTCCGGCATGCAACGGAGTATTATATCTCTTAGCGGGCTAGTCCTGTTAGTAACTGCTGATACTCATGTATCTGTCCACTGCCGGACCCACGCTCCCTGTGCCATCCACCATGGTGAACTAGTGGTATGGCACCACGAAGCCTGCTCCATCTGTTACGGCTTCTTCGGTCCCCCATACCGTAGTAGCTATTGCTGTGCAGTATTTATGATTAATTTTATGATTAATTTTATGTGTGGTGCAAAGTGTCCACCCCCCATAGCCTACCCACCGCGCTAGTGGCGGGCTCATCTGGCTCCGCCAGCTCATGGGGGGGTGGCGGAGAGTAGCTTTGACATGCACATGTATTTATTAACTGTATATCCTTTATCATATTACTGAAGTAGTATCCCACCAGCCTACCCACCGCGCTAGTGGCGGGCTCCAAATACAGGGGAGGGGAGAGAGCCATTTAGACCAGACTTAACCCACATGAATTCGCTGATATTTCGGAATTCAAAAGAGTCCGCTGTACAAACTTTTTTATCCATGGCATTAACAATGAGTGAACCTATCCAGGTCTATGATGACTTGTAAAAATATCCAGAATTATAAAAAATAAATAGATATCATTACGAATCTCAAAGAAAATTCGATATTACTGGTAGTAAGTTACTAGACAAAGAAGTGGAAAACGGAGCTAATTGTAAGATTGCCAGGCAACATAAGAGTCAAAGAGAAGATTAATCATGATTCTATGTGCCCTAACAAAAGTTTCATATTCAATTTTCTCGTGCCGCATCTCTGAGGTTAACTTTTAAAACATTATTAATAGGTAGGAGATGCAACGAAAAACCCACTATGTAACTAATTTCTATATAAACTTTGGGTTTTTCAAGAAAATGTGACATTTTCCCATGAATGTTTTACTTGAATTGTAATAGGCTAATGTTGCAAGTAAATATTTCATATATACATATCTTGATACTTCTAAATGTCTATGAGGTTCAGAAAAAAAAAAAATTAATTCATTCTGTTGTTATAGAAATTCTATTCGCTTATATTGTTCATCAATTTTAAAATGATTACAAGTCCTTAACTAATTGCATTACACACACGGATAAGAATATGTTATGTGGCCTGTCATGTGACCTATGAACCACATGTGAAGTTCATGAACTAAGCATTCCTTTCTCCAGTCAATCTGCTTTTGCAAGCAGAGACGACACACAGATGAAGCCTGTGTAAGCAGATTATTGAGGTTAAAAGGAACAAATGCTGATACGGCAATGATGACGTCGTCACTTGGCAGGAGATTGCTCTCAGCCAGCTAAGAGTTACGTTACTTGCTGTAAGAGATAACGACTTTAGTATTTTCAAATGATATTTTAGTGTTTTAATTCTCCACCCCCCGCATGAGAAGAATGTCTGAAAAAAAAAAAAAACAACAGTACCAAAATTGAACAATATATTAGTTTCATGTTGGCATTATGTTAAATAATATTCCTTATTCAAACTATATGAAAAAGGTTTCCATACAAATTCTATATATATTATTAGCCTGTATAAGATTCATATAGGATTATTCCATAGATAACATTTTCACTTCTAGACTTCCTGACTTTAAAATCTCTTTTATTTTTATTTTATTTATTTTATTTATTATTAGTTTATTTATTTATTTATTTATTTATTTAATTTTTTTTTTTTTCATTGACTACGAATTAAATAAATCACCACGGGACAGACAATATGTCAGTAGGTTTTGATATGTGTTTGAACTTTTAGCTTATTTGTCATTACTAAAGCGTTAAGTTAGAGTTCAAATCTTTACGCATATATATTTGGATATTTAATGGTTACGTTTGCTTATTGATATTATCGTGATTCCTTTTTTATTATAATTTGTAACCCTTCCGACTTCTTACGGAGTGTATTATATTGACTCCACTTGTATCCATATTTATTTTTATTTTTTTATATTTATATTTATTTATTTTTATATATTTTTTTTTTATATATATTTGATAAATTAATGTTGGCTTGAATATGTGGAAAAGTGTTCTAGCGACGTACCGTATTAAGGCTACTTGCGGCATCAATTCTATAGATACAGATATATATGATAAATAAAGGTATTTAAAACCGCGAGAACCGCTATAATCCGGTCGGATCCAATATCACGAGTTGTAAACTCGTAAGACATTGACACTTCCTATTTAATTATCCGTTATTCTACCAAACGATTGACTCTGGGTGATAAAATATATTATTGGTTTTCTTAATGGAAAGGAATTCACACAACGTGTTAAGGAGATTATTATTGATTACACCACCCGAGTCAGATTATTATGTGTTGAATTCCATGTTTACTGATTTAGCACTCATAAATATTCGTAACGCACTCAATTGCGGTGTTTGTTTTTAGTGCTATTAATTCTATATAACGTGTCAAGGAACTATTAACACTAAGAAGTGTTTCCCTTCCCTCTGTCAGACTCGTAATTCTGTTAATAATTCTACGTATATTCTTTCAAGGATTGATTTGGCACAGGATAGGCCCTTAAACTGACAGGTGTCTTAGTGTATCCCTTGTTTTTCATGACAGCGTGTTACAATTAGTTATGTGCTTTTTATATCTGTAAGCATTGTAGGCCAGAAAACAGTGATTTGGCTTTCTGTGAAAAAGGAGGGAACCCTGGATGACGGAATGCAACCAGTTTATGACGATTGGTATGAGAAAGATTATTACTACTACCTGGTCGTTAGTTCATCTGCTGTGTTCTTCGGGTTTTCCTCGTCACAGACCTACATATAATATACATTTGATTACATTATTTTGATACACATACTTTAAATGTACTTTTGCTTTAGGGTTTCTGCTCGAAGTGTTTATTGTTTTTTGCCTAGCCACTGACCCTGTTTCCGTTTCGAAGTGTTTATTGTTTTGGTGTTATTGCTGCTGACTCTGTTTCCGTTCGAAGTGTTTATTGTTTGGGTTATGTCTGTTGACGCTTGCTTTGTTCAGTTTGTAACAGTTCTGCGCTCCGACCCAGATATTCAATGCTCGCGATCTCTTGGGTTAAGGAATTTTTGCTTTTTGTTAGATACGGTTTTAACAATAGGTACGTGATGTTTTTCTATATCTTTTAGTCTAATTAATGGTTCTTTGCAGTATGATGCTGGGATTGCGGGATTAATGCGTCAGCTATGATAATGTTTCAACTTTCCCAGGTAGATATCTTATCTTGGCTCCAAAGACCTGAATGATCATTTGTCACCGAGTTCCTTTTGGACTGTGATTAAAGCCTTTGAAAAACTCGGTAAAGGACTCATGTTCAGTAAGGACTTTATCAGGATAGCCATAGATTATGAACTTAAAATGTACTAGTGTTAAAGATACCTAGCCCTTCCTTGCCTATTACTGCATATTTACTTTCAGAGGGCTTTAGTTTACGTGAATAAAAAAGCTATAGGGAAGAACTGTTTATCATATTACTGAAGTAGTATCCCTCTTACCCTTGGTCTGAGGCGTCTGTTGCGATAAAAAAAAATTCCTTATTTAAATCAGGGATTTTTAAGTTAGGTGAAGCTGCATTATTCCGCTATTAAGATATCGAACGCCTGTTGATGCTTTTTTAGACCATAATAAAATCTACGCTCTTCTTCGTAAGATCTGTTAAAGGAGCTGTCATGATTGAAGAGTTACATATTTGCATACGATTGTAATACCCACAACAGCGCAAAAAGTGCTGTATCCCCCCCTTTTTACGTTAATAGGTACCGGAAAGTTATGAATAGCCGACACCTTACCATGGACTACTTTTAAGACCTTGACCAGACACATAAAAACCTAGATAAAACATGTTCGGTTTTTTTAAAACTCCATTTCATTTAGATATTTTTCTCTGAGATTATTTGTCTTTGTCTCTGTAGCATAGCTCTACTTTATGTGAATGTACTCAAGTATTAGAAAAAGATTACAAGATCATCCATATAGGCATGTAGGGTATCCCCTAAAAAGTCTCCAAACACTATATTATAATTGGGGCGCAACGTAAGCCGGAGGCATACGTAAAAATTGATAATGTCCCCTGAGTGTGCTGAAAACGGTGTATGAGGTACAATCACTTAGGTAATGGTATCTGGTAAAAGCATTTAAGTAAGTCCAAGTTGGTGAAAAAAATTTATTCTAACCTAACAGAGATAAGATGTCGTCGGTACATCGCACTGGAAAACTATCGGAGTCGTTTCCTTGTTTAAGCGACAGAATCTACGCAGATACGCGAAATCCGATCTTTTATGGCATGACATTTGAGGGAAATTATATGGGCTTATTTTGATTCCTAATGACTCCTATTACTAACATTTTTCAACTTCGTCATTTATCTCTATTTTGAAATTTCATTGAGAGTCTATGCGAAGGTACGTATATAGCTTTATGTTTGTCCTTAGACCGTATTTGTTTTCAATGACATCCGTTTTTCTCAGAGATCACTCGCTAGTGGAGAAACTTCCTGGATATTCAGTAGAAGATAAAAAAAAAAAAAATCTGCTGAATCACCTCTGCTTGAATGACTTATTGATATTACTTTGGATAGAATATAAGAGAGATTCATCCACGACTGATTGGGCGTGATTAAAAATTAGCAACAATAAAAAATGCGATATTTATAACTTCCGTATCCACGATATGTATACTTTTAGGGCTTTGTTCGCGGAAATCGTTATATTTCAGAGTGTCGGGAAGGATTAAAATTTCACCCCTTTCCCAGCAAAGTCTTTTTACACGCACTAAGACATTCGAGGGTGCATGCTTCTCGAGATTTTTGCGTGCAAAGTGCGACTGCGGTTGTGGAGAATTCTGTTGGGTCATTTGAACAATGTTACGATTTATGAGACAAATGTATAGTTCCTTTATATAAGTTATTATTTGATTAACTGTCTCATTTTTGTTCAAACGGATTTTACTATGTTTGAAGGTTTATAGGATTTCCTTTGATAAACACGCCTTATTTTGCAGGATGTAAGATAATATTTTGTATACCCCTAGATGGATCTTACAATTACACTACATACAGATCAACGTTTTTTATAACTATAGAGGTATCTGTAAGCGCTCGCTTATCCGGACTTCTCATTAGGGAAGTTCGAACAACAGACGTGAGTCCGTAAATACAGGATAATACGTGAAATAAATCAAGATATTCTAATTTTTACGGCGGCGTACAGTGGGCTTAATCCACCAGTATTTATTTAACTTAATGTATTAAAAATTACTAGAACCTGCTCTGATTACTGATACTGTCATGTGATGCATAGGAAAAATCCTTTTTAGTTCAAAAAGATATCGGTATGTATGAACAACATCGCTTTCCCCACTCTCTAGAGTTTTTTTTTTTTTTTTTTTCGTCTATTGTGTGGAATTTGCTTGCTTTGCTTTGAAAACTCGGCAGATTTAACTAACCTTGACTGCTTGACTAGGTGACACAGTCACCGAGTTTGCTTGTTTGATTCTGAACGGGCTACTGTTTCTATTTCTTTTTGTAATAATTAGGATCCTTCTCTTTATTACCATCGGCAACGTATTGTGTGTTTTTAGCATTATGTTGCTGGTTACGTATAAAGCAATGAATGATGAACTATTAGGAACTGAGCGATTACTAATAAGACAAGTTATCACTACTGCATACAATTTTAACTGTTTGTACTTCATTCTTTGCTAAAATTTGAAATAGTGAGGGATCCTGGTCAGCGCATTTAGCCATGATGAAAGTTTTTTACAGACATGTTATTCCTTGCAATCCAGCCATATTTTAAAGTTGAGTTGAGTCATTGAGGTTCGATATTTTATATAACTCAAAAAAACTCAAGGCTAAAACTGCGATCGGGACTTTGCAAAGGAGCATTTATTGTCATGACCCGAAATAGTGTTACCTCTAATTTATATAGATTTGTACGGGTGTTCCACTTGTTTTTTGTGTGTTTTCTAATCACTACGGTGCTTAACGACCCTATCCATGCATCTGTATAAATACAGACGTCCACTGCGTAAACGCATATTCACTGTTTAATATGATTTGTTACGTAAGGGATTAATAATCACCCAAAATGATAAAATTAACATAGTATATGATTATGATATTTCAGTAGAACTTCTGGAAACAGACACTCAAAGATAAAAACTCGCAGTAGCGAAATCTCAATGATGTAGATAATTTCTGTAAAAAAGTAAGATTAAGAATGTCTCGTAACTTCAGCCACCCAGGAATAACGAAATTCGACCTGCAAAGGAAACACTCAAAGTTACTCCAAATGAATAAAAAATTGTACTTAGCTTGCTTTTGTGGGAAGTCACGGTGTTCCGATAACGACACACGGCCTTGGTCCTCCTTCTCTATTTAGCGGACGACCGGTTTGCTTCAGTTTCCCCCGTGCGCGTGGTTTCGATGATTCGAGCCCTTGAAAATCCGATGATGCTGCAGACGCGTTCGGTTTTGTTTCTTGCAGTGCCGGAAACGCTCACTAACGATGTTTTCTTGAATGATTCTAATGAGAGACGAAGCTTCCGTTGCCGTAGGAAAAGGACACGTCGGTTTTGTTTCTTGAAGTTATTCACTAACGATGATACTAAGTTGCTTGACGAATCTTGTTGTTTTCTGAAGTCGCTCACTAATGATGATATAGGTTGCTTGAAGAATCTGCTGCTTTCGTCGTCGTTGACTTCATGATTTATTATTCTGTTTTTTTCTTCGTATGGAACGTTGTAGAGTTCTTCTGGTCCGCTGGCCACCAAATATTAGGGCTTGTGCCTTGTATGATAAGGCGCCCTATGAGGTAATGTTAGACTAGCGATAATCTATACGCTAAGTCGGTTGGTATTGCACTTCCATCTTCAATGGAGTGTATTATCTTTACGACGATGTGTTAAACTCATGGTTCGGTGAGGTTCTTGTAGAAAACACAAGGTATAAAAATAGTATATTCTTCTGAAGTTTTACATGATGAAGATCAGGTATGATCGTACAAGTCTTCTATGACGATAGCTTGATCGCTTCTGCCAATGATGATGGCTAATCCTATTCCTCTACATGATAAAGCTTAGGTAAAGAGGTACAGGTCTTCTAATGACGATAGCTAACTCTGTTCTGCCCGTCTACCATCTCTGTTACAAGTTATGAAGGAACAGACAGTAGTTCGAACATATGAACATACTATCAGATGACATAGTTTCATACGAACACACAATCGAATGAGACACGCTACAGATCACGTAGGCGGTAGTTGTCTCAAGCAGGGAGCTTGGACTAATGTTTATAAACAATTGAATGACTACAGGTGACGGCATGTTATCTTAGCCTACTTTTATTGTATACGTCATCTTTAGCGTCTCTAGTCTGATCACATTCCTGCAAGCAATCTGGTTGACCTCTTTAGTTTTAGACTTTTATAACATTCCATATTTTTATTATGTAAACACTTACAAGTATATACCGGAGTTTTATACTTATTCTGTTCATGGCATACTTATTACTGTTTATAGAAGCATTTGATAAGAGGTATAAACATTATTCGGGCTTCGTTGTAAGGACTACAATGACTCTTTATTCCAGGCTGCCGCTGTGAAGGAAGCCGCATCTGCTACCTTGAGGGCCTGGGTCGGCAGGTTCGGGAAGAACGTATCTAAGGGGCAGCCATACATACTGGACAAGAGTATGGCTGTCCGCCTCTTCCCGGGCGGCGAGTCGACCAGATACGTTGACCCAGCAGCGGCGGCCCCGTGCATCGCCGCCATCCAGCAGCAGGTGGCGCAGGCGCTGGCAGCCCAGGACAACCCGGAGATCGCCGAAGAAGTGGCTACCTTGGATCTAAACGTAGAGCCAATGGCGGTAGGTGAAAGAAGTATGTTAGTTGAGGTAGGTTTGCTTGGAGCTCAAGGGCTTCCCTTGGGCTTATCTGGATCTTCTTCCCCTAATCCTTCTTCTTCCTCTTTCCAAGGCTTTTGCGAATCCGATATTCCGGGTAGGACGTCTTCAGCTTCAGCTGTCCCTTAGGTGAAAGGGAAGCGAGAGCAAAAGACCCTTGAGAGGACGTCTTTTAAGAAGACTTCGTCCTCTGCATCTCATAAGACTCCGGCTCACCACCCCGGAGCAGAGAAATCGAAGTCCTCTTCGACTTCACAGTCAAAAGGGTCAAGAGGCAAGTCCTCTAGAGATAAGGCCCGTGCTCCCACAGAGCCGGAGCCGTCTACGTCCACCGTAGCACGCCCTAAGACTCCTATGTCGGTCAGGGACCCTAGTCCCTTCGACACAGAGGCCTTCACTGCAAACATAATGCAGCAGATGGGGAACCTAGTCGGTAACTTGGTTAACGACAGGTTCGAACAAATGTTTTCCCGCATCTCCACCTCGTTTCAGGAGTCTGACCAGTCGATCCGGAGTATTTCGGAGAGGCTAGCAAACCAGGAAAACCTGATGGCGGGTCTCAGGGAGAACCCCCCAGCAGTTCTTCCTCAGTCTGGCATGGCGTTACAACCAATGCCAGACTATGAATCTCTTCCTCCCTTCACAGCGAACAATCCTTGGAGGGTCGCAGCCTATGCTCCCTTCAAGGATGGGATGATAACTATTCCAGATTGTGGTACTCGAAGAATTGAGGACTTCGAGTTCCACCCCGCCAACCTCCAACCACCCTTTATGGGCTATGCTCATCTGACGGAGACTGCAGTGAGGAGGAGGATAGGATCCCGAAAGAGACGGTGATCTATAGTCGGGATCAGGCTCAGAGAGAATGGATTAGAAGTCTAGAAGATTGGGATTGTGTCAATACCACAAAGTTAGCAGAGCTAACAATGCAGGCCGCCATGAAAGACAAGTCTATGCCCCAGCTGAGGGAGACAGAGGCAACATCTCTTCTCCTTCCAGGATCTGACGACCTCTGGGCTGATCTGCCGGCTACCTTCACGGTCGGGAAGCTCAAACCAGATTGTACAATTGTACAATTTGGGGAGAGGCTTCCTAGGTTGTCGGATAACCTGATCCAAGCAGAATTTGATGCTAGGACCAGGTTAGGGAGGACTTTGAACGCCCTAGTTATGACAGAGGTTGCCGCAATCACATACGGGACGGAACTTCTGTTCAAACTCTTAGCTAAAGCACAGACACACACCGTGCAGTGTGATCTGTACGATTTTGTGATAGCTAGACGCAATTGCAGAAAACATGTACTGCAGGAAGCCACGATCAGGCATGAGCCAAACAAACTGCTTGCGTCTTCCATCTGGGGCGTTGACCTCTTTCCCGAAGCACTGGTCAACGAGGTCCAGCATGAAGCGACTAGGCTCAATCAGAGCCTTAAGGTCCAATGGGGACTTTCTTCCAAGAGGAAGCCAGAAGTCACCCCTTCAACTTCGAAAAAGCTGAAGAAGCCTAGAAAGTTCCCACCTTTCCAGGCTGCTCAGCAACAACAGGTAATGCAAGCAGTACCAATGTCCCAGGTGGTTCAGCCGTCAACGGCGAAGAACCAATCCCAACCCATTCTCCTCCTGACTTCCCAGAACCAGCCCTCAACCTCTTACGCTGTATCTCCGGCCTTCAATCCAGTCTTTGAAGGCCTGGTGTTCCAAGCCTTTAATAGGTTTGGAAGAGGAAGCAGGGCTAGAGGTGCATTTCGCCAAAGAGGCGGCGGAAGGACACCTAGCAGGGGCAAGCACTTCCGAGGCGGAGGAGGATCATGCCCTGCCCCAAGCCCAAGTCAGTGAGGACCCTCACGTGGAAGGGAGGCTGTTCCTCTATCGTCACAGATGGGGATTCAGCAGCTGTGCACAAAGCATTCTGTCCAAAGGGTTGGGATGGAGTTGGATCTAAGGTCCCCCTCCATCCAAAACATTCCTTCAGGAACGAACCAACAAAGGAATTGACAGAGTATGCACAAGAACTCCTTCAGAAAGGGGTAGTATCAAGAGTCAAACATTTAAAGTTTCAAGGACGCTTGTTCAGCGTGCCAAAGAAAGCCTCAACCAAACAAAGAATGATCTTAGATGTGTCCCGTCTAAACTTATTCATTCGTTGCGACAAGTTCAAAATGCTGACTATCTCGCAGGTGCGGACCTTACTTCCCCGTGGGGCCGTCACCACCTCGATCGATCTTACAGACGCATACTATCATATCCCAGTTGCAAGACACTTCCACCCATATCTAGGCTTCAGGCTAGGAAACCAGGCATTCTCCTTCAAAGTGATGCCCTTCGGGTTGAATGTAGCTCCCAGGGTATTCACGAAGATAGCGGAATCAGTAGTCCAACAACTAAGATCCCAAGGGATAATGGTAGTAGCGTATCTGGACGATTGGCTCATTTGGGCAACAACCGTCGAAGAATGTCTCAAAGCCACGAGAAAGGTAATCCAGTTTCTGGAACATCTGGGGTTCCAAATAAACGAGGTCAAGTCCAGGCTAACGCCGGAATTTCGCTTTCAGTGGCTCGGCATTCCGTGGGATCTGAACTCCCACACTCTGTCAATTCCGTTGGCCAAAAGGAAAGAAATAGCCAAAGCAACAAGGCAGTTCCTCAAATGCAAACAGACATCAAGGAGAAACCAGGAAAGAATCCTAGGCTCTCTCCAGTTTGCGTCAGTTACAAATATTCTGATGAAAGCAAAATTGAAAGATATAAATTGAGTTTGGCGCTCAAAAACAAACAACAAATCTCGAGACAAGTTGTCAGTCATCCCGCCGATTCTCCGCAAGCGTCTCCGCCCCTGGGTGGAGGCCAAGAACCTGTCCAAATCAGTTCCTCTCCAATTTCCCCCTCCGGCGTTGGTTATCCACATGGACGCTTCTCTAAGCGGGTGGGGAGGATACTCCCAATTCAAGAAAGTACAAGGGACTTGGTCACCTCAGTTCCACCGGCTTCACATAAATGTACTGGAAGCTATGGCAGTATTCCTCACATTGAAGAGGCTTCTACCAACCGAGGGTTCCCACATCAAACTAGTATTGGACAGTGCAGTGGTAGTACACTGCATCAACAGAGGAGGATCCAAATCAAGTCATGTGAACCATGTCATGATAGCCATTTTCTCTCTAGCAGCCAAATACAAGTGGCATCTATCCTCCAATCATCTGGCGGGAGTAAGGAACGTGATAGCAGACGCCCTGTCTCGATCAGTTCCTCTAGAATCGGAGTGGTCCCTGGACTGGCGCTCATTCCAGTGGATATGCCAAAAGGTCCCAGGCCTCCAGGTGGATCTTTTCGCATCACAATCGAACCACAAGCTCCCTTGCTATGTGGCCCCCAACCTGGACCCTCTGGCTTATGCCACAGACGCCATGTCCATAGATTGGAATCAGTGGAAGAAGATATACATCTTTCCTCCAGTGAATCTTCTATTGAAAGTCCTGAACAAGCTCAGGTTTTTCAAGGGACAAGTTGCCCTAGTAGCCCCGGACTGGCCAAAGAGCAATTGGTACCCCCTCCTTCTGGAATTGTGTCTCCAGCCTCAACAGATTCCCAATCCCAAATTGTCTCAGTCAGTACAAATGCGGTCTGTGTTCGCTTCCTCAGGAATTCTCAAAACCCTAACTTTATGGACTTCATGGAGTTCGCGGCTAAAAGAGATGCAAATATTGATCCTCAGAATATCCTTTTCTTAGAATCGGATAAAAGAGAATCAACAGTGCATCAGTATGACGCAGCAGTTTTAAAAAACTAGCAAATTTCCTGAAGGAAACTCTAGAACCATGACTATTAATTTGGCTATATCCTTTTTCAGATTCTTATTTGAAAAAGGTCTAGCAGCTAGTACTATTACGACCAATAAATCAGCATTAAAGAAAATCTTCCAGTTTGGATTTAAGATAGACTTAACAGACTCTTACTTTTCGTCTATCCCTAAAGCTTGTGCTAGGCTCAGACCATCAGAAAGACCTAGTTCAATTTCATGGTTCTTAAATGACTTTCTCAAACTGGCTTCAAATTCTGACAACGATTCATGTAGCTATATAACGCTCTTAAGGAAAACATTACTATTCTTACTGAGTCTGGCCTCAGGAGCCGGGATATCTGAACTGTCGGCTCTCTCCAGAGACTCTGGCCATGTTGAATTCCTCCCCTCAGGAGAAGTTTTACTATCCCCAGATTGTAGTTTTTTTGGCTAAAAATGAGGATCCTTTAATGAGATGGGCCCCTTGGAAGATCCTCCCTCTTCCTCAAGACCCTTCTCTATGTCCAGTGACGACCTTACGAGCCTATTTGTCCAGGACATCCTCTAGGTCCCCAGGCCCCCTATTTATAAGGAAAAAAGGTGGCACCATTTCCTTAAAAGGAATCAGACAACAAATCCTGTATTTTATCAAACAAGCCAATCCTGATTCATTCCCTAAGGTCCATGACATCAGGGCAGTAGCCACCTCAATTAATTATTTCCAACATATGAATTTTGATGATTTAAAGAAATACACAGGCTGGAAGTCGCCGACAGTTTTCAAACGTCACTACCTGAAATCCTTGGAATCTCTTAAATTTCCAGCAGTGGCAGCGGGAAACACAGTTTCTCCTGACACTGTCTAAGTAGCTTTAGTCATAGATCCAGATCTCCTTTCTACCTGCCTCACTAACAATTTTCCTTTAACCTACCACCAGGCTCAACCCATTTGAGCCTTAGCTGCCTAAAAGGCTATATAGTGATGTGTCCCTAATTTTTTTTTTTTGCTAGGGTCACTCACATCTGTACTTTATTGCCAAATAAGGCTATATTGTGATGTTCACCCTTATTTTTATGCTAGGGTGACTTACTTCTGTATATATTGATATTTTCTAGCTTTAATTTATCATAAGTTAGCATAAGTATAGTACTAAGTCCTATTATAAGTTAGCATAAGTGTAATATTAGGTTCTATTACGTATTTTAAGGCTAACATATGTTATTATACATTAATTAAGATTTTGTATGATAACTTTGTAAATATTTAAACTAGATTATACTCATGTTTTGTAATTTTGTTTTCTTGTTACCTCTTTCTATACCTTTTACCAAGCTTGTGCTAATTCTCTGGTACTATTTCACGAAGCGACACGGGCTTTGCCCAGAAAAGGGATTTTGACGAAGGAAAAATCTATTTCTGGGCAATGGCCCGTGTCACCCAGTGAAATCCCCCCCTATTTCTCTCCCACCCCTGTGCCCAAGCTTGTTCCTCTAACGTCAAGGATGGCCACCAGAGGTGAGTAGTAGTAGTTGCTGGCGTGGGTGGGTGAGTAGTAGTAGTTGCTGACGTGGGCTGTGTACCAGCTCTCTCTGGCAGGGGGATTTTGATGGAGAAGAGATCTAAATGGCAAGAGGTCCGTGGTAGTGGTTTCACTCGCCCCAGTACCATACTGACACCCTCTTTTTATTTAGGGTGAGCGAGTCAGGATACTTTGACATCCCCCTCTTTTATTTTACTCTGGTAATGTTAGTATTATTTACCTTAGAAATATGAACTGAAGGGATATTTCACAAAGCGACACGGGCCATTGCCCAGAAGTAGATTTTTCCTTTGTCAAAATCCACCCTTTTTTTTTTGTCTTCCAGATATGAATTACCTGTACTGCACATTTTTTTAACAAGCATGAACACACTGCCTGCATATGTACTAATGCCCACTGGTTAAATATACTCTCTCTCTCTCTCAGCTCTCTATCTCTCTCTCTCTCTCTCTCTCTCTCTCTCTCTCTCTCTCTCTCTCTCTCTCTCTCTCTACAATTCTTAAAATTATATAGTCTGGAAAGGAGAAGAGAACGCTACATGATAATTCAGGCATGGAAACAGATAGAAGGAATAGCAGAAAATATCATGGAACTAAAAATATCAGAAAGAGCAAGCAGAGGTAGATTAATAATGCCCAAAAACTATACCAGGAAAAATAAGGAAAGCACACAGGACATTAATCCACTACGCACCAGCATCGATAATGCAGCGTCTATTCAATGCGTTGCCAGCTCATCTGAGGAATATATCAGGAGTGAGCGTAGATGTGTTTAAGAATAAGCTCGACAAATATCTAAACTGCATCCCAGACCATCCAAGATTGGAAGATGCAAAATATACCGGAAGATGTACTAGCAACTCTCTGGTAGACATTAGAGGTGCCTCACACTGAGGGACCTGGGGCAACCCGAACAAGATGTAAGGTCTGTAAGGTAAGGTCTCTCTCTCTCTCTCTCTCTCTCTCTCTCTCTCTCTCTCAGGAAAGATACCGTCAATTCAATTTATCAGTATCTTTTCCTGATAGACAGACAGAGTAAATATTTAGGACTCCAAGGCTTGGCATATGTCAATTATTTTGTTATCTAGGGAGATTTGGTTAATATTGGGATTTTCTATGGTCAACTCTTGGGATTAGTACGAGAAATGCGATTATTTGAGTAGCAGTAGCAGCAGCTGCAGTGCACACCCAAATGAATCGGGTAAACCTAGCACGCCAAACAATAGTACATATTTACAAAATGAGCTGAGCTCTCTGGCTGGGCTGTTTTGGTCCTCCCACGTGTTTGATCGCATATCTGCCAAATTTATAACAACAGAGATAAAACCATTTCTTCCATTACAGATATCAAATATTATCTTTTCCGTTACGCAGAATTCTTAATAAATTACGTAGGTTCACGATTGATAAAGTTTTTTTTTTATGCAATAACAAGAAACGGAGTCAGATTTTCTGTCACCATGGCATCTCATTTTGGTGCTGTTGCCAATATTTCAACCAGTTCCACATGCGTTTAAATCCATACTGACTATACAGTCTGGCGGCAGTTCTCCCTTCTACACATATCTTGATTTCTTAATATCGTAGGTATAGAATAAATTGTTGAGCAAGGAAATATGAAATAAAGCATAACAGAGTAAGTTTGACGAGTGAGAAATTAAACAATCGTATGCAGACAGATTCTCTCTCTCTCTCTCTCTCTCTCTCTCTGACAAAATAATAGATAGGAAACAATGACTGAATGTTGCTTGAATGCGATATGGCAAAGTTTTGGCCTGACTAAAGTGTGGAGTGACTTTGACACCGACTTACAAGTTATTCCTGGTCATCTCACAGCCATCGACAGACATCAACTTCACAGCTGAGAAAGGGCAATCAATCGTATACAAAATAAAAAATAGGCATGGAAAATGCGAAATGCGGGCCTATGTTATCCCATAAAAAGGCTCTCGCTCAGGCAGCTGTAAGATTTGGGAGAGGGAGAGAGCAGGGCCAAATAGGTAGGAGATTAAAGTACCCGGGAATGAAAAACCCTTATAATCTTATAATTATAGCCTTGGGGTTTGTCTCAAGGACATTCAAAGGTCTGTCATGCACGGGCAGTTGTTGTTTTTGTAAAATTGGCTTAAGGGCAGATCTTTAAAAGCCACGCCAGAGAGCTCGCCACGGTAACAAGACTATACCTTCCATATGAATTGACGCTCTACTCCCCAAAATGTTTTAGGTTTTTAAAGCTTTTTGGTTTTTAGGACTTCGGATAGAGGATTATGTGTGTATTGTAGTACAGTAAAGATAAAACATTGTTGGAAAAAATTGTTTGTCAGTTGCGTGGGCTATGAAGGGTGTGTGATCACTGACCACCTGGGTAATACTAATGGATTAGCAGTTCTCCAGAGAATACAGAGATGCCTGATCTTGTTTAGTAGGCTTACGTTGCTGCCAGAACTGTAAATCAGCTGGTGTAAATAGCTCAGAAATGCAAGCAGTGAAGCAGTACCAACTCGGCTCACAGAGTGAATATAACCATGGAGAAAAGATCAGCAAGGAAATTTACGGCTAAATTTAAGCTGCATATTGTAGCTGAAGCTGAAAAAACGAACAATGTTTAAGCTGGTAAGCGGTTTGGTGTCGGGGAAAGCTGTGTCTGAAGCTGGAGAAAACAAAAGGAAAATTTAATAGTAACTCCATCTTGTAAGTGTGCAAATCGCGGATCCAAATGTAATTGGCCGCATTTAGAAGATAAAGTGGCAAAGTGGGTCTCCGAAAACCGAGAAAATGGTTTTATTATAACACAATGTAATATAAGACTGTATGCAATTCGAGAAGCAAGAAAAATGTGCATTCCAGAGTTTATAGCAAGTGCAGGATGGTGTACTCGGTTTATGAAAAGACATAACTTTGTTCTAAGAAGGAAAACCAAAATTGCACAAAAACTACCCAAGGAACTGGAAGAAAAAATCAATAATTTTCACAAATTTGTAATAAAGCACCGCAAAGCTAATAATTATAAATGATCATGTATCGGCAACATGGATGAAACTCCGCTTAACTTCGACATGCCATCAAACTCGACCGTAAATAAATTAGGAGAGAAAAGTATTTTAATCAAAACTACTGGTCATGAAAGGACACACTTTGCTGTCGTTTTAACGTGTATGGCAGATGGGACGAAACTTCCCCCCATGGTTATCTTTAAACGGAAATTGATGCCTAAAGAAAAATTCCCGAACGGTATCATCGTCCACGTTCACGAAAAAGGATGGATGAACGATGATGGCTGCAAGACTTGGCTAAAGAGAGTTTGGGCATCAAGGCCTGGTGGTTTACGTAAAGAAAAAAGTTTATTAGTTTGGGATATGTTTAGGTCACATCAAGTGAACTCTGTTGTAAAAGGTGTTTGAGATACAAACACGGATATAGCTGTTATTCCCGGTGGTTTGACTAGCGTTTGTCAACCTCTCGACATATCAATTACTAAGCCTTTTAAAGACAACATCAGGAAGAAGTGGAATGAATGGATGTTGGATGGAGAGAAAGCATTCACGAAAGGAGGGAGGATGAAAGCTCCAGGTTTGCCTCTATTGTGTTCGTGGGTTAAAGAATCGTGGGCAGAAATCGATAAAAATGTGATAATTAAAGCATTTAAAAAATGTGGAATATCAAATGCTATGGATGGAAGTGAAGACGATGTCCTATACGAAGATGCAGGAGATGAAGATGAAATTATCAAAGATCTGGAAGACGACGAAGATGATGACTGCCTTGATGACGAAGAATTCAGAGCCTTATTTGATGATACGGACACTGAGAGCGACTTTGGAGGGTTTTAGTGTATTAATTTTTTGCCTTTTTTACTTTAATAAATTTTTACTTACTTGTGTATCCTAAAATGAAAATAATAGTTCAAGTACCAAATGTTTCTTTTACCAAGTAAAACAAAAAGTAAAAAATCCTTGGGTTTTGCGCCTTAATCAAAGGATTTGGAAATTATAGACGGTTAGTCTAGAACGTTAAACATGTATAAACTAAAATAATGCAAATGGCGCACGATCACTCTTTTGTATTTTAAAACACAATAGTAATATGAGAATACATACAATATTATTGGATATAGTGAAGTACAAGTAAAGCATAACTTTTTAAAAGATCTACTGTTTTCCTCCAATAGTAACTATCGCAATCTGCCGAATTTGGAAAGCATAGACGGTACGCTAATTTTATACCGCATGTATGATGCGACCCCTTTAAAATTAGTTTCAAAATTAGGTTTCAAAAGTCGCATAATATGCGAGTATATACGGTAATTTGTTTTCTGTACTTTTCTCACACCATCAAGTACACAGTACTATGTGAGATGTGAGGCGTTTGGAAACTTGACAATTTATGATTTCTGGTTGAAATCTTGAATGGAACAATTGAAAACAGTGAGTAGTAGACTGTCAAAAAAAGATCTCGTGGAATTGGAGTTTTCATAGCCGAGTATTTGGTCGGTGTTCACCCACATCATCCTCCAATGACGTCACCAAAGAGTAATTTTCTGTAACTCTTAGACAGTACAAAATAGTAGAAATTGTTTTAAACCAGTGAATTAAATCTGGCACACCTGCAGTATGCTGGTGGGCAAAAATAAACTATGGCAGACGACACTTTCACCTAATTTAATTTGGTCGTGTTTTGTGCACATTTTATGTGTATGGCAAGGTAAGGTTTCTTTGTTGCTTATTACATAGGGCTGTATTAATTTCTCAAAATGTGGAAAAAATATTCTCAAAGTTGCATATGTATGTTCACTTCACTTACCGTGAGAGATAAAACATTTCTTGGCAACGAAGAATATTTAAATAGGTTAATCTAAGCAATAGTGGCACGTCAGGTATTTCTTTGGAAATTGCAGTTTCTTATTGTATTTTTGTTGCTTGTTAACAATTTTGTGTTAGTGTTTGGTGTTTGACTAATTAACCTGTAAATTTCCTTAAAACTATCGTACGGTAAGGAGGATCCATTGGGAATGCGGGGTTTTGGGTGGGGTAGACCATGGGGAGAGTTATTGCCCCAGAACACTATCCTACGGTGAACACTATGCTACGGTAAGGGCGGCCCGATGGGGAAGCGGGGTTATGGTTGGGGTAAATTGGGTGTGGGGTGTTGGCATGTTGTTGTGAAATTTCTTGTTACAGGTATTCTCCTACTAACAATGGGGTTAGGTTCCGGAAAACCCATCTTATGTTGAAAAAATCGTATCGCGAATATAACCTAGCCTACACTAGGGTAATCAGTATCTTCTTTACATATGGGGAAGCGTACCCTACACTACACAGTATACTTACACATATACTACATAGTAATGATTAATTTCAGCTAATTCTCTAGGTTCAATGCATATTGGCTCATGATAATTCAGTACTAAGAGAAATTGAATAACATTAACAAGTTATCCTAGTGTATACAATGATAGATACCCTGGTAAACCGAACTCAGATTCAGACAGGTATCGGCATAACTGAGTGACACCTATCAGGCTGCTGACGTTTACATACAATTATGGAATGAAAACATAACGAATATGCATCTTTTCGTTAATTTTTAAAAAATTATACATTACTCTATCCTATTATATTGTATGTACTATTATCATATTACGTATTGTATCATAAAACACTAACAAAGCGGTCAATGTTTTGGTTTAGAAATCAGCTGATGGCAAATACGAATTTATTTCGTTGTACAGTGGTCCCCCCGTATTCGCGGGGGATGCGTACCAGACCCCCCGCGAATAGTTAGAATCCGCGAATGTTTGGAACCCCTATGAAAATGCTCATAAACTATCCTGCACATGCAGACACCAAAGTATCCCTTACAGACCATCCTTCATCAAATATACATAAAATATCCTATCATGGTTCATAATAATCTTTGAAATATTATTAATACTATTTTAAAGTAAATCTTACATTTTATGTTTATACATAAATACACACTATGTACGTACTGAATGACTTAGTTACGTATGTGAAAATAATTCAGTCCCCCCATAAGTATTCGGTCATACACGTTTTATTTCATACTACGTATTGAGACATCCATTTTCTTTTTACAAGGGAACAATATAATGTGAAATCACAAATACCAAATGTCTACTTAAAGTATTATCCTACATCAAATATACCATTGAATTGGTACGTATTATTAATATCATTTTAAAGTAATTTTAAACATTTTACCATTAGAAATATATAAACAGCCAATAGCAGAGAGAGAGAGAGAGAGAATGTTATTGTTACTGTTTAATCTCATTAAACGTAATATTATTTGTAAACTAGTACTGTATATTATTATTTTACCATAAAATGTAGTAATGTCCTTAAAGATATACTTATACATACACTTCCAGCCCAAACAGAGGGCGAGAGTTACCACTAGCGCATGCTAGTATCTCGTGTGAGAGAGAGAGAGAGAGAGAGAGAGAGAGAGAGAGAGAGAGAGAGAGAGAGAGAGAGGGTTGTCCTTATTTAAAAGAGTGAAATGGATAGATTATTGTACTTCTTTAAAATACTATCACATGTGAATTTTGAGATTAGTTATATTATTATTATTATTATTATTATTATTATTATTATTATTATTATTATTATTATTATTATTATGCAAAAATATTAATAAACATACACATGTACCATAGAAATTATCTCATATATATCAGCAAAAGAGAAAGAGAGAGAATCTCAATGATCCGTAGATGGCAACACTGGATTTGACAGTTGGAACCCAGCCAACAAAGCTGGCTACGTAACAAGACACAGGGTTACATAATTCTTTTTATTTATAAACTAAAATCTTGCTAATTCACTTTAGTATTTTCTTTAATGAATTTATATTATTGCTGTTTACATTAATATTGATATTTGAAAATTAGTAAATCATCATCCAAAAAACATACATCGCTTTAAGAGAGAGAGAGAGAGAGATTATCGTAGTATTTGTAAAATACTTTCAAATATGATTTTTGTAATTGCAGTTATTATTATTATATTATTATTATTATTATTATTAGTATTATTGATTATTATTATTATATTGTTATTATATTATTATTGAAAATATTAATAAACATATTGCGCATATAGTACCATAAAAATCTCTTATCTCAGTAAAAGAGAGAGAGAGAGAGAGAGAGAGAGAGAGAGAGGTGGAAATTTCATGCCCACTTGATGACAGCAACAAATCGGCTCCTTCCCCCTCCGGTCACTTGATACGTATATCCGAGTTTTTTTTAGAAAGAATCTGACTGGGATTTCCTTCATTCTTCCATAATTTTTTAAATTTATAAGCTAAAATCTTATCATACAAAAAAAACATACATCTTTGTAGTAGAGAGAGAGAGAGAGAGAGAGAGAATGATTATTTTTATTATGTGATATTTAAACTTATTAGTTCTTATCATACAAAAAAAAAATACATCTTTGTAGTAGAGAGAGAGAGAGAGAGAGAGAGAATGATTATTTTTATTATGTGATATTTAAACTTATTAAACTTAACTAAATACAGTTTTAATTAAGCAAATTAATAATTTGAAATTGAAAATTAGTAAATCATTTTGGTATCATAAAAATGTGTTTAGTCATGAAAATAAACATCAAAATACACTAATTAGTGATTATTTTCGTCGGAAAATTCCGCGAATAGGCGAGTCCGTCCGCGAATAATTTCTAGATAGGTTCCAAAGAAAAATCCGCGAATGTGTGAGTCCGTGAATCCGGAGAACGCGAATACGGGGGGAACATTGTATTTAAATCAATTCGTAGCGAAATGTTTTGCTTCTAGTTAGCATAAAAGAATACAGGCAGTCCCCGGCTTACGACGGGTTCAGCTTACGACATTCCGAGGTTAAGGCACTTTTCAATTATATTCATCAGAAATTATTTCCAGGTTTACGATGCATGTTCCCGGGTTATGACGCCTACAACGCTGATCTGGCAGAAGAAACATGACACCAAAAATGCAAAATAATCAATATTTGAAGTTTTTTTTGATGAAAAATGCAATAAGAATGCAATTTACATAGGTTTTAATGCACCCAAAGTATTAAAAGTAAGGTTTGTTCATGAGACTTACCTGTCAGATATATAAATAGCTGTATTCTCCGAAGTCTGACAGAATTTCAAAACTTACGACACACGCAGTGGGAGGCCAGGTGGTTAGTACCCATTCCCGCCACTGGGAGGCGGTATCAGGAACCATTCCCATTTTCTATTCAGATTTTCTCTGTTGCCGGTACTGTCAACACCTGTTTTCAGTACCTCCGTCGTTGGATTTTGTAAACTTTCATTGCCACTGGAGTATTTTGATTGCACCGAAGGCTTCGGTAGATCCCCACACTGTATGCGCGAGCTGTTGCGGACATGTATCCTTGATAAATGATCGGTGTAAGGAGTGTAAGAGTTTGCCTGATTCCAGTTGGAAGATTTATGATTCCTATGTGCATAAGTTAGAGCGTAATAGGATCAGGAGGTCTTCCTCCAGGAGCGTGTCAGCGAGTAGAAGTCAGGGTAGTAGTTTTTCACCTGCTAACCCTCCTGTAGACTTTGTTATTCCTAACCCTGTGGTGTTACCTTCAGGCCCTGAGAT
The DNA here is from genome assembly GCF_015104395.2 of Macrobrachium nipponense. NCBI lineage: Eukaryota > Metazoa > Arthropoda > Malacostraca > Decapoda > Palaemonidae > Macrobrachium > Macrobrachium nipponense. The sequence goes on from NC_087214.1 coordinate 43,774,550, forward strand.
TGTGCCTGCGGAAGGTAATGCCCTGTCGGTGATTATGGATTCCATCCGTAACCTGGAATATAAAATGCTCGCTCTCCAAAGTGGTGTTGTGAATTGCAGTGATATTTGTGCCCCTAGTGTTGTGGAGGGGCGGTCAGATCGGCCCTATAATGCCTCTAGGCCTGGACCTCTGTCGGACTCCCAGGACTCAGGGAGTGGACAAGTCGAAAGCCGAAGGAGGGTTACGGGGGCTCCCCACCGGTCTGGCGTCCCTTCGGCAGGTCCTGATGACGCTTCCCAGGCTGCCAAGGATCGTGCTTGTGCACGAATCCTTAAGGATTGCTTCTCGTTCTCCGAAGCTTCCTCCCCACGCAAGGGGTGGAGCTCTCGGAAGGACTCTCGCCCTCTTAAGAGAAGCTTCAGAGAGGAGGACGCTTCACGTCCTTTTTCTCCAGATGCGCTTCGGTCGTCGCCTGAAAGTTTTGATGCTTTCCCGTCGCAGAAGCAGGACGTCATCGGAGGATGACGCTGTGTTCCCCAGTCGCTCCAGGGAGAGGGCTGTAGCTTTTCCTGTGAGAAGGAGGGAGGCGTCCCCTCGCCCCTCGTCTTCCTACAGGATCAGCCCTTCCCCTGAGAGAGAGTTTTCCCCTACGAAGGAGATTTTGCTTGGTATGCAGCGGCAGTTGGCTTCGTTGGTCGCCGAGAGAGAGGCAGAGCCACGTCGACGCAGGAATCGCCGAACTTCTTGACATGACGCTCCCCTGAGTGACGCTCCGCATACTGCCCGGCATGACACTCCTCATGCTGCTTGTTTTGACGATTTTCATGCTGCTGCGCGTCAGGAGGCTCGTTAGGGCTCTCGTCGGGACACTCGTCGAAGCGCTTCAGAGGCTGTTGTTAAGAATCCTCAGTCTTGTGCGGCGAGTTTTCTTCGAAGCGGAGGTCCCTTTTTGAAAGTTGGGCCTCAAGGTCTTGGACCTACTAGTACTTTTGATGACTGCTGTTGCTCCCGTTGAAGACCGGGAGTTATTGAGTTCGTCGGAGCCTGGGGATGAAGAGCAGCCTTCTACTTCGTCGTCAACTTCGGACTACCAGGTTTTGGCCCTCACTCTGAGGGACTTGTTTGTAGACAAGTTCCAACCCTCTGCCCCTCGCTCTCCTCCTTCGCAGTTAGCCTCATTGAAGACAAGGAGAACGCCAGGCTTTGTGAAGATGACGACGTCTTTCTACATAGAGAGCCTTCAAGAAAGTCCACGATTGGGGGGATTATAAGAAGGCCCAAGGCAGAACTTCTTTTGCCCTGTCTCCGTCGAGGGGCGTGCATGGACAAGGGCGTCAGGGATGGTTCGGATGAACTGGCTACCCACTTTTGTTCCAGGCTTTTGAAGAAGAGGGCCTTGTACTGTATCTTCACAGCGAAGTCTGTTTCTCCCTCACAAAGGGCAGAGTTGCTGTTCGCCCCTCTGTTGTTTCCCTCAATCCATGGTCAAGGATCTCGCCGTCAGCCTGCAGGAAAAGACTACCCAAGACCTCCTGGCACTGCCGGCTACTCTACTTGGACAGGTTTCCAGGAAACAGAAGCCCTTTCGCGACTCCTGGCAGGCGCCATTCTTCGGAGAAACGCCTCTTCTATGTTCAGGACTGCGCTGCCGAGGGGGGACCTTCGGGTCCTACCTAGCGTAAGCCCAGTCATTGAGCAGGAATCCTGCCCCTTATTCGATTTCTACCGGAATCAAGAGGACCACCAACTGATGATCATCTGCCATTCGGGGTTGGGGGGGGTGGGGGGGGGGGGGGGGTGTTTTCGCTGAGTGCTTAAGATTCTGCGGAATTTCAAGCACTCGCAGTGTTCAAGTTTTTTTATTTCTCTTAACACTTAAGGGAAACCTCGGTCCAAGGTGAGCTAGACGAGAATCCCCGATAATTTTTACCTCGAATTCGAGAACACCGCCATATGCTCGAATTCCTGGATTAGTTTCTGTCATGTAAGAGGGTTGGCCCCCTATTGACAAGATCCTAAACATTCTGTCATGTAAGTGGGTAAGCCCCCATTGACAAGATCTAGAAGTCTTTGTCAGGTAAGTGGGCTAGTCCCCATTGACAAAGATCCTAATAAAGTTATGTCGCATAAGCGGGTAAGCCCCCATTGACAAGATCCAGAAGAACTCTCAGTCATAGGTCACTACCTCGCTGAGGCTCTTCGGGCAAAGCAGACTCAGACAATGTCCATGAAGTCTTCTGCCCTATAAGATAAGAAGCTTGAACTGTCCTCTTCGGTTCTCAATTCACACTTGCAGCTTTCCTTAGGGAAAGACTTCTCCTTCATTCTCTTGACTAAGAGAACGAAGGCAGTCGATCTCCATTCCTTACTCTCTTCCTCGTCGAGAAAAGAATGTGGGATGGAGGTCGTTGTACAGATACCTACAATTTTGTACATGAACTTTCCTGTCAGATATATACTTAGCTTTAGACTCTGTCGTTCCCGACAGAAATTCAAATTTTGCGGCACACGCTACAGGTAGGTCAGGTGATCTACCGCCCTGCCGCTGGGTGGCAGGACTAGGAACCATTCCCGTTTTCTAATCAGATTTTCTCTGTTGCCGGTTCCGACAACTCCTGTTGTTGGTTCCTCCTGATGGATTTAGTTTTTCGTTTGCCGTGGATCTTTTCGCCGTCTTTTGGTGACGTATTGGGTCTTTGGCTTGGCATACACTTTATTATATTTTTGTTTTTTCTTTTTTTCTTTTTTTGTCGTTAGTTTATGTGATTAAATGTATATCGTTAGACTACCGAAAGAGCGGTTCGGTAGATCCTCACACTGTAGATTTGATTTTTGTTTTTCATGAAACTACAGCTCTTTTGTATCAGTCAATTATCGTTCTGTTTACATTTAGTGATTGACAGTCATTATTACAAAATTTTCGTAATAATGACTGTATACGTTTGCTGTATGCAGTGAATTTGCTGTATTACAGTAAATTTGCTGTATTACAGTGGATGTATACATTTTCGGTATAGTACATTTATTGTAATAATGACTGTATACATTTACTGAATGTCAGTCATTATTACGAAACTTTCGTTTTGATGTAATTCATTAGAGAACCTTCATTGCTGAAGTTTCATTAGGAAAGCTTGAGTAGGTCTCGTTCTAACGAACCAGTTAGTGAGACTATAGCACCTTTCCAGGACAAAGAACCTGCAGATTCGTCTAAATGGAATTAGCGGATTTGAAGGTAAGCGCAGTACAGTGAATAGTGATTTCAGTGTCCCCAGTGTTGTGGAAGGGGCGTCTGACCGGCTCCGTAGCGCTTCCAGGCCTAGACCTCTTCCAAAATCCCAGACCCAGTGGAGGAGGAAAGTCGACAGCCGCAGGAAGGTTAGGGAGACCCCCCCACCGGTCAGGCGTCCCTTCGGCAGGATCTGTGTCGTCCCAGACTGCCAGGGATCGCTGTTGCAAAGGCATCCTGAGAGAGTGCTTCTCGCCATCCGATTCCGCTTCGCCCAAGCGCGGCTGGAGCTCGGCCGAGCAGTCGCGGCCTATGAAGAGGAGTTGGAAAGCGCCCTCCTTGGATTCTAGCCCTGAGCGCTTCCTAGAAGGTTTGCCTGTGGATAGGAAGAGAGCCAGAGAGCCCTGTTTTCGCCAGTTTTTGGCTGGGAGTCCCCTTCGTCCTCCAGACCTTCCCCTTCGTCTGACAAGGAGCGGGAAGATTCTACGACTAAGATTCTCCGTAACATGCAGAAGCATATCTCGTCTCTGGTTGGAGTACTTACGAAGGATTGTCCTCACGGGAAGGAGACTTTTCTTCCAGTTAAGAGATCCTCTCGTCCCCTGGACGTTCCATGCTCCAAGCTCCTCTCCACAGCTCCTCGTTCTCAAAGGAGTTCCTTCGATCCTCCCGCTTCTCGTTCGCCTCCTCGGAAACACAAGCTCGGGAACACTTAGCGACCGAGCCCTCGTCTCCTTCCGATCACGAAGCGCCAGCCAGGTATATTAAGCTCAAGCGAGGCGCGTGTCGCCAACCAAGCGCCAGTCTCAAGCCAAGCGCAAGTCGCCTACGAGAAGCGAGCCAGCCAAGCGCGAACGGCACTACAGACGCGAGTCACGAGCCGCTTTCCAGCTGCTAAACGCCAACTAGGTGCGAGCCGCTTTCCAGCCGCGAAGTGCCAACCAGGCTCGAGGCTCCATCCAGGCACGAGCCGCTTGCCAGGCGCGAGTCGACAAACAGGCGTTTTCCTTCCTCGATGTTGCGATCAGACACGAGACGCCAGCAGCACTGCTCCCTCCGTCTGCGAGGCGCCTCCCAGCCTTGAAGAAACTCCCAGAGGCGAGGTGCCAGACCGAAGATCGTTGTCTTTCGACCGCTCTTCCTCGGACAGAAGCCCCTCTCCTCATGAGCGAGAACCTGCCTCTACAATCAGGCTCTCCTCTCCTTGCAGGCTCTTGTACGCCTACCAAGCGCTCTTCTCAGCAGTTGCCTTACTTCCTGGTAGGCGCCCTTTTTCGGAACCTGGCGTAAGCCCAGTCATTGGGGAAGGATCCTGCCCCTCCCTCGAGTTCTACGGGAATCTAGACGACGACCACTGCTGATCGTCTGACGAATTCGGTAGGGTTTCGCCGAATGCTTTAGATTCTGAGGAATTTCTGGCATTCGCAGTGTTTGAGTTTCTTACACTCTCTTAACACTTAAGCGAAACCATGGTCCTCAGTGAGCTAAAACGAGAATTCCCGATGTTTTTTACGATGTTTGGGAACCTCGCTAGTGCTTGAATTTTTTAAATATGTTCTGTCATGTAAGTGGGCTGGCCCCCATTGACAAGATCATGGAGGTTCTGTCATGTAAGTGGGTAAGCCCCCATTGACAAGATCCAAAAAAGGCTTTGTCATGTAAGTGGGTTAGTCCCCATTGACAAAGATCCTAATAAGGTTCTGTGGCGTAAGCGGATAAGCCCCCATTGACAGATCCACAAGAACTCTCAGTCATAGGTCACTACCTCGCTGAGGCTCTTGAGGCAAAGCAGACTCATGGACAGTATTCATGAAGTCTCCTGCCTAATAAGATAAGAAGTTTGAACTGTCGCCTTCGGGTCTCGGTTCACATTGAAGTTTTTTCCTTCGGGAAAAACTTCTCCTTCTTTATCTTGACTAGAGAACGAAAACGGTAGATCTCCAATCCTTACTCTCTCTCTTCGTAGGGAAAAGAATGTAGGATGGAAGTCGTTGTACAAAAACCTGCTAATATACTATGTATATTACCCTCACGACATGTTCTTTTAAGCAGTTGATTTGTCCAAGGTGCAGACGCATATATAGTTAGCTCTATCGATGCCAACTGAGACAATGAGTATCCTAATTGAACTGCAAACCTCTCAGGAGTTTCCAGTCTCGATTTTTGATACTGATGGTGTTGTCACGACAACACCAACTCAGCTTTTGTATTTACCGAAATCCGTTTCTCTTAAATATAATTGCCCGAGCGTATTTTTCTGCTCGATGGTTCTAGCAGAACCCATTCCTTCGTAGAATGGAATAGTTGGCAACTCAGGATGAAGAGGCGGCGAGAGCTAACGTTGTATGAGACTGTTGTCTTTGCCATAGCAGCTCAGTTACCTCAGTAACAGCTGACCCTCAGCGATGCGCGGTCTGTTACGTCTCTCTCCTGCAATGATGTGCTGCCGAACCATATTTTTTGGACTCTTTCTTTTTCTGTTTACAGTGGACCCCCCGTATTCGCGTTCTCCAGATTCGTGGACTCACACATTCGCGGATTTCTCTCGGGAACGTTTCCCTGCATTATTTGCGGAAAATTCGCGCATTCGCGGTATTTTTCTATGATAAATATCCACAAATTCCTGTTTTTTTTTGATGAATTTCATCATAAAATGCACTTTTTGTGATAAAACTATTAAAAAACCCATGTAGGAAAATTTTTAGTGGGTTTTTCTTGAGTTTTAACTAACAAAATAGGCTATTTTTAGCATTTTTATAGGGGTTCCAAACATTCGCGGGTTCTAACTATTCACGGGGGGGTCTGGTACGCATCCCCCGCGAATACGGGGGGACCACTGTACCGCCCTGTAACGGAAGTCTGTAATAGTCCACCGCTGCTTCGCACTAAGTTATGAGGAATGTTTTCTTCAGACATCGGAGTTTGTCTGCAGAAAATTTCTCGTATTCCTAGGTGTGCAAGTTCTTTGTTCACCCTGAATTAACAGATGTATCGGAAGACATCGCCTGTTCCCCGGACTGACAGTTCTGCTTTCTATATTCAGCCCATGAAAAGCAGTTCTGCAGGCAGTACTTCCCGGAGTTTTTCTTTGATGAAAACAATCCGCTTTCATAGCTAACGACTTATCATCGGACAGCATTGATTTAGAGGTTAGCTTTTTCAGTCTTTGGTAAGCACGGGTTCAGAATCTTGAGAATCTTTCTCTCGATTCGACTGTGAAGAAGTAAGTTGCTTCTCTGTCCTCCTTTGTCTTCTACATCATATAATGTTGTTTCTCCTTAACTGAGATTCAACTACTATGAGAAGGTTTTGCCTTCAGGAACCTCGGTCTCTTGAAGGCATTTGTCTTTCTCCTGTGGGGCTCATGCCTTAACAGAATCGTCACCTTCTCCGTCCGACATCGGTGACAAACAGATTATAGTCTTTCGGCTTAACCCTTCAAATACGATGGTCAAGTGACTTGCTCAGATATGAGAATCTTTGTCTCTTCTTGAGCAACTTTCCTCGATACCGTACGCAGTCAGTTGGCAGCTGTCAGTTACGCGATACGGTGTAGGCCTAGTGTTGTTCTCTGACACATCAGAGTAGCGAGGGGAAGCAGCACTAGGGACGTATGAAGTGTCAGGCATCTGGAAGGGGGACCAGGTTAACTGATACTTCGTGTTTCAACTGTATGCAATCTTTCTGGCTCTTAAGTGGTTTCAGTATGAAGTCAGAAACACGGTGGTCCAAGTCAATTCGGACAACACCACGGCTCTGACATCCTTCAGAAACAAGGAGGACACATTCCTTCTCCCTTTAGGAGGTAACAAGAACCCTTCTTTTGGACGGAGGAGAGAGGAATCGCGCTCCTTGCCAGATTTATTCAAGGAGAGAGAGGAATGTGAGGGCGGACCTGTTGAGCAAGAGGAACCAAGTCCTTCCTTTGGAGTGGACCCTCAATCTCGATGTGTGCCTAAGCCTATGGGCCCTGTGAGGCAGGCCACATGTAGACCTGTGCGCCGCGTATCAGAACAAGAGACTGGACAACTTTTGCTCCACATTTGATTACCCGAGAGCAATAGCATTCGCACGCTCCTACTGGACTGGTCAGGCATCGAGGCGTAGGTCTTTCCCCCACTCTAACTGGTGGGGGAATTGATGAAAAAGTCCCTGTCCTCTACAGGGATGACTCTAACCCTTATCGCTCCCTTTTGGCCCGCTCAAGAATGGTTCTCAGAGGTTCTGGAATGGATAATGGACTTCCCAAATCCCTTCCACTAAGGAGAGATCGGCTCAGACTACCCCACTTCGAGAGCTTTCTCAAATCCTCCCCTCTCTCTGCCTGACTGCCTTTACAACTTCGAAAGACTCGTCAGAGCGATAGGATTTTCGCGAAAGGCTCAACATTACGGGTGTACCAGTCGAAGATGGAAGTCTTTCAACGATGGTGCAGGTCGAAGAAGCTGTCCTCTTCCATTACCTCTGTGACCGACATTACTGATGTTCTTCTCTTTCTGAGAGAAGAATCTCACCTACCGGTATCCACAATAAGGATATAGAAGCATGCTCTCCGCTGTCTTTAGAGACAGAGGTCTAAAGATAGCGGAGGACAAGGATCTTCATGATCTCTTCCGGTCCTTAGAGACCTCCAAGAGAAGTCCTCACTTTCACCTAGTTGGAATCTGGACGTGATTCTCAAATTTCTCACATCCAACAAGTTCGAGCCTCCCCATCAGGCTTCTTTTAGAGACCTGACGGGGGAAGGTATTTTTCTCTTGGCCCTCGCAACTGCTAAGAGGACAAGTGAACTTCTTCCTTGCACTCGTGTGTCGGATTTAAAGGAGACTCGGCAATATGTCCTTTTTAGCCATGATTCCTGGCAAAGAACAAAAACCCCTCAAACCCTGGCCTAGAAGCTTTGAGGTCAAGGGACTCTCCCACTTGGTAGGGATGGAGATTGAGAGGTCTCTTTGCCCAGTCAGGGCCCTTAAGGGGGCCGGCCGGAACCCCTATATATGGTGGTATAGGGCGAAAAATGCAAAGTCATGAAAAAATTCATGGAGCTTCATATGGCAATTGAGAATACGTATACGAAATATTTCGTCAAAATTCCTCTTACTTTCGTAGTTACAGGGTAATTAGTAAACATAACTCGATAAGCCTAAAACATTCATCCGTACAAGAAAATGCAATATTTCTTCTGTTATCGTAAATTTTGATAATTATTGGCAAAGAAATTGTGAGAAATGGCATCTGTAGAGATTCCGTGGCTCGCATAAGCGAGTATCTGGTTCAATCATGAATCAGTTGGACCATAGACTTCAAGTAGATTACACGTTCGAGTTTCACCTCGTGACATTCGCTTGCTTTTACGTATGTTTATGTATGTTTCGGCAAGAAGTTCATCATGCCAATGAGGAAAAGACAAGGAAAACATCTCGCTAACATACAGACGAAGAAAAATCGCTCAAGTATTATTACAGAATATCATAATATACGCAGTTAGTGAAGAGAGATGGGTGAGGGTTGCTTAGTAACGCCCCCTTCTTGCCTGACAGCACACGTCACACTGTGCCCAAGGCTACGATTTTTTAGCAAAGAGATCTTCATTTATGATAAATAACATAGTTTTGGTGTTAATACCCAAAATGGAAATTAATGAAATTCATAATAATCATGATTTATCAAATTGTCTTTGTAAAAAGAGAGTACACCTTCGAGTCTCACCTCTGACATTCTCTTGCATTTACGTTTGTTTATCTTTGTTTCGGCAAGAATGTCATCATGCCAAAGAGGAAAATACAAGGAAAACATCTCGCTAACATACAGAAGAAAATTCGCTGTAATAAGCCCAGTTAGTGAAGGGGAGAGAGGGGGTTACGTAGGAAGGAGTGCCCCATCTTGCCTCAAGCAGTGCCCCAGGCTACGATATATGAGCAAAAGGATCATCATTTATGATTAAATTATGATAAATAAAATGGTATTGGTTTATTAATACACAAAAAAGAAATATACATTCATAATAATCATTATTTATTAACATTGTCTTTATAGAAATACGAAGGAAAACTTTGAACGCCCGTATCTCAAAACTATACTTATTGACCTTCAAAATCTATCTCCTCACTTAGTTTTAAAGCTATAACATTGGAATTTGGTATATAACTCAGAAAGACATTATAGAACAATCAAATAGAGCCCTTTTTCCAATTTTTGTTTCCTCTTTTTTTTTATAAATTCTTTTCTCGTGATTTATAGGGTTTATTTTTTTACCATATTGAAGAATTCATATCTAGCAAAAAAATGACTTTTAGAAAAAAAACTCTCCATTTGATTGGAGGTCTACATCAGGTCTATATATGGTAGTAATCCCAGGTCTTAATATTAAATATCAAAGGAGGAGATAGAATTTGAAAAATGGTTATTTTCGGGATAAATTGCCCTGGCGTCACAAAACCGAAGGTCAGAGAGTAAGACAGGTAGCTGGGTACAAACATGAACAAAAGGGATCGGGGCCCCCTTGTGAATGTTTCTTCACAGACGTAAATACATGAATTATTACAGAGGGAACGGATTCCTGACATATATACATCAAAAGAAAGGTGTAAAATGCTCTACAGAATGGGTAAAGGAACAATGCGGCTTGATGATGAGATGCAATAAAAATATAGAAAAAGCGTTGTCCTTACAAAATTATCTAGAACGAATGGAATAAGAAAAGGAAAAAAGATTCCTCGAATTTGTCAACAGGAAATGAAGACGACTCAAAAGGACCTAAAGGAGGCTTTATTATTGTCATATACGTAGAAGTTATAAAGATTTTATTATTTTTTATGTAAATTTACTCAATTTTTTGTAAGCTGGTTGTGATTTCATGAAAATCTCATTGGCAGTGCTTGCCAAGAATCTTTAAAATTCCAAATGAGGAGCAATGCACCACTCCACCACCCCCTTTAATGTTGCTAACCTCCTGTAACCCCTGTGGCTAGCATGCGCAGCGCAATATTGCCTCTTGCCAGTATATCCCTGCTTGCCAAGAATCTTTAAATTTGTGGTTAAGGCATGAAGTGCCATTCCACCACCCCCTTAAACATTGGGAACAATTAGATTTAGACAAAAAGACAGTGATAACAATACTGACTATTCTTCAAGGGTAATAAATAATCCATTCGTTATTTCATTAAAGAACAGGCGATTTCAAGCCATTTTATAATGCTTTAGAATTATATTCATCAGACATTATTTGAAGGCTTTTTTGATGAAAAATGCAATAAAATACACTTTACATAGTTCTTAATACACCCAAAGCATTAAAAGTAAGGTTTTCTTAGGATTTTTGACGTGTTTCCAGCTTACAACGATTTTCGGCTTACGACACGTCACAAGAACGGAACCCGTCGTAAGCTGGGGACTGCCCAGGCAGTCCCCAGGTTACGACGGGTGGTTCCATTCTTAAGACACGTCGTAAGCCAGAAGATCATCAAAAATCCTAAGATAAATTATATTGTTATGATACAATAAAGTTTGTTCATACTTACCTGGCAGATATATATATAGCTGTATTCTCCGAAGTCTGACAGAATTTTAAAACTTACGACACACGCAGTGGTCGGCCAGGTGGTTAGTACCCATTCCCGCCGCTGGGAGGCGGGTATCAGGAACCATTCCCATTTTCTATTCAGATTTTCTAGTGCCACTGTCTCCTGAGGGGAGGTGGGTGGGCACTATGAATATATATATCTGCCAGGTAAGTATGAACAAACTTTATTGTATCATAACAGTATCATTTTGTTCATGAGACTTACCTGTCAGATATATATATAGCTGAATCCCACCATTGGAGGTGGGAAGAGACAGAATAGGATTTAGAAAACAAATTACATGTAGATGATTGACACCTTGGTTCCTTATCTGTTAGCATAGCTGACTTTGTGATTACTGTCACCCAAGTCTGCTTTTGCTTTACTAGAGTCTCCAGCTGGTGAGATCTAGATGATCTGTCAACAGTGGCGTGACCACAATGTGACTAGACCCAGAATGTCACTGAGTGCCAAATTGTTCTGAAATGCCACTGAGGTTGCAATCGCCCTCACCTCATGAGCATTTACTTTCAACCGTTTAAAATCACTGTCTTGAAAGTTTGTATGAGCGTTCTTAATAGTATCTTTTAAGAGGAACGCTAGTGCATTTTTCGACATTGGTAAGTCTGGCCTCTTCACCGAACAGCACAGATTGTCCGAAGGACCTCGACCTTCCTTCGTTCTATCCAAATAAGATTTTAGAGCCCTGACTGGGCACAGGACTCTTTTTGGCTCTTGACCAAGAATTTTTGCCATGCCCTTGATTTCCAAGCTCCTGGGCCAAGGGTTAGACGGGTTCTCATTCTTGGCTAAAAATGATAGTTATGAAACAATAAAGTTTGTTCATACTTACCTGGCAGACATATATATAGCTGTATTCAGAGAATACAGCCACATAAATATCTGACAGGCAAGTCTCATGAACAAAGGTACATACCGTATTATGTCCTTTAAAGCCTACATGTTTGCTGATGGCTTGAACTTCACCAACTCTCTTCGCCGTCGCCAGAGCGGTTAGGAAAATGGCCTTTCTGGTCACATCCCTCAACGTCGCAGAATGGAGAGGCTCGAATGGACTGGACATCAGGAACTTCAAACCCACGTCCAAGTTCCAGGAAGGCAGCTTCGGCTGAGCTACCTTAGTGGTTTCAAAAGACCTTAAAAGCTTGAGAAGGTCCTTTTTGTTTGCTAGATCCACACCTCTATGTCTAAAACCGCTGACAACATACTCCTATCCTTTGATAGTTGGGACTGCCAGCTTTTCTTCTATCTAGGTGTCTGGTCCTCGCACTTTTTGCTCAAATAACCTCACTTCAAACCATTGAGTTCTTGTTTACTGGGCTTTGGTCCCTGGACCAACCTTAAAACCAGGGGTTCTCAAAGTGGTCAATATTGACCCCCAGGGGTCAATGGGATCATCCAAGGGGTCTATGAATAGTCAGGGGGTCAAAAGGGGGTCGATGAATGACTGAGTCCGGGGGTCAAAAGGGGGTCGATGAATAACTTGTTGGAGAATTTAATTTCACATACTCGTACATCTAAAGTTCCAAACATATTTTCTTACTAGGTGTTACTTTTTTTTTATCGCACCGAATCTCAAGTACTTAACTAATACTACTCTAATTGATTCTGACATTGTTTATTTATTTAATTTTTTTTTTAGCTAGTCAGGGGGTCGATAGAAAATTTGAAACTTCATAAGGGGGTCGAGGAGTTGAAAAGTTTGAGAACCCCTGCTTTAAACGATAGCTAAAATGAAGACTATCATACAAAAAGAAAATAAACTCATTCACAAAACAGATGGTAGTAATGTAAAAGAGAGCTGAATTGTTAGGAAATAATTAACAAAGTACAGTGGAACCTCGACAGACGAAAGTCCCAACTTAGGAAGAATCCAAGTTACAAAAGCAAAGACAAAGATTTTTTTGCTTCTGCATACAAAAATAATTCAGGTTACGAAAGTGTGTTACTGTAAAGTCTCGAGATTCACCCAGGTCACCAAGAACAGTTTTAAAACTCGCGTGCCTCTAAATCTGTAGACTCGCCACCATCCGTCCACTCTCCCATTGGTTCCTGATGCTAGTCACTGCCATAAGATCCTGCTCTCCTATTGGTCAGCATCTATCCCATCATGCCTCTAAGTAAAGGCGTCCTTTGGCCACTTCGTTGCACCAGCGTTATCGCAAGCACCATACTTAAGCAGAAGGAAGCCGTCAAAGCAGCTACACCTTCCAAGGGCATGACTATTTTGTCCAACAAGAGGAGCCACGTGCATGATGAGATGGAGAGGCTGCTTCTTGTATGGATAAAAGACAAAGAAATTGCTGGCGATATGATAACCGAGACGGCAATCTGCCACAAGGCCAGCGCTATTTTCGGTGATCTGATTGCCCAGGCCGAAGACGAATGAGGAGAAGGGACATCAACGCCAACCCCAGACTTCAAGGCTTCGCATGGTGGTTCGAGAAATTCCGTAAACGGACTGGCATCCATTCGGTGGTGCGGCATGGGGAGGCTGCCAGCCCGGACACGAAAGCGGCCGAAGCCTTTATTAAGACGTTCAATGAGATGACGATCAACGGAGGCTACAGTTCTCAGCAAGTCTTCAACTGTGACGAGACTAGCTTTTTTTGGAAAAAAAATGCCTCGTCGGACGTACATCACGGAGGAAGAGAAGAAGCTACCCGGGCGTAAGCCTATGAAAGACAGACTTACGCTCGCACTATGTTCCAACGCCAGTGGCGATTGTAAAGTCGAGATTCTACTTTTTTTATCATTTGGACACTTCTCGAGTCTTCAAGGTCCACAAAGTGCTAAAGGAGAAGCTTCCAGTGATGTGGAGGGCTAATGCAAAAGCCTGGATAACGAGACTTGTTCACCGAGTGGGTAAATCTGTGTTTCGGCCCGACAGTGAAGAAATTCTTGGAAGAGAAGCGCCTCCCTCTGAAATGTCTGCTGTTGTTGGACAATGCCCCTGCTCACCCTCCTGGCCTTGAGGAAGGTATCCTAGCAGAGTATTCTTTTATCAAGGTTCTTTATCTTTTGCCTATAACCACCCCTCTCCTCCAGCCCATGGACCAGCAAGTGATATCGAACTTCAAGAAGCTGTATACGAAACATCTTTTCAAGAAATGTTTCGACATCACCGATACCACAAACCTCACCTTGCGTGAATTTTGAAAGGAGCATTTCAATATCGTGATATGCATCCAACTCATCGATCAAGCTTGGCAGGAGGCTTCGAGGCAAACCTTGAATTCTTCGTGGAGGAAACTCTGGCCTGATGCTGTATCCACCCAAGACTTCGAGGGATTCAACATGGGTGAAACTGACGCAGATTCAGAAACAGTTGGCGATCTTGAAACTTTCGCAACCAGATCGTGACGAGGTCGTTGCTCTTGGCAAGTCCATGGGCCTGGTCATCGACGAGGACGACATCAATGACCTTCTCGAGGAGCACCAAGAGGAGCTTACAACGGATGACCCGAAGGAGTTGGAGGCCATGCAACATAATGTCATTCAAGAAAAGTTCTCTAGCAGCGGCGAGGAGGAGGAGGAGGAGGACTCTATGACAACGGCAGAAATTAAGGATGCTCTAGCTGCTTTTCATAAAGTGCAATCAATTGTAGAAAAGAGACACCCCGAAAAGGCTTACACAAGTCGTATGCTTGCACAGTTCGATGACGTTTGCCGGAGTCGTTTCAGGAACATTGTGAAAAGCAGGCAGAAGCAATCTTCCTTGGATATGGTAGTTATGTTTTAAAGAGGCCTTTAGTAGTAGTAAGCAAACAGGAAGATCCAAGTGATACGAAAAAACAGAAAATTGAAGGTGGTGAAGAAATTGAAATTTTGTAAAAAACGTAAGAAAAATGTAAAAATAAAAAAGATAAAAATTTAATTTAAAGTTTTTTGTAAAGTTAAGTGTTAATGTTTTCTGCCATTTTTTAATGTTTCGTAAAGTTTAGTGCTAATGTTTTCTGCCATTTTTTAATGTGTTTCGTAAAGTTAAGTGTTCATGTTTTCTGCCATTTGTCCTTCTCCTCTGTCGCCATTTTCGGGAATCGCCTCACTCGAAAGGTAAGGTTCCACATTTTACTAAATATGTACATACAGTATTTCTTGTACCATGTACACTAATACACTTTATTTACAGGTACATATAGTAAATGTAGTTTATGTTAGGTATTGAATGGTCCAAATTGTTGTATATCATTGTTTATTGGTCAATTTAGCTACATTATAAAATTTACTGGGTTTTTTTTGTATGGCTTGGAACGAATTAGGATATTTGCATGCAAAATGTGGTTCAAGATACGGAAAAATCAGGTTACGAAGGCCGCTTCGGAACGGATTAATTTCGTATCCTGAGGCACTACTGTATATGAATGTAAATGATAAATGAAATGAATAAGGTAACCATAAAAAAAGCAAAGAATAACCACTGGTTCCATGCAACATAAAAGCACCATACAAACAAACAAACAAACATAAAAAAAAGCAAAGAAATTTTAATTGGTGAGTAATGTGTTGCAATATGGAACAACACAAATAGCCTGATGGAAATCATGTGTAAATACCACCTTCCAACCTCAATTTGATGGCACTGAGAGAAAGGTATCGAAACTTCCTAAAAGCGTCTTCTCCCTCCCCATAGGCATTCTTCAGGGGCCTGTTTTCAATTGTAAGTTCATATTACAAGGCATATAGGGTACAAACATGTAACAAGAACATGTTAGTGCACATATGAAGCAAATAATACGAGAAATGGAATGAGAGAAAAGACTGAAGAAATAACAAGATTATAAAAAAATGAGAAGGAATACAGGCAGTCCCCCGGTTACGAAGGGGGTTCCGTTCTTGAGATGCGTCGTAAGCCGAAAATCGTCGTAAGCCGGAACATTGTCAAAAATCCTAAGAAAACCTTCCTTTTAATGCTTTGGGTGCATTGAAAACTATGTAAACTGCATTCTTATGGCATTTTTCATAAAAAAAACCTACAAATATTGATTATTTTGCATTTTTGGTGTCATTTCATCTGCCAGATGAGCGTTGTAGACGTTGTAACCCTGGAAATAATGTCTGATGAATATACATAATTGAAAAGCGTCGTAACCTCGGAACCTCGTAAGCTGAGACCGTCGTAACCTGGGGACTCCCTGTATATGTAACTTAGTATATGGATCCCCCAAAATTCTTCACCCAGTCCTAAGGCAATGTAGGGTCATATTTAGTATTCAAACTCCTCTAGAAGTATGCATTTATTAACATTTTTAGATACTGCCAAACGTACAAGAAAATTCCCTTTGTGTGGGGCAGTCTGGAACCTGAACTTCATAGGTTTGGGTATTACTGTACTTCGTTGAGTTGAGCCAGTCTAAAAGTTGCGTTATGTATTGGCTATAGAAGTAAAGAAACCTCGATCTTTCCTGTCCGATTCCCCAAAATTGATGGCGCGTAATAATGATGCTCACTATGATTGAATCCATCCACCACCTGCAACCTGTTACTGCCACTCAAATGAGGGTATCAGTCCATTAAGGGTAATCTAAAGTCCTTGGGGATCCACTGAACGGTATTAGCCTACTACTGTTAAAGTTAACAGAATTGGTACTGTGCCTTTTTTTTTTCTCTCCAGACATAGCTTTTGCAGTTTGACCTCATTGCCAAATGTGCTTCATTTATGTATCAATCTCATCATGTTTGGTAGTGGTAGGTTGAATTTTCAAGTTTTTTTGTAATAGGTCAAAGCTTTAAAAAACTGACAGCTGTTGTAAGACTACATATAGCTATTCTGGTCAATAATGGTGGTCGCCAGGGAGGCACAAAGTGAATTTTATACTTTAATAACCTGTCATTAAAACTTCAGTAGCATGTGAATCAAATATTTTTCTGAAAGTTTTGAGTATCCTTTTGTCTCCAGGTAGGTGGCATGTGCATTTGGAAACCTGGCGGTGGTTCATATTAGAGGATTCTAGATCCTCGTTACAGGAAGGACAACTTTTAGAATAAAAGGAAGTGGTCAACTAGGGATTAACCTGAGGAGATGACGAGGTATGTAGTTCATTTTATGCTTGTCCCACAACCTCCCATAGTGTGCCTGATTGTACTTTTCCTCTGCTTACTTCCTCGTCACTGTCTTTGGTTTGTATCCAATTTTTATTCATTTTATATTCCCTCTCATGGCTTGGTATTAATTTTTATTTATTTTATATTCCCTCTCAGCCTTTTGGTTGTGTAAACGTATTATCCGCCGAGTCTAAAACAACATAATTGTGTTTGTCTCTTTATCTATTATGGTAGCTTTCTCCATAAAAAGTACATCTAATGTTGGGAGCTCTCCTCTCTTGTAAAAGGACAAAATCTCCTTCCGAATACACTCATTTTCAAAACTATCCACCTTGTCCTTCACTCGGATCCTCTTCCTGGGATATACAGGTCAAGAGAAGGGAGAGTTGCCATAATCAGGTGACTGTCGCTTGATTTTTTTCACTGTGTTGGTTGGCACTCCTGTAGCTTTGGCGGTCTTCTCAAATACTTCATTTCTTGAGTCTGCTCCCCGCTGTGAGCTAAAGTAACAATGAACATTCATGATAATGTTGCGAGCCTGACTTGCAAATCTGGAAACGGTACAATGAATGGTGCTGTCAAACGGTGCGACGAATGGTGCTGTCATCTCGAGATGTCTGCTTGAAAAGAAAAAAAATGTTGCTTAGTTTGTTGCTGTTTATTGCTCCGCTGAGATTATATTTCATATGACTGAATTAAGTCTCTGATATCTCTTTCGTTTGAAAATATATTCATATAAGAAAATTAGAAACAATATATTGAAACCAACCTCATTAAAACATAAAGGGAGCTGAAGAGTGCGAAGTAAGTCCGTAGATTTCAAATTCTTTTCTGGACTGAATTTCCTGCCCACGGCCAGCCTACATCTCCAACAATACCAGATGCATCCATCTGATTATTTACTTTTTTTATCAGATATGTCCAGAAATACGGACATATATGATATTTGAGTGAAAATGTTTGAAAGTCATAATGGGAATTCTATGCATTTATTTACAGAAAATGTAATGACATAATAATACGTACAGTAAATACATACTCTCGAAACTGCAAACTTCTCATATCGCCAATTGGCAACTGCCAACGCTCAACGGCTCTAGCTGAGAGGACCAGACTCCACGATATCTTGCGTCTCTCGCCACTACTGTCAAGCTGAGTCAAGTATGGATGCAACATAATAAGACATATTCTTCATTTTCTCTTTGCATATTACACGCATTTAAAATCTGAAAGCACCAGTGTATTCAGGGTGATTTTATTGTTTAAAAACACAAGATTTTATCATATCTTAATCTCATGAATTATTTAAAATCAATTGATAAATAAAAACAGGTATAAAGAATGAAATGTTTCTCTCTTCACTTTTACTCGTAATTCCTTTGTGTTTTAACTTATTAATTTCAGGAAAGGATTATTTAATTGTACATCTAATACCAAATCCTGTGGTATGACCAAAACTTTCTTATCTTTTGCAAAACATGAGATAAATGAAGAAATGTAAACACATTTCTAGTTGTCTAAGCTACAAACAAAAATATGACTCACTGAGCGAGCAGTCTACCTCCCCATACCAGCCAATCAGGGCCCGCCAAACAAACATCTTGTAGGCACAAGAATCTATTTATTTTATTTTATTTATTTATTTTATTTTTTTGGTTAACCTAACTTTCCTACATACACTCCAGATCTTGCCTACCTAACGGTTAGTGCTAACCTCTTTTGCTTTTTATTTTACACTAAAGCTAATTTACAACTACGTATATACATGTCACAGGAGGCTCCCGGATGTCTTCTACCTTGCCTCCTGTCCCGGCACGATCTCCACTCAATGGATCAAGTCCGGAGGAATGTCGTATGGCCGAATCTGCCGCGGAACGCCAATCAGGTTACGTCTCCTCCGCCTGCCATGCCCATATAATTTGAATATATGGACAGGCCACCTTCCATGGCCTTCAGAATCATGATGGCTAAGCCTGAGTTTCTGAGGCCCAACTTCTTAAGCGTCCCCACTGCTCTCTTGGAGGCCACTCCCCTCCAGTTCACAGTGATGGCTCCCACTGTCGGAGTGTGGCCCGTTAGTTCATCCACTTTATTGATGATTTCAGGGGTGTTATATTTTCTAGTCTTCAGGTCGTCGAGATGGTTTAGCAAGCCGATGTTTGAATCTCCTACTATTTGGATGTCTAGTATCTTGGCATCGTTATTCCATACTATTAAATCTGGTTTTCTTAGTCCTTGGGAGGTTGAGATGTGCAGCTCCCTCACCACCTGGTGTCCTCGGTCTTCTAACTTGGTGGCCAGCCAGTTCATGACGTTGTTGTGTTGCACGATCCTCCAAGGTTACATCTTTGGGCAGTTCTGCAAGATGTGATGCAGCGTGCCCTGGCTGGCACACCCCAGGTCGCAAAGTCCTTGCACTCCTCGCAGGGGTGGTCAGGACTCCTTGTCTTAGTTTGATGAGATTGCAAAACCTGCCTCTAGGTACTAGAGATGTTCCAGCATCAATCCAATTATGCCGTAGTCCTTGGGCTGCCTCGCTTAGTCCTGACCCATCAACAGAGTTGACCAGTTTTCCCTCCATAGGTTTTGCACATTCTTCTGTGTTGCCTCTCCAGATGTTGCCTCATACTTCCTTCTTGCTAGTCCAGCCACCACTGTGTCTTGTGCTTTCTTTAGCCTGCCCCACTTGTTCCTAAGCTCTACTGGTACAAGTGTCTTGAAGTTGTAAATCCCCATTCCTCCCTCCTCCAGTGAAGTATATAGGGCTGCGTTGGGGATATCTTTTGGGAGGTGTAGGGCCTTCTTAATCAATTTCCTTACTTCGGCATCCAGATGGTTGAGGTGGTATTTCTTGAGACGGCCGTTTATTGCCAAATGTTTCATTCTTGGAATGGCCACTTTCTTCAGGGCCCAAAACTTTTGTTTGGGCTTCAAGGGAACCTTTTGTAGGTGACAGGCAATTCCTTAGTTTTCGCAACACCTTCCCATTTGTTTTGGTATCTGCGCCCTCTTCAATTCCAAGATGTTTATAAACTTCACCGGGCTTGATAGATGGTATTGTCGTTCCCTGGTATTTGATTGATCGAGCATCTTGGTACCAGGTCTTCTTAGACCGGTCGCCAACGATTCCGAGGGTGCCACACTTCTCCAGTCCAGGTTGAAGTCCTAGTTTCCCTGCTTCATCCAATAATTTCTCTATTCCTGCTGACAATTTCTCTCTTGATGTTGCCACCACAACGATATCATCAGCGAAGGCTATGTATTTAATCAATTCGGACTCCAGCTGGGCCCCAATTCCAGCTGGTAGCTTTTCCAAAACTGCCTCCGGGACGATGTTGAATATTATGGGGGAGCGGATCTCCCTGCATAACACCCCGCTTTACTTAGGATCTTTGTTCAGGTTTTTGCATAGTATTTTGCCAGATACTCGATGGATTTTGCATTTAGCTGTCGTTCTGAGGATTCCTAGTATGGCTTGGTGCCCAACCAATCCAAAGGCCTTCTTGAAATCCACAAACCTAAATAAAGGCTCGTGGATTTGGCCTTAGCCCTACTGATAAGTTCTTCTATCAGCAGGTTTGTGCCGACCCCATCTTCAGACTTGAACCCCTTTTGCCTGGATGAAGTAGGGATCCGGTCTGCCATCTGCTTCGCCAGTATCTTGTGTAACCCCCAAGTGACCACCGAGGTGACTGTAATAGATCTGAAGTCACTCAGGTCGGTTGGATTGTCCTTTTTTGGGATCAGGGTGGTCTGTCCCGTTGCAGCCAAGTCAGTTATTATGCTGTACTGTAAGATGGTATTGTGCAGCATCATGATTTTTCGGTCGTCGGCAGTTCTAAAATCCCCTTGGACATAACCCCCATCTGGCCCAGGTGCCGATCCCAGCCTGGTTTTCGCTTTCGTCCATTTTATGTCCTCTAATGATACTGGTTCAATGATAGATATTTTTGGGAAGATTTTCATTTTGCGCCGGACTCACTCTCTCTCCAACAATCTCCCTCAGAATTCCTCAGTCCCTGGCGGAAGGGTAAGGTCTGCTAGGGGGTCTTCCATCTAAGATATTTGCTGTTATTTTTCCTCTGTTCTTCTTCCATTTCCTTTGAGTAACAGCGTATTCCCTTCTTCTGATCCTGTTGGGTAAGTTTTGACTGTTCCCTCTTCGGGTAATCCTGCTGGTTACTTCCCGCTCACCAAAGATTTCTTTGAACATTTCTTCAACGTCAGTCACAGTCGGGGTGTTCACTTGGAACTTGTTATCAGATGAATTTGATGAGGACGTTGTTTCTTAGTTACTACTTGAAGGGCTGCCAGGTGTTGGTGGTGATGATGGAATCCTTTCCTCACCTCTCTTTACTGCTTCATCACTTCTTGTCCATTGCTTGAGATATTCATTCATTCCGTCGTGGCTATCATTCCTGCTCCTTTCCATTTCACTAACTTGTTGGTCCTTTCATTCGTTACTTATATTTTCTGGTGTTAAACAAACCACTGGCCATTTGCGCAGGATTGACAGTTTCCTTCTTGGTGTCCTTGGCGATATTTCGGAATTTTTATTTTGCTTTTTGATGGTACTAGGGGTTTCTTAGTGAGCCATTTGTTTGGTCCTGCAGAGTGTTTCCAGATATTGCTTGGTCCTTCTTACATTCTTTATACTCTCCAGGGTCTTGTTGGGGAAGAGACTTTCATGGATTTTCTTGTTTATATGGGGGTAGGTGGCTCCCACCTTATATTTGAAGTTTACCATCGCTTGCAGCTCGACTGACGACCAGTCTCTTCTGCCTTTATCTTTGTGCGGTTTATTTTTATCGCTGCTCCTACCAGTTCTTTCCTTACTTCTGCTTTTGAAAGTCAATTTAGGTATGTCACAATCAGTTTCATTATCTAGTTCCAATTTTTCCTCATTTTTATATTCTACTACGTTCAGATCCCTTTTTGCTTTGAGGTCTTCAAGCAACTTCTTATATTTAATTGATTTTCTTTTCCCAGTTATCCCATCGATTGATTGGTGCGGTAGTACGTCCTTCGGGATGGCTTTATTCAAGGAGGGATTCTTAAGGTTTTTGAGCTCATAGCTCGCCATATTTATGAGCTCATCATCGAGCCAGATTTGATTGGGGTGGCTTTCTAACCTCTGGATCTCCCCCTGATGGTACTCGCTCTGATGGGCCCGTCTTTGATGCAACCTATTCCCTGCATAAGTGGTAAAGTTTTGATCACAGTAGGGACACTTACTCCTTGGCACTAACTGGTCAGCGCTCCCCAACAGCTGATGTCCGTTCTCAGCATCATTAACATTGGGGGTAGTGAGAGTGCTGCTGTTGGACTCTCTTTCTCCACCTCTCAATTTTTCACTTTCGCCGGCGTTATTGAGTGCTCTGGGTTGGAGCACCCACATTGGCTTTAGGTTGGCCTATTCACCGGGTTAACCCCCTGCCTGTAGGGACGGGGGTGTGCTTCCTTTTAGCCTAGACATATTACTATGACTAGTTTCCAGCGGGACCACGAGGAGGTAGGAAGCTTAGCAACTATGACTCCTTACGGTTTCAGTAAAAGAATTTCAACTTTCATAGAGTGTCATAGTTACTCCCGCCAAAATGTGAATCGACTATAGTTCCATCCATTCTTAAAAAGAACATTGTCGTTGCACCCGGTATCAATCAAAGCAACCAAACACTCCCCCTTTGCACTTCAGTTTTGCTCTTATACATTCATGAGCTCTACCTCCAAACCCTTTATTGTGCTATAATCCTTCACGCACATGCATCACTCTTACGACCCGCGCACCAGAGGACCCACCCAACTGAATCCCTTTTGTACCTAGTTTCCCAAATTCCCAGACTGACTCATCCTCTTTTGCCTAATTCAACACATTTCGCACTTTGTTCTTTACAGATCCTAGCATAATGCCCGTTCTTTCCGCAGTTACCGCAAATCACATTCACACAGGTACCCCGACATCCACTCTTTATGTGCCCTACCTTTCCACACCTGTATCACTTAATATCCCTATCTCTTTTACACTTGCTAAATGTCCCATTTGCCTACACCTGAAGCACGTTCCTAACACCCGCTGACATTCTTTCTACTTGTGTCCTGGCTTTCTACATCTGTAAGACTGCTGCTCTTCTTCACGGCTAACTGATCCTACTCTTCCAACACTTGCACTCTGATCCCTCTTAGGGTTGACTATAATTAGGTTACTTGGTCTAATGCTCCTATCAACTACTCGCATTGCCATTCGCCTTGGCCCTTCTAAAACTACCTCCCTATAGCTCTTAAACTCTGGTATTAACCTCAGCTACTTCAGTCCTAACACTAACACTTCTACTCTCTCTCTTATAACTTATCTAACTCGTAATCCTCCATTATTTCTAAAATGTTGTTCCACATCAACTTTTCATCCATCCATCGTGTTTTCATTTATAGACTCATACACTCAGGCACATTCGCCAACAACTTCCAGACTAACTCTTTACACATATTTATCCCTGCGTCCCCAAACTTATTCCTAGCAAATGTTTCCAACGTGCACACACACATTGACGACAACTCGCCAACATTCATTCTTGCCTTATCAAAATAATTTTTTCTCCTATGTCTAACGCTACTCTTTATCCTCTTTGAATGTTCCACAATCCTGGCTTTCACACACTCATAAGGCACATTCCCTTCACTCATCATTACCCCATGCATACTCAACAAAAATCCCGTCAAAAAGCTACCCAACTCTCTTGTTATCCCCATACTTAGCCACACAATACTTCTCATATTCCTTAAGAAAGTCCCCTATGTCCCTACTACCATATTCCTCGTATTGTGGACATCAGGGTACCTCTCTCATATACACAGCCTTTTGTACTTCCTGCTCATTCTCACTCTCACTTTCGCTACTTCCATTCCGATCCCTCTTAACCTTGTCCAAATACAACGAATCAATTTCCATACTAACATCCATGCTCATCATTATGCTCTTTTTACCCTTCTTCTTTCTACCTACCTGTTTCCACTCATTGTTATCTAAATCACACCCAACCCTTTCCCTGTCTTCAGTCCTAGTCTCATCCTTACTAGCCTTCTTTCCCTTAGTCGTATTCTTACCCTCAACTTCCTTCTTACCCTTCTGCTCTGATTTCTCCCTATCCTGTGTCGTCGTCTTCCCCCTTGCCACAACCTTATCACTTTCATCACTCATACTCTCATCCACTTGTTCTTTCACTTTCTTAATCGCTCCTGGCCCGTCACAAGACCCAGTAGGCCTACCTTCTACAGCTCCCTCTCCAAAAAACCCCTTTCATTATCTCTTGTACACTGCTCATCATTAGTCCGATTTTTTTCGGCCATTTTCTCTCATTCTCGTCCTCTCCTATCACCTCTTTCATTTCCACTTTCGCACTCCTTAGCGTTCCTCTCATTTCTTCTAACTTGCCTTAGCTTTCCTCTCATTTCCTCCAAATCACACTTCAGCTCCTCATACTCTTCCCTTAACCTCTCATTCTCCACTTCCAATCTTTCTTTAGCTTCCCTCGCCACCCGCAACTCCTTCAGCCTCTCTACTTCAGTCAAACCTTCCATACTCACTTTCTTCACCAATCATACAACCCACCACACCAACCGTCCTGCAGCTGCTACACCAGCAGCCCCACGTTGGGTGCCAGTGAATAATGTGGCGGGTTTACGCAAGCTAAAAAACAAATAATCCTATCACAAACACTCAGACTCGGTGTGATGAGCTGCGCTGCTGTCTACTGGATATAGCTAGGCTAGGCTAGCCGTTGTAACACAGCACACAAACAACTGAACAAGGGCAACAATCACACAACAATTCAGTAACTATACAACAAAAGACCACTGCACAATCACTATACATACCAAAAAAACAACCACCCAACAAGTCAACACACTGCCTATGACATCAAGGAACCACAACAACACTCAAACTCACAACTCCAACAACTCATCTACAACCCAACAAAACTCACAAGCACAACAAATCCAACAACACAGGCACAACAACCTTCAAACAAACAATATCAACAACAATTCAAACATCTTCAAGAACCACAAAATAACTGATCATCAATAATAATGCTACCAAAATTGAATATACAGTAACCAGCAGTGGCTCTCCTCATAGCTCTCTCTCTCTCTCTCTCTCTCTCTCTCTCTCTCTCTCTCTCTCTCTCTCTCTCTCTCTCTCTCTCTCTCTCTCTCTCTCTCTCTCTCTCTCTCTCTCTCTCTCTAGATTTTCAACTACCTCTTTTACCTCTTATTACTAGGTTTCCTTCCCACTGAAGTCTCGCTGATCCCTGTTAATTCAAACCCACATACAATATAAGTATCATTCATTCCCTCAAAGTCATCCGTACTACACGCTTGATCAACCTTTTGCACCCTACCACTAACCACCTTACCGTGTCTTTCACTCTTCTTCCATCCACTTCCTTTCTCTTCATGCTTACGCTTTCTTCCATACTCAACCAACACTAACTGTCGATCTCCCAGACCCATTTGTTCACTGACATGGCTCATACTTATTCACCCTCAACCATTCACTCATCGCATTTTCCCGAACATACTCTGGTACTTCCGTCCACTTACAGAGCTGGTTATGGTGTGCCCTAACCTCATCCATCCCCCCACTTACTCGAAATTTCCCCAATACATAACTCAATCCACTCGGTCCCAGTTCCAAAATCTCAATAGGCCCTTAAAATTTCTCCCTTACTTTATTCACATTAATTTTTACTATTTCAACCACCTTTTTCAACACCTTATACCCCATCTTAAAACTTTCAAACCTTTCACTCGCTTTCTTCCTCAAATCCTAATCACTCTGGCAGACCCAACCGTGGCCTAACAATTCTTTCAAAATTCAACACATATTTACAATGAGACATACCTATACTCTTCTGCAGTGTTGCGTTATGTACCCACACTGCACGTCATACATACATATCCTAATCATTGTCGCCTTTACTCATCATTCGCAAAATCTCAGTCATCATTCTAACTCCTTTCAGCCAAACCATTCGCACTGGGCATATATGGAGTAGAATACACTTGCACAACACCCCATTCCTTAAACATTTCTTCAAATTCCCATCCCACAAACTCAGGTCCATTATCACTCAACATTTCTGCCGGCTTACACACACACACAATCAGCATCACTTGACCCACCATTCGCGCAACAGTTTCACTCTTCTTATCTGTGATGGGAACCACATAGGCAAATTTACTCATGTGATCCACCATCACAATCATCCCCACGTGTCCTCTCGCAGTCCTAGGCAAAGAAACAATCAATCACAAGCATTTCAAACGGCTCTTTCATCTGCAATCACAACATAGGCGGACTCGCATGCACACTGATACTTTCCCATTTGACAGTCTTCACATGTGACAGCTACATCCATACAAATATTATTCAACTCAGGGGCACACAATCTCTCTCCCATGCATTCCCACAACTTATTGTTTCCCATATGCCCAAACCGATCATGCACCAACAAACACATATACTCACAGCTGACTCAACAGAAAACACCAGCACATACGCTTCCCTCTCATACACCCCTTCCTGATGCAAATAGTACACTGTTTTTATATACCACAAACTGTTTAGTAACCCTTTTGTATACATCCAACTAACATGGCCATTCTTCCACATGCACTCCTCACAAAACACATTGTCGCAACATACTTATCTCCAGGCACTTGCCTTGCATATCCTCAATCTCTTCCTTAACAGATCATTCTCACTCCTAGCAATATCAATCATACCTATAACTTTCGCTATAAATACATTACTATATTGAATCCTAGCTACTTTCATCCTCCATATCTAGGCTACCTGTGTCTTTTGTTATATCTACTCACATATTACATATTGGATCAGAATTCGTGAACTTAAGCTTAGTAACTATCATACTCACATGAAGTGTAACTTTAATATGAATACAACCTGCTGTACAAGATGAGAGGTCTTCTTGATGATTCTTGGCAATGGGATGTCTTCAGACTTACTTTCTTTGAAACTTCAAAAAGGGCTTTGTTTTTCTATGGTGGTGTGATGGAGCTCTTTTACATAGTTTTCATCCACCTGCCCTCTAGTATGACATGATATTGCCTTAATGTCTTGTTTCTTTGGTCCAAAAAGAGAGTTCTTTATTGTCGTCTTAATTTGCCTAACAATGGCCCATGTGTGAATAACTGTAGGAATAGCAATAGACAATATTTGAGTTTTTATGTTCCGACACTGGGTTGATACAAATAATTAGTAAATACAAATGAGTCTACACACAATAATAATAGGTTACCTTACCAGAAATGGCTCTTCATAGCTTGTACTCATTTGCAAAACTCAAACTGTCTCTCTCAAACGGGTGGTAGGGCTGGGCAAGAGCTGGTTCTTGCGGTTCCAAATAGGTTAAATCGAAATACTTTCTCGCCTTTGGAACCAATTCCAAAGACCTAAATTTCTTAATCAATCAAACATTGATTGTCCAACCACCAAATAATTAATGTGTCTAATGCGGCAGTCAGTTGAGAGTATAAGCGAGAGACTGGCATGGCCTGGGAGGCAGCATTAGAAGTTCTTCTCTTGGTCACCTTATGCCAGCTTATCTCATCACTTGCAATCTCACAGACAGGGCAGCTGAGGACACAAGAGCAAGAAAAATTATATATCTGCATGCCTGCATCATTTGTGCCATTAGAAAGACACTTTTTTTTTTTTTTTTAAGGCTGGTGAAGTGGTGTCCAAAGACAAAGTTGTCTAAAGGACAAAAATGTTGATATGATTCTCATTTTGACCAATAATATCTGTAATAATTAATGAGTTTAGTAAGTGAGGACTTTTATTAATGTCTTCATTTACATAAGGGATTGAGATTTTAATTTAACTAATTATAAGATTATATAATTTATTTTTTGTTAACTTATACTAATGAGAAGTAAGTTTATTTCCCAATGGTTTGAGTTATTTTTTCTAAAACAAAGATGTAAAATGCTAAACTTCTGAATACAGTATTTATTTGATGTAGTTACAATACAGATGCTGTCCTTCCTGCCAGTTACTCATAGGAACCGGTTCCAGCTATTCTTTTGGCACCAGGAACCAGAATTGTTGGCTCTGGCTCCCATATTTGCAGTTCTTGCCCAGCCCTAGTAGGTGGGCTTGTTTCAAGAAAAAGATACTCGTCACAGGATGATGTCTTAACGCTCCGGAGCAGTCACCCATCACTCGTCACAAGATGATATCTTAACGTTCCGAAGCTGTCACCCATCACAAGTTGGTGATTCATCTTACAAAATCTTACTTAGCTATCTACTGACATCTACATAGTCTAATATCTTCCTGTTGTATTTAAAAGAGCCATTGCAACTAAGTTCAAATGGCTATATTATTGCCAACCTTAAAATAGTGTCTAGACAAGTTTCAGTAGTAGTGGACATGACTGCTCTCTCTGACTTTAGCAACTCTGGGGCCCACTTGTACTCGGAAGTTTTCATTTTGTTGATTATCCTTACTGCTATTCTTTCTGGCAGGACATTCTCATTGTTTTTAAGATTAACAAAGGCTGCCATCATCATGAGTTCTTCTATTGACCAGGGCTGCCTTTTTCTCTGTAGGCGGTCAACGTTCTCTCTGTGGAATTACTCAGGATGACTTATGCAAGCCTTCTTCCTGCATAGGTTTTGAATTTCTTTCCACATCAGGGACAACCGCGTGGTTCATCTAGACATTTTAATCCAACTAACCCCTTAGTTTTAAAGATTCTAGAATGGCTTTTCATCATTAACCCTCTTACGCCGATTGGACGTATTAAACGTCGAGTCAAAATGTCTCCCGTATGCCGATTGGACGTATCATACGTCGGCTCAAAAAAGTTTTTTTAAAAATTCGCGGAAAAATACTTATAGGCCTACCAGCCGAAAACTTTTGTATCATGCGCCTTGGGGGATGCTGGGAGTTCACGGATCAAGGCGTTGTTTTGTTTACAATCGCTACGCAGGCGCGCAAGCGCGAATTTCTTTCTTATCGCACTAAAAAGTATCAGTGACACATCTCGGAAATTATTTCGTCACTTTGACATAATTTTTGCACCATTTTAAATTATCCTTTACATGAAGTATTATATATGAAAATGTGCGCAATTTCATGTAAAATACAACAAAAAAATACTCATGATTGTAGCTTTTATTAATTTTGAAATATTTTCATATAAATAACAATAAGTGCAAAAATTTCAACCTTCGGTCAACTTTGACTCTACAGAAATGGTCGAGAAACGCAATTGTAAGCTAAAATTCTTATATTATAGTAATATTCAATCATTTGCCTTCATTTTGCAACAAATTGGACGTCTCTAGCACAATATTTCGATTTATGGTGAATTTATGAAAAAACTTTTTCCTTACGTTCGTGCGATAACTCTTCCGATAAATTTTTTCGTGCGATTGTCCTCATGTTTGCACCCTTTTAAATTTGCCGTTACATAAAGTTTTATATATGGAAATGTGCGCAATTTCATGCACAATACAACTAAAAACAACCCATGGTTGCAGCTTTTATCAGTTTTGAAATATTTTCATATAAATAACGTTAAGTGCAAAAATTTCAACTTTCGGTCAACTTTGACTCTAACGAAATGGTCGAAAAACGCAATTGTAAGCTAAAACTCTTATATTCTAGTAATATTCAATCATTTACCTTCATTTTGCAACGACTTGGAAGTCTCTAGCACAATATTTCGATTTATGGTGAATTTATGAAAAAAAAAAACATTACGTTCGCGCGGTAACTTCCGAAAAAATCAGAATTTTTTTGTGCGATTGTCGAAATGTTTGCACCATTTAAAATTAGCGGTTACATAAAGTTTTATATATGAAAATGTGCGCAATTTCATGTAGAATACAACTAAAAATGATTGAAGGTTGTAGCTTTTCTCTTTTTTCGAAATATTTGCATATAAATCACGATAAATAGAAAAAAAACCACGTTCGGTCAAATTTGACTACCGAAATAGTTGAAAAACGCAATTGTAAGCTAAAACTCTTACGGCCTAGTAATATTCCGTCATTTTTCTTCATTTTGAAACAAATTTGAAGTCTCTAAAACAATATTGTGATTTATGGTGAATTTTTGAAAAATATATTTACCTTCACTCCGAGCGCCGATTCGCGGCAGCAAGTCTCCGAAATACGTACATCGCATTATCCTAATATTTGCTCCTTTTCATATTAGCCTTTTTATAGAGTTTAATATATCAAAATGTGCGCAATTTCATGAAGAATACAATAAAAAATAATTGAAGGTTGTAGCTTTTTCCATCTTCGAAATATGTGCATATAAAAAAATATATATATTAAAATTTCGACATTCGGTCAAATTTAACTCGTCCGAAATGGTCGAAATCTGCAATTCTAATCTAAAACTCTTACAGTATCGTAATATTCAATCATTTGTCTTAATTTTGAAACAAATTGGAAGTCTCTAGAACATTATTTAGAATTACGGTGAATTTTTGAAAATAACATTTTTTTACGTCAGTGCGTTACGAATTCGTACATCATTTTGTGATAATATTTTTCCGGTGTTGGTTTTATTGTTTTACTATGTATTATATATCAAAAGGATTGCAATTTAGTGTACAATACAACGAAAAAAAGTAACTCGTTAGCTTTGACCGTTTTTTGCACAGCGTGATTTGAATACAATTATCTATGAATTTTTTTTTTCGTTACCATATATCGCATTATTTACATATGATAATGATATTATTTTTCATTTCTGATGATTGCATACTAAACTTCAGGCAATGAAAAAAAAAATGAGCCAAAAATGAACTCTTAATCTTCAAAACTAAGCGCGCTGTGATTTTTTGAAAAAATTATTTTTTCCGGTTCCGCGCTCACTCCAAACCGGCGCCGGCATACAGGAGAGGTTTTGATTTTTAGGGCTTCGGCGTAAGAGGGTTAACTGCAGAGGAATCATAGTGGGACTCTGATGGGTTCGAGCACAAGTTGCTGTGTCTGGAAGTGAAGTGTGATAAGTGGACAAAAACTGCTGCAGCAGTACTTCCAAGTATTACACAGTTATTTATGACCCAACATCAGGTAGTTTCTGCAATATTTGGTAATAGCATTTGAAGTAGTATAGACTAGATTAAGATCAGAGATCAATAGTGGCATATCTCATTGGAAGTATAGACCAGAATAAGACCAGAGAGATCAATAGTGGCATATCTCATTGGAAGTATAGACCAGAATAAGACCAGAGAGATCAATAGTGGCATATCTCATTGGAAGTATAGACCAGAATAAGATCAGAGAGATCAAGAGTGGCACATCTCATTGGAAGTATAACTTGATGCCCCGAAGATGGGAAATTGACCTCTGTCGTTTTCACATTGGCCATATTTGCTTAACCGAAGCGTTTTTAATGACAGGCAGGCTTTGCCCATACTGTTAGGATTGCATAGTCCTCTTGACTGTAGAGCATTTGGTGGTTGAGTGCCCATGTTGTGGATTTAAGAGTTCGATACCTCTCTTAACCCTTAAACGCCGGAGCGGTAAATAAAAAAATGACTCCCGTATGCCGGAGGGGTTTGAGAGTGAGCGCGTAAGCGGAAAAAATATTTTTTTCAAAAAATCACAGCGCGCTTAGTTTTCAAGATTAAGAGTTCATTTTTGGGTCCTTTTTTTGTCATTGCTTGAAGTTTAGTATGCAACCATCAGAAATGAAAAAACTTATCATTATCATATATAAATAATGCGATATATGATAGCGCAAAAACGAAATTTCATAAATAATTGTATTCAAATCGCGCTGTGCGCAAAACGGTTGAAGATAACAAGTTACTTTTTTTTCGTTGTAATGTGCACTAAATTGCGATCATTTTGATATATAACACATTGTAAAACTATAAAAGCAACACAGAGAAAATATTATCCCAAAATAATGCATGAATTCGTAACGCGCTTACGTAAACACATATTTTTTTCAAAAATTCACCATAAATCTAAATATTGTCCTAGAGACTTCCAATATGTTTCAGAATGAAGACAAATGATTGAATATTACTATACTGTAAGAATATTAGCTTACAAATGCAGTTTTCGACCATATCTGACGAGCTAAAGTTGACCGAATGTCGAATTTTTTATATATATATTATTTTATATGCAATTATTTCGGAAATAAGAAAAGCTACAACTTTCAAATATTTTTCGTTTTATTCTACATGAAATTGCGCACATTTTCATATATAAAACTCTATGAAATGCCTAATATGAAACGGAGCAAATATTCCGAGAATGGGACTTACGCATTTCGGAGATTTGTGGCGGAGAATCCGCGCGCGGAGGGAAGGAAAGTTTTTTTAAAAATTCACCATAAATTTAAATATTGTGCTAGAGACTTCGAATTTGTTTCACGATGAAGATAAATGACTGAATATTACTAGACTGTAAGAGTTTTATCTTACAATTGCGTTTTTCGACCATTTCGGTAGAGTCAAATTTGACCGAACGTGGTTTTTTTTCTATTTATCGTGATTTATATGCAAATATTTCGAAAATGAGAATAGCTACAACCTTCAACTATTTATTGTTGTATTATACATGAAATTGCGCACATTTTCATATATAAAACGTTATGTAACGGCTAATTTAAAATGGTGCAAACATTACCACAATCACACGTATGATTTTTTTGGAAGAGTTACCGCGCGGACGTAAAGAAAATGTTTTTTTCATAAATTCACCATAAATCGAAATATTGTGCTAGAGACTTCCAATTAGTTGCAAAATTAAGTTAAATGATTGAATATTACTAAAATATAAGAGGTTTAGCTTACAATTGCGTTTTTCGACCATTTCGGTAGAGTCAAAGTTGACCGAAGGTTGAAATTTTGGCACTTATCGTTATTTATATGAAAATATCTTAAAACTGATAAAAGCTACAATCATGAGTATTTTTTTGTTGTATTCTACATAAAAATGCGCACATTTTCATATATAATACTCTATGTAACGGCTAATTTAAAATGGTAAAAAAATTATGTCAAAGTGACGAAATAATTTCCGAGATGTGTCACAGATACTTTTTAGTGCGGCAAGAAAGAAATTCGCGCTTGCGCCCCTGCGTAACGATTGTAAACAAAACAACACCTTGATCCGTGAACTCCCAGCATCCCCCAAGGCGCGTGATTCAAGAGTTTTCGGCTGGTAGGCCTAAAAGTATTTTTCCGCGAATTTTTAAAAAAACTTTTGAATGTCGACGTAAAATACGTCCAGTCGGCACCCGAGAGACAAAAAATGTCGACGTAAAATACGTCCAGTCGGCGTTTAAGGGTTAAGCTTGTGGTGGGGATGGCTTTACATCGTGACGAAGATCTTTAGAGAGGATGTTATGTATGATGGTAGTGGCATTTTAAAATATAATTTAGAAGCTGGAGTTTTACATAAGATAGTTTTATTTCTTACAAGTTTTAATTATATCTCTTATAGATATACTACACTACTTTGTCTCTTAACTGATGCTCTTAACTGACTATAGAAGTCATGAAGCTTGATAACTTATAATCATTCATTCATCCCATTTTATTTACAAGAGCCTTCTCCATATTTTTGTGCCCTTCAAATGTCGTCATTGCTACAGTAAGAGCGATTATTATTATTAATAACAAAGTTTAAGAGGGGCGCCTATGCCATAAGGCCCTATTATAAAGTAAGTCCTTGTAACTCCCTTATGTTTGGAGAGCCCCTCCCTTCCACAGAAGAAATGGAAAGTTATGAAGTTTTCTGCTATAGCTTATTTCCAAGTACATTATCTAAAGTTCCTATTAAGCTATTTTTAATTTTACATTTCTTGTATTTTCAGACTGAGTGACGGAGTCAGATACAGCCATGGCTAACGACTCACAGGAAATCAGATGGATTGACTGAATCCGGGCTATAACCTTTAGAGAGGCCAGGGATGCTAGTGCATCTTTCATTTCACATTTCTGGATAGCTAAATACATTAAAAGAGATGGATCCTTTGTTAAAAGAAACTGGAACAAAAATCCATGTGACTCATCGCAAATAGAGTGAGAATCTTGGAAGGCCTTAAGTCCTTTCTCAGGAGTCAAAAGACATTATAGCTGAGGCAGTGGGTAGACCAAGAAAGTCTTTACATAAATTGGCGCTTGAACTAGAAACAAAAAGGGGAAAGAATAGAAGTTTAGTGCTGTATATCTTGAGTTGAAAAAAATCTGGTATCAAGCCATTTCATTTTATGGTGGAACCTCGACATACGAAAGTCCCAACTTAAGAAAAATTCAAGTTACGAAAGCAAATACGAAGAATTTTTTGCCTCTGCATATGAAAATAATTCAGGTTACGAAAGGGTACTATTACTGTTAAGTCCCAAGGTTTGCCCAGGCCGCTGAGAACAATTTTAACACTCTCGAGCCGCCAACTGAGTAGAGTCGCCACCATCCTCCCGCTCTCCCATTGGTTCCTGATGCTAGTCACCGCCGTAAGATCTTACTCTCCTATTGATCAGCATCTCTTTCATCGTGCTCTACATAAAGACATTCTTCTGCCACTCGTTAGCAGCATCGTTATCGTAAGCACGCGGAATTCGTTCATTCATATACGATTTCGTTTTTTAACGTAAATTCGTGTTAATGATTTTGCTTTGTACTTTATTGTGTTGTTGGAGAACTTTAGTACATAACTTATTTACGTACGTATAGTCATGGGTCCCAAGAAGGTTGCTGAAGTTCACGGAATGAAGAGGATGCTTTCTATGGAGACAAAGATGGAGATTATCAAGAAGTATGAAGCTGGCCTGCGGTTGAGTGTGATCACTAAGGAATACGACCGAAAGCCGTCGACGATAGGCATCATACTTAAGCAGAGGGAAACCATCAAAGCAGCTACACCTTCCAAGGGTGTGACTATTTTGTCCAACAAGAGGAGCCACGTGCACGATGAGACAGAGGAGGCTGCTTCTTATATGGATAAAAGACAAAGAAATTGCTGGCGATGCGATAGCCGAAA
Organism: Macrobrachium nipponense; assembly: GCF_015104395.2. Classification (NCBI taxonomy): domain Eukaryota; kingdom Metazoa; phylum Arthropoda; class Malacostraca; order Decapoda; family Palaemonidae; genus Macrobrachium; species Macrobrachium nipponense. The sequence continues at coordinate 43,809,444 of NC_087214.1, forward strand.
CGGCAATCTGCCACAAGGCCAGTGCTATTTTCGGCGATTTGATTGCCTAGGCTGAAGACGATGGAGGAGAAGGGACATCGACGCCAACCCCAGACTTCAAGGCTTCTCATGGGTGGTTTGAAAAATCCGGAAACGAATTGGCATCCATTCGGTGGTGCGGCATGGGGAGGTTGCCAGCTCGGACACGAAAGCGGCCGAAGCCTTTATTAAGATGTTCGACAAGATGACGATCAACGAAGGCTACAGTTCTCAGCAAATCTTCAACTGTGATGAGACTGGTTTTTTTTGGAAAAAAATGCCTCGTCGGACATACATCGTGGAGGAAGAGAAGAAGCTACTCGGGCATAAGCCTATGAAAAACAGGCTTACGCTCGCACTTTGTTCGAATGCCAGTGGGGATTGCAAGGTGAAGCCCCTACTTGTCTATCATTCGGAGACTCCTCAAGCCTCCAAGGCCCACAAAGTGCTAAAGGAGAAGCTTCCAGTGATGTTGAGGGCTAATGCAAAAGCCTGGGTAATGAGACTTTTGTTCATCGAGTGGGTAAATCTGTTTTGGTTCGACAGTGAAGAAATTCTTGGAAGAGAAGCGCCTCCCTATGAAATGTCTGCTAGTTTTAGACGATGCCCCTGCTCACCCTCCTAGCCTCGAGGAAGATATCCTAGCGGAGTATTCTTTTATCAAGGTTCTTTATCTTCCGCCTATCACCACCACTCTCCTCCAGCCCATTGACCAGCAAGTGATATCGAACTTCAAAAAGCTGCATACGAAATATCCTTTCAAGAGATTTTTCAACATCACTGATACCACAAACCTCACCTTGCGTGAATTTTGGAAGGAGCATTTCAATATTGTGATATGCATCCAACTCATCGATCAAGCTTGGCAGGAGGTTTCGAGGCGAACGTTGAATTCTTTGTGGAGGTTTCCTCTGGCCTGATGCCGTATCCGCCCGAGACTTCGAGGGATTTGACGTGGGCGACGCTGATGCAGATTCAGAAACAGTTGACGATCCTGAAACTGTTTCGCAACCAGATCTTGACGAGATCGTTGCACTCGGCAAGTCCATGGGGCTAGTTGTCGACGAGGACGACATCAATGACCTTCTCGAGGAACACCAAGAGGAGCTTACGACGGATGACCTGGAGTTGGAGGCCATGCAACATAACGTTCAAGAAGAGTTCTCTAGCAGCGGCGAGGAGGAGGAGGACGACTCTATGACAAAGGCAGAAATTAAGGATGCTTTAGCTGCTTTTCATAAGGTGCAATCATTTGTAGAAAAGATACACCCCGAATAGGCTTACACAGGTCATATGCTTTTGCAGTCTGATGACGTTTGCCTGAGTCGTTTCTGGAACATTATGAAAAGCAGGCAGAAGCAATCTTCCTTGGATAGTTATTTTTTTTAAAGAGGCCTTTAGTAGGAGTAAGCAAACAGGAAGATCCAATTGATACTATGAAAAATCAGAAAGTTGAAAGTGGTGAAGAAATTGAAATTTTGTATAAAAAAAAAAACATAGTATAAAAAAGTAAAATAATAAAAAGTACAAATAAAAAAGAAAACAATATAATTTTAAGTTTTTTGTAAAGGTAAGTGTTAACATTTTCTGCCATTTGTTAATGTGTTTTGTAAAATTTACTGTTAATGTTTCCTTTTATTTTTTAATGTGTTTCGTAAAGTTAAGTGTTCAAGTTTTCTGCCATTTGTCCTCCTCCTCTGTCGCCACTTTCGGAGATTGCCTCACTCGAAAGGTAAGGTTCCACATTTTACTGCATACATACGTATGTACATACAGTATTTCTTGTACCATGTACACTAATACACTTTATTTACAGGTATGTAGTACATATTAGAAGTATATGTAGTTTGAGTTAGGTATTGGATGGTCCAAATTGTTGTATTTCATTATTTATTGGTCAATTTAGCTTTATTATAAAATTTACTGGGGTGTTTTTATAGGGCTAGGAACGAATTAGGCAAAGGCAATCTACATGTAAAATGTGGTTCAAGATACGAAAAACTAATGATACAAAGACCGCCCCGGAACGGATTAATTTCCTATCCTGCGGTACTACTGTATCAGCAAGCCCAACATTGCTTGTCAACAGAGAGTAGACCATGTATGGTTTTGTGGTTCATTTCTTAAAGATTGGAATGAAGCTGACTTTCTGCATGCTGCCGCATCAGATGAATTCTTCATTTACACAGTCAGGGCTGCAAAGTTGGATGATATCAGCGATGATGTGTTCTATCGCCAATTTCATTAAACCCTGACAATTCAAACCCACTCATGCTATACGCATAATTGCTCCTCTCAAAGTCATCCATATTACACGCTTTGTCCAACATTTTTACCCTAACACTAACCCCTCTATCGTGCAGTTCATGATTCTCCCTTTCATTCCCTTTCCTTACTTTCCGCTTTCTTCTATACTCAACCAACACCAACTGCCGATCTTCCGGACCCATTTGCTCACTGACACTCAGCTCACACTTATTCACTTTAAACCACTCGCATCGCATTCTCCCGATCATACTTTCGCATACTAGAGGACCCACCAAACTGAATCCCCTTTTCACTTAGTTTTCCGAATTCCCAACCCGACTCATCCTCTTTCACCTACACTCTGGCCCTCCACAGCCAGTTAAGGCCCCTTACCTTCCTCCTGCTCCCTTTCCATGAATCCCTTCATCATCTCCTGCACAGTATTCATCATTACTCCAAATCTTTTGTCCATTTTCTCTCCTGCTCCTTTCACCTTTTCTTTCATTTACACTCATGCACTCCTTAGTATTTCTCTCATTTCCTCTAACTCGCTCTTCAGGTCTTCACACACTACCCTTAACCTCTCATTCTCCACTTCCAATCTTTCCTTAGCTTCCCTTGCCAACTGCAACTCCTCCTTCAACCTCTCCATCAACCCTTACATCCACACTTTCCTTCACCAATCACACAACTCGCTACCCTAATCATCCTGCAGCTGCCACACCAGCAGTCCCAGTTTGGACTCCAAAAATCTAATGTGGCTAGATCACAAGCTCAAAAAACAAGCGGGCAAAATCCCCCACATGAACTTAACCAATCTGGCCGCCAAACTCACCCTTAGTCACACTTTCCTCTACACTACAGAATATACGCAGGACAATTGACCTACCAACACAGAACAAAAAACATAGCACATGTACTCACCCAACTCCAGATACTCCGGGCTATGCTGTGCTGTCCACTGGCCGAGGTCACTTAGACCACCAACAACAAAGACAACAACCAAGAACCACAACTCTACAACAAAACATCCAAGGACCACAACCCCACAACAAACAAGGAACACAACCACAACTCAACAACAAAACAATAAACAATGAACACAACCACAACGAAAGACCACTGTAAAAACAATCACTAACATAAAAAAAAAAAATCAACACCACCAAAAAAGCAAGACACACACACACACACACACACACACACACACACACACACACACACACACACACAACACCAGGGAATCACACAGCTCACCAGCAACAACCCTCAACAGCTCACAACCACACCAAGAAACCACAACAGCTCCCCAACAACCACCCTCAACTATAACAACTCGCACATAACTCAACAGAAACTCACAAGCTCAACAAATCCAACAACACAGGCACAACAACTCTAAAGCAAACAACATAAAACTATCAACAACTAAGCAGCAAATCACTAACACACAACATAACTGACTTTCAATGCCTTCAACACTCTCATTAGACTGCTGCTGACACTACTGATCATCAGAGGCTCTGACCAAAGACTGGCTCAAAACTCTGATCTTATCAACTAACTCCAGCTGCACCAGCAGACAACCCAGAACTCACCAACAGCCAATTCAATCGCTAATCAGCCATCCGCCAATTACTCTCTCTCTCTCTCTCTCTCTCTCTCTCTCTCTCTCTCTCTCATTGATAGTACCAAAACTGAAAACCAAAACAAATACATAATACATGATCTCAACAGCAATACAAACCAGGAAACTCTCCCTCTCTCTCTCTCAAGGACATTGTTAAATGGAACTCTCATAACTCCTCCATAATATTACTTTTTTTGTATATGCATTAGGTGTAGTTTCTCTAGTTCCGAACATCAATTCTGCTTTGCCGTTATTGGTATTATTCAACCTTGGCTATAACTTATAACTTTGATTTACTAGTGTCTTTTCTTTAGATCTCCATTGCATGATGAGGGATGAACAAGAATGTATTTTGTTTTTACTTATGGAAGCCACAATTGAGAATCTTCATGGAAGCCACAATTTTAATACACCAGATAGGTGTATTACAACAGTTTTTCTGTGCATGCCCATATTTACTACAATTTTAATACAGCAGTGGCTTATATCCAAAGGTGTCAATTGTCTTTTTTTTAGGCCAAATTGTTTATTTTTTTAGGTAGACCTTGCCCTTAATTTTCTTTTTTTCTTTTGCTATTCGTAGTATTTGTCTATTATTCTAATTACTCTTAATATTGTAGTACAGTAGTACCTCAGACTTTGAACTTAATCTGTTCCAGAAGGCTGTTTGAAATACGATTTGTTCGAAATATGAAACTAATATCCCCATTAGAGATTAAGGGAATCTGGATAATTTGTTCCAGCCAACCCAAAAAGTACCCTTTTTTTGTATTTCATATTTGTTTCTATGATTAATATGTTCAAAAGTTGAATTAAGAGTGTACAGTAATAAAACAGTACGTTATGTGAAGTAAAATTTTTGAAAAAAAAAAAAACTTTGTGTATGATTTACGAATTGTGGTGAAAATGGTGCACGGAGGACTGGAGGGAGGAGGGGCCAGAAGCCTGTGGGGAAGCTGAAATGGTCACAGCAGGCAAAGGGTGATATCAAAATCAGTTTTACTCAAATTTTAAAAGGATAATCAAAGGAATCAGTTTTACTCAAATTTTAAAAGGATAATCAGAGGAATCTATAGTGTTTGTCTGACTGTGTCTGAAAGAAAGAGAGATTAAGTAATCAGTGTATATAATTGTTGACGTGTTTACACTTGAATCTGGAGAACATAAGATAGATTATGTACAGTATATCAACTTACTGTTGGCAAACAGCGGAATGTAAAATAAACATAAGGATTTTGCAAACAAATTAATAGTAGAGAATGCAAGAAAAGGAAAGAGACAGTTATATTGTGTTAAATTTATTGTGAAATAACATTTAATTTTTTTTATGTGAATTGGTACTGCTTTTACATACATTTATATTATAGTAAAGATTTTACTGTTCTCTCCTCAACAACAATATCACAACGCACGATAACTTTTATAAAAATCATTCACCGCAATGATGAATGATTTTGTTAATTGTTTATGCTAAATTTTATTGTGAAGGGCTTTTCTTCTTTCAAATGCTATTTTGTTGAATATGATTAAACCCTACCAACTCACGCAGTGCACCGAACACTGGCTCAATTGAGAATTTCTATTGTTTTTGTATTACATTTGATTGTTTTCATATTTTATCATTGGGTTAAATTTATTGTGTAATTCCCTTTTTTATGTGAATTGTTAATGCTTTTACATACATGCAGTAATATTTTACACTTTTCTCCTTCTCTCTTCAACATTTCAACACTCCCTCGTACAGACTCAAGTCAGCTGCGCGCGACGTCACCATGGTATCATTCGATCTTGTACATCTTTTATGCTAAATATTATATTGAAATGCGATATTCCTTTATTTTGTCGAATATGGTTATCATTAAACTATAATGTAAATTTTAAAAAATATGTTGATACAGTTTTTCTTTGAAGGATGCTGTAGTTTGTCAAATATAAGTTTAATGAAATGCTTGTTCCCTTCTTGAAAATGTATTCTAACACTTTAAAATGGCCTTGCGATAGAAGATCGATATTGCTGGAAACACGTGGCTGGGAAATGAGCCAGACCCAGAAATCAGAATTTGCGCAAAGCGGGTTATTTCAGTGCAAGCCTTATTCCAATGGGTTCCCAATTTTCTCCCACAATCAGGCATGGTATTTGTCTGCAAAGAGATTGTATTCTAGTATCAGTACTATGGCGAGGAACACGTGGGAAACGTTACAAACTACTTGCTCTTTAGTACTAAGTATTAAAACTCATTTTAGTGGGCATGAAATGACTGGGAGTTTACACAGAAATAACTATTACATTGCTTGAATTAAGTGGGGCGATGTTTACTAGTATCACAAGGGAATTAATCGCAGCATTGAACCAAAATTGGGGAGTGAGAAGCTTAACAAAGAAGGGGGGAGTGTCGCCTTGGGAGAGTGAAATAAAATAAAAGACAAGCGGCTAAAACGATTCAGTGAATGCACAAAATTTACATCTCAAAGTACCTGGAAATCTTGGGTCTGGTAGTTTTCTCATTTGTTGATATTTCTTTGCACTATGAAGTAATAAGAACACTTGTGGGATCCCCAGAGGAGGCAGGGAAGCAAAAGTGGTGAAGTGGAGTCTGCAAGGTTTGAGTTAGTTCTGAGTTACATCTTTTCTTTTATTTGTGTAAACATTTTTGACATAGAATTTTTGTTTAATAAATAATTGTCTTAATTTAGTGCTGAAAATTTGTTGGTCCATTTCAAAAGTTATAAAGATTGTCCAACCACCACTCCAAAAGAGGGAGTTGAAGTAGGTAGGGGTTGATCATGATTTTTTTTTTTTTTCCTCCCCTACTTATACATTGGTTTTAATGCACCTACATTATTGTAGATCAAGTTTTCCAGTGAACAGTCCATTGTCATGCCAGAAGTCATTGAGAGGTTTGAGCAAGTCATCATATAACTGATGATATAAATGTTATCATCAAAGATGAGGCCCCTCTCATGAGGGAGGTCTTGAGAGGGGAGAAGCAATAATGTTACTAAAGTGGTTACTGGCAAGGGATTCTCACTTGGATGCACATCATACCCTCTGTGCTGTAGGGGTCGTCGCAGTCTGTTGATGGTTGAACTAAGATGTTAGCCCTTGTGAGACCATGTCGAGTATAGTACTCAATTTCTACGGGTTGATCAGTGTGTCGTCCAGTTCCACCCTCCAAAGTAACAAGTGCAGCAAAACAAAACCAAGGAAAGGTTGTCAATGGAAGAGGAAAAAAGGAAAGGAGAATTTATAGGAAGAGGAGGAAAAGAGTACTAGGTCCCACTGTTCTGATGAATCCACAGCAGAGAGAGTAGGCGTGAAAGAGAAAACACTACCAGCAGTGGATCCCTGAGCCCGCTAAGATCATGGAGGGGTTGGGATGAGGGGGATGCTGACCATCAGCCTACTATTGCTACATTAAAGGTGAAAGGTTTAGCACCCTTCCAGAAAGAGGCTTTTGCTACTGAATGTGGAAATAGTTAGTGTTCTAGGAAAAACATTTGCTGGGTAAAAGAACTGGGGTATGGAGTGGGGGTAATTTGTAAATTTCCTACCCCATATCCGAGTACTTTTCCAGCAGAATGATTATACCTCAATTTTTGACTCATTAATAATTTGGTAATTGGAAGGACTTCTTTACAAGTTAAGGACGTCCATTAATCCACTTGTACATCACTAGGTGACATTTATAGAAACCCCACAGATGACAAAACAGGGAATCAGTGTGGCGGGATCACAAGCTAGAAAAATCAAGTGGCAAAACCCTCCCCACATTAACCTAATCACTCCAGCTGCCCAACTCACCCCAGTCACACTTTCTTCTTTACACAACAAATACACGCAGGACAATTGACCTATACCTATACAAAATAAAATAAAAAATAAAAAAACACAAACAAACCTAAAACACATGTACTTACCAATCAATCCAGTTACTCCGGGGCTATCCTGTGCTGTCCGCTGGTTGAGGTCACAGAAATACCAACCACAACCCACAAACAAAACAACACAACAACAAAAAGGAACACAACAACATAATAGGAACACAACCACAACCCAACAACGCAACACCCAAAGACCACAACCCCACAATACAACAACCAAGGACCACAACAACACCAACAACAAGGAACACAACCACAACTTGACACATAAGAAAAACTCAGCAACACAACAAATGACCAATGCACAAACAATTACCAACAACACAAAAGGCAACACAAACACCCATTAACAACCTCAAGAAATCACAACAGCCCCCAGCAACAACAACAACCCTCAACAACTCACAACCACACCAAGAACCACAACAGTCCCCAACAACAACAATCACATACAACCCTCAGGAACTCAAAAGCACAACAAATCCAACAGTACAGGCCCAACCACCCCAAAGCAAACAACACCAAACTAACAAGAAATCAATAAAACAAATCAGTAACACACACAATTCAACTAACTTCCAGTGCCTCCAATAATTGCTGTCAACACTACTGTCACCAGCTCTCGCCAAAGACTGACTGAAAAACTCATTCAAAACACAGAACTCTTAACAATCAAAAGCACCAGCAGACAGCCCAGAACCTACCAACAACCAATACAGTCGTTAACCATCCATACAGCAATTAACCCTCTCTCTCTCTCTCTCTCTCTCTCTCTCTCTCTCTCTCTCTCTCTCTCTCTCTCTCTCTCTCTCTCTCTCTCTCTCTCTCTCTCTCTCACAGACGTTGTCAAATGGAACTCCATAACTCCTCCATATCAGGAGAGAAAAAGAACACTTACAAGTGTTTGGATGAGAACATCTTTAAGGTGATTACCAACCAACATTGCTACAGTAAAGGTGAAATTTTTAGCAACCTTTAAAAAGATGAGTGCATGGATTAAGTACTGTAAAGTTCATGGAATTTGAGTATAGAGGCTTTGGAAACTGAATGTCAATGTAATTACCGTTCTTGAAAATATATATGCGGGAAAAGAAGTATGTATTGGTTGGGGGGGGGGGGGTAGGAAGCTCCCAATACTTTTCCAGCAGTCCTGAGACTCAATAGATATGAGATAAGTCGTGATATATAGTAAGGAACAGCTAAAAGTGGCTAGGGAGTGATGATATGGAGTATGTTATAGGCCATTAGGGACAAAACGAAATTAGGGACTTAATTTATTAATGTGTCATAAATGTTTTGGTATTGGAAGAATTCGTTTCCATGTAAAGGACATCCGTAAATACACTTTGTCATCAGTAGATTTCACTGATAGAAACTGTATAGTTAATTTAGCTGGGAATTGGTAGAGAAAAAGAGCATGTGTGATTGTTAGGAGCTACAGAAGAGCAGATCATGGTATTGATCACTAACTTGGTAGTGCCACAGTAAAGGTGACACTTCAAGTACTAAAACATGGTAGAGTAAGCTGTTTGAATACAATGAAGCTTGTACATAGAAATAGTTTTGCCACTGAGTGTGAAAGTAGAGATATGAGTATGGAAAATATGTGCCTTTAAAGTACTTTGGTATGGGGAAGCAAGTTGTAAACTTGCTCTCCCATACCCCTGTACATTTATAGCAGAATGATTCACCTTGAATGTCAGAAGAGATGTGGGATACTATGTACCGGGTAATTGTTGTATTGGTTGCAGAAGTGACAGTAGAGAGTTTGCAATAGGGTGGGAAGGCCCAGTAGAGGCAAAATCGAAAATAGGAACATTACTTTTAAATATTTGTTGCAGTAAATTGTATTGGAAGAATTCCTTTCCAGTACTGTAAAGGACTTTATTAATACTCACTGATGTCAATAAGCTGTATTCATAGAATGCAAATACATAGATGATTTAGATGTGAATCAATAGAGAAAAAGAGCACTTAAGACTGTTAGGAGCGACAGAAGAGCAGAAGTTGATAACATTGCCAGAGTAAAATAAAAATTTTAAACCCCCAGCAAAAAGATGGTAGAGTTAGTAGTAGTTCTAGTACAATGACACTTGTTTAAGCTGAACTTAGGAAGGGTTTAAGCCCACTAAGTGTAGAAATAAGAGTTACGTTTTGGAAAATAAATCCGAGGGAAAAGAAGTACTTGGGTATGGGGTAGCAAGTTGTAAACTTGCCACCCCATATCCCAATAGTTTTACAGAATAATGATTTACCTTGAATTTCAGATGAGATGTGGGATACATTAAGATATTGATAAAGGTAATGGACTCTTTAGGCAACCTTGTATAAATTTTGTGTAGGAATGCAGAAAACTGTCTGGAAAAACTGGAAATAAATTTTGGGGGTGGTAATTGTTGAAATGGTTACTGTAGTGTGGTATATGCCATTATGAAGAAAATCAAAGTTAGGGATATAATTTAATAGTGTGTTTCTCAAGTGATTTGGTATTTGAAGAATAGTTTTGAAATAAAGATCATCCATAAATACTCTTTGGCGTTACTAGATTTCGTTCATGAGAAACCTAAAAGTGCACTCATGATTGTTAGGAGCTATTGATATTGATAGTTATCACTGACTTAATATAGCTATAGTAAATGTGAAGTTTTAAGAAAAAAAATGACATAGATTATACAGTTTGAATACAATGAAACTTGTTTAAGCTGAATATCGTAAGGGTTTAGCCAATAAGTCTAGAAATAGAGCTATAGTTATGGAAAATATATTAGTTGGAAAGGAAGTACTGGGGTGTGGGGTTGTAAGTTTTGAACTTGCTACCCTTTAGCCCAGTACTATTACAGTAGAATCTGTCACCTTGAATCCCAGATGAGGTACAAAAGGAATAGTGAAAGTATTGAACACCTTATAGGAACATAGTATACAACTTTTGCAAAGGCACATAGGAAAAAAGTATAGAACTTGCATAAAAGTATGTAAGAAAAAGTAATAGAAATTGTTTCAAAAGTGGCTAGGAAGTGTTGTTTTGGAGTACGTAAAAGAATAGGAAGCTGTAGTGCAACAAAATCGAAATTAGGGACCTAATTTATCAACTTGTGTAACTAGTAATTTGGTACCAAGTAAAGGACACTAGTGAATACACGTCTTAACATCACTAGTTAGCATTCATAGAAACCACAGCTGATTTATTTGTGAAAAAATAGCGGAAAGAGCCCTTATGATTATTAGGAGCTGGAAAAGATAAGATCTACACAGCAATTAATAACTTAACATCGCCACAATATAGGTGAAACTCTTAACCCTTAAAAGCCGACTGGACGTATTTTACGTCAACATTTTTTGTCTCTCGGGTGTCGACTGGACGTATTTTACGTCGACATACAAAAGTTTTTTTAAAAATTTGTGGAGAAATAATTTTAGGCCTACCTGCCAAAAACTCTTGAATCACGCGCCTTGGGGGATGCTGGGATTTCACGGATCAAGGTATTGTTTTGTTTACAATCGTTACGCAAGCGCGAATTTCTTTCTTGCCGCACTAAAAAGTATCTGTGACACATCTCGGAAATTATTTCGTCACTTTGACATAATTTTTGTACCATTTTAAATTAGCCGTTACATGGAGTATTATATGTGAAAATGTGTGCATTTTTATGTAGAATACAACTGAAAAATACTCATGATTGTAGCTTTTATCAGTTTTGAGATATTTTCATATAAATAACGATAAGTGCCAAAATTCCAACCTTCGGTCAACTTTGACTTTATCGAAATGGTCGAAAAACGCAATTGTAAGCTAAAACTCTTATATTTTAGTAATATTCAATCATTTACCTTAATTTTGCAACTAATTGGAAGTCTCTAGCACAATATTTCAATTTATCGTGAATTTATGAAAAAACTTTCCCTACGTCCGCGTGGTAACTCTTCCGAAAAAAATCATACATGCGATTGTGGTAATGTTTGCACCATTTTAAAATTAGCCGTTACATAATGTTTTATATATGGAAATGTGCTCAATTTCATGCACAATACAATTAAAAACAACCCATGGTTGTAGCTTTTATCAATTTTGAAGTATTTTCATATAAAAAATGGTAAGTGACATTTTCAACCTTCGGTCAACTTTGACTCTACGGAAATGGTCGAAAAACGCAATTGTAAGCTAAAACGCTTATATTCTAGTAATATTCAATCATTTACCTTCATTTTGCAACAAATTGGAAGTCTCTAGCACAATATTTCGATTTATGGTGAATTTATGGAAAAAATAACATTTTCTTCACGTCCGCGCGGTAACTCTTCTGAAAAAATCATACGTGCGATTGTGGTAATGTTTGTGCCATTTTAAATTAGCCATTGCATAAAGTTTTATGTATGAAAATGTGCGCAATTTCATGTAGAATACAACGAAAAATAATTGAAGGTTGTAGCTTTTCTCATTTTTGAAATATTTGCATATAAATCACGATAAATAGAAAAAAACCACGTTCGGTCAACTTTGACTCTACCGAAATGGTCTAAAAACGCAATTGTAAGCTAAAACTCTTACAGTCTAGTAATATTCAGTCATTTATCTTCATCTTGAAACAAATTTGAAGTCTCCAGCACAATATTTAGATTTATGGTGAATTTAAAAAAAAAAAAAAACTTTCCTTCCCTCCGCGCGCGGATTCTCCTACACAAATCTCCGAAATGCGTACGTCCCATTCTCGGAATATTTACTCCATTTCATATTAGGCATTTCATAGAGTTTTATATATGAAAATGTGCACAATTTCATGTAGAATAAAACAAAAAATATTTGAAGGTTGTAGCTTTTCTCATTTCCGAAATAATTGCATATAAAAAATATATATAAAAAGATTCAACATTCGGTCAACTTTAACTCGTCAGATATGGTAAAAAACTGCAATTGTAAGCTAATACTCTTGCAGTATAGTAATATTCAATCAATAGTCTTAATGTTGAAAGAATTTGGAAGTCTCTAGGACAATATTTAGATTTATGGTGAATTTTTGAAAAAAATATTTGTTTACGTCCGCGCATTACGAATTCATGCTTTATTTTGTGATAATATTTTCTCTGTGTTGCGTTTATCGTTTTACAATGTGTTATATACCAAAATGATCGCAATTTAGTGTACATTACAACGAAACCGTTTTGCACACAGCGCGATTTGAATACAATTATAAATGAAATTTCTTTTTTGCTCTATCACATATCGCGTTATTTATATATGATAATGATAATTTTTTTCATTTCTGATGGTTGCATACTAAACTTCAGCCAATGACAAAAACAGGAGCCAAAAATGAACTCTTAATCTCGAAAACTAAGCGCGCTGTGATTTTTTGAAGAAAATATTTTTTCCGCTTCCGCCCTCACTCCGAAACACCTCCGGCACACGGGAGACAATTTTTTTTTTACTGCTTCAGCGTTTAAGGTTAAGTAGCCTCGCAAAAGGTAATAGAGTAAACAGTTTTAATACAATGAAGCTTAGTTCAGCTGACTTTAGAAATGTTTGCTACCAATTGTCGAAATAGTGTTACAGTTATGGAAAATAAATCTGCTGGAAAAGCAGTACCTGGGGTAATGGGTAGCATGCTGTAAAGTTGCTACCCTATATCCCAGTACTTGTATACAGCAGAATGTTTCAACTTAAATGTCAGATGAGATGTAGGATACAATAAGGAATAGCCAAAGTTAATGAACACCTAAAGGAACATTGTATAATTTTGTGTAGAATTGCTGAAAGATGAATACGAAAGTAGTATATATATAGGTATAGTTGTTGAAGTAATGTTTGCAAAAGTAGCTAGGTAGTAATAGTAGAGAGTATGGAAGTTGGTAGGAAGGCCTACTCTAGGCAAAATCGAAAGTAGGTATGTTATTTTTTAATAAGTTGCAAGTAATTTGTATTGAAGAATAGCAACCAAATATAGATGGTTTAGTTGAGAATCAATAGGGGAAATGAGCACTTAAGATTGTTAGGAGCGACAGAAGAGCAGAAGTTGATAACATTGCCAGAGTAAAATTAAAATTTTAAGCCCCCAGCAAAAAGATGGTGGCGTTAGTAGTAGTTTTAGTACAATGCCACTTGTTTAAGCTGAACATAGGAAGGGTTTAAGCCCACTAAGTGTAGAAATAAGAGTTACATTTTGGAAAATAAATCCGAGGGAAAAGAAGTACTGGGGTATGGGGTAGCAAGTTTTAAACTTGCCACCCCATATCCCAGTACTTTTACAGAAGAATGATTCACCTTGAATATCAGATGAGATGTGGGATACATTAAGATATTGGTAAAGGTAATGGACTCTTTAGGCAACCTTGTATAAATTTTGTGTTGAAATGCAGAAAACTGTCTGGAAAAACTGGAAATATATTTGGGGGTGGTAATTGTTGAAGTGGTAACTGTAGTGTGGTATATGCCATTATGAAGAAAATCAAAATTAGGGATATAATTTAGTAGTGTGTGTTTCAAGTGATTTGGTATTTGAAGAATAGTTTTGAAATAAAGATCATCCATAAATACTCTTTGGCGTTACTAGATTTCGTTCATGAGAACCCTAATTTCGTTCATGAGAAACCTAACAGTGCACTCATGATTGTTAGGAGCTATTGATGTTGATAGTGATCACTGACTTAATATTGCTATAGTAAATGTGAAGTTTTAAGAAAAAAATTACGTAGATTATGCAGTTTGAATACATTGAAACTTGTTTAAGCTGAATATCGTAAGGGTTTAGCCACTAAGTCTAGAAATAGCTATAGTTATGGAAAATATATTAGTTGGAAAGGATATACTGGGGTGTGGGGTTGTAAGTTTTGAACTTGCTACCCTTTAGCCCAGTACTATTACAGTAGAATCTGTCACCTTGAATCCCAGATGAGGTACAAAAGGAATAGTGAAAGTATTGAACACCTTATAGGAACATAGTATACAACTTTTGCAAAGGCACATAGGAAAAAAGTATAGAACTTGCATAAAAGTATGTAAGAAAAAGTAATAGAAATTGTTTCAAAAGTGGCTAGGAAGTGTCGTTTTGGAGTACGTAAAAGAATAGGAAGCTGTAGTGCAACAAAATCGAAATTAGGGACCTAATTTATCAACTTGTGTAACTAGTAATTTGGTACCAAGTAGAGGACACCAGTGAATACACGTCTTAACATCACTAGTTAGCATTCATAGAAACCACGGGTGATTTATTTGTGAAAAAATAGCGGAAATAGCCCTTATGATTATTAAGAGCTGGAAAATATTAGATCTACATAGCAATCAATAACTTAACATCGCTACAATATGCCAAAATCTAGGTGAAACTATTAAGTAGCCTCTCAAAAGATAATAGAGTAAGCAGTTTTAATATAATGAAGCTTAGTTCAGCTGACTTTAGAGATGTTTGCTACTGATTGACGAAATAGTGTTTCAGTTATGGAAAATAAATCTGCTGGAAAAGCGGTACTTGGGGTAATGGGTAGCAAGTTGTATATTTGCTACTCTATATCCCAGTACTTGTATACAGCAGAATGGTTCAACTTAAATGTCAGAAGAGATGTAGGATACAATAAGGAATAGCCAAAGTTAATGAACACCTAAAGGAACATTGTATAATTTTGTCAAGAATTGCTGAAAGATAAATACGAAAGTAGTATATATATGGGTATAGTTGTTGAAGTAATGGTTGCAAAAGTAGCCAGGAAGTAACAGTAGAGAGTATGGAAGTTGGTAGGAAGGCCTACTCTAGGCAAAATCGAAAGTAGGTATGTTATTTTTTAATGAGTTGCAAGTAATTTGTATTGAAGAATAGCAACCAAATATAGATGGTTTAGTTGAGAATCAATAGGGGAAATGAGCACTTAAGATTGTTAGGAGCGACAGAAGAGCAGAAGTTGATAACATTGCCAGAGTAAAATTAAAATTTTAAGCCCCCAGCAAAAAGATGGTGGCGTTAGTAGTAGTTTTAGTACAATGACACTTGTTTAAGCTGAATATAGGAAGGGTTTAAGCCCACTAAGTGTAGATATAAGAGTTTTATTATGGAAATTAAATCCAAGGGAAAAGAAGTACTTGGGTATGGGGTAGGAAGTTGTAAACTTGCCACCCCATATCCCAGTACTTTTACAGAAGAATGATTGACTTTGAATTTCAGGTGAGATGTGGGATACATTAAGATATTGGTAAAGGTAATGGACTCTTTAGGCAACCTTATATAAATTTTGTATAGAAATGCAGAAAACTGTCTAAAAAAAAACTGGAAATATATATGTTGGTAGTTGTTGTTGAAACTGGAAATATATATGGGGGTAGTTGTTGTTGAAATGGTTGCCAGTATGAAGAAAATCAAAATTAGGGACATAACTTAATAGTTTGTTTCACATATGATTTGGTATTTGAAGAATAGTTTTGAAATAAAGAACATACGTAAATACACTTTGGCATTACTACATTTCATTCATGAGAAACCTAATAGATGATTTAGCTGTGAATCGACGGGGAAAAAGCACACTTACGATTGTTAGGAGCTACAGAAGAACAGATATTGATAGTGGTCTTTTAACTTAATATTGCCATAGTAAATGTGAAGTTTTAAGTACCAAAAGACAGTAGATTATGCAGTTTGAATACAATGAAGCTTGTTTAAGCTGAACATAGATTTAGTTTTGCCACTGATTGTTGAAATAGAGATATAGGTATGGAAATTATGTCTGTGACAGAGAAGTACTGTGGTATAGGGTAGTAAATTGCAAAATTACTACCTTATATCTCAGTACTTTTGCAGCAGAATAATTCATCTTTAATGTCAGAAGAGATGTGGGATACAATGAGGAATAGCTAAAGGTAATGAACACCTCGTAGGAACATAGTACACAGCCTGGGCAAAAGTATGTAGAAGAATTATATGGTGATAGTTGTAGAAATAGTTGCAAAAGTGGCTAGGAAGTGAATCTAATGAGTACGTAATAACATAGGAAGGCTTAGTGCAAAGAAAATCGAAAATAGGGCGCTAATTTATTAACATGTTTCACAAATAATTCAGTATTGGAAGAATTTGTTGCAAAGTAAAGGACAAATGTAAATACAATTAAACATCACTAGGTTGCATTCATATAAACCACATGGGTGAAAAAATAGCGAAAAGGTGTACTTATGATTATTAGGAGCCGGAAAAGATAAGATCTTCATAGCAAGCACTTAACTTAATATTGCCACAATATAGGTGAAATTCTAAGTACCCTTCTAAAAGATGGTAGTTTAAGCAATTTTAATACAGTGAAGCTTGGTTCAGCTGAATTTAGAGATGTTTGGTACTGCTTGTCAAAATGGAGTTGAAGTTATGGAAAATATATCTGCTGGGTTACAATAAGGAATAGTAATGAAGAGTTTGAAGGAACATGGTATAAATTTTGTGTAGAACTGCAGAAAGATACATATTAAAATAGCATATGTATTGGGATAGTTGTTGTAATGGTTGGAGAAATAGCTAGAAAATGAAGTAGAGAGTATGCAATTTAATGTTTTGCAAGTAATTTCTATTGAAAGAATTCTAGTCCAAGAACTGTAAAGGTCAACCATAAATACACTTTGATATTTATAGGCTTTTTACATAGAAATATATAGATGATTTAGTTGTGAATTGATAGGGAAAAAGCACTTAACGATTGTTATGATGTGCAGAAGAGCTGACATTGATAGTGTTCACTGACTTAACATTGCTACAGTAAAAGTAAAATTTGATGTACTTGACAAACATTGTAGATTAAGGTAGTGTAAGTAGTGTAATACAGTGAAGCTTGTTTAAGCTGAATTACAGTTATGGAAAATATATATGGTGAGAAAGAAGTACTTGGGTATGCCCCATATCCCAGTGCTTTTATAAATCGGAATAATTAACTTTGAATGTTGGATGAGATGTAAGATACACTAAGGAATAGCTAAAGCCGATGAACACCTTTTAGGAACATGGTATAAATATTGTCCAAAATTACTGAAAATTAAGCACAAACTATTCATATGGGATAGTTTTTGTAGAAATAGTTGCAAAAGAGGATAGGAAGTGACAGCATGTAGACTAGTAGGGACCAAATCAAAATTAAGCAACCAATTTATTGATGTCACAAATAATTTGGTATTGGAAGAATTCGTTTTAACGTAAAGTACATCTATAATTACACTTTAACATTGCTAGGTGCATTCATCGAAACCAAATGGATGATTGAGTTTGAATCAGTAGAGAAAAAGAGCATTTATGATTATTAGGAGATTCAAAAGATGAGATCTTGATAGCAATCACTATCTTAACATTCAATCACTAGCTTAACATTGAAGCAGTAAAAGTAAACATAGAAGTATTAAAGCTAAGATTTTAATTATCCTCCTGAAAGATGGTATTAAGCTGAACTTAGGAGTTTTACGACTGATGGAGTTACAGTTATGGACAATATATCTATGGGAAAAGAAGTACTGATGTATTGGGTAGTATGATGTAAACTTGCTACCCCATATCTTAGTACTTTTACAGCAGAATGATTCACCTTGAATGGGGGTAGGAAGGTATAGTAGAGGCAAAATCGAAGATAGGATCGTTATTTATTAATGTGTTACAAATAATTTTTATGATAAAAATTCTTTTCTGAATACTATAATGGACATCGGTAAATACACTTGGATATCAATATGCTGTATTCATAGAAACCATATGCCGCCGCGGCATACAAGAACGAACTTGAAAAACACATCGTAGTCGATAACTTGAAGGGGTTTCAAAAGCTGCCTTTTTATCATATTTCTGCACAGAAATAAAAATACCCTATTCGTAATACATTTTCATACACATTTTAAACATAAAAGCATAAACATTTATAAAATCGACACATCGATCGCTAATTTGCACTTTTTTTTAAATCGATATTTTCGGAAGAGCGGCAGGCGGCGGCTTACAAGAAAGAACATGAAAAAACATCGTATTTGGTATCGTGAAGGGCAGTTTCAAAAGCTGCCTTTGTATCATATTTCTGTACAGAAATAAAAATGCCTTTCACGTAATACATTTTCACACACATTTTAAACAAAAGCATGAACAATTATGAATCGACACCTCCATAGCTAAATTTGCACTTATGTAACTCGATATTTTCGGCATAGAACAGCGTCAGAGGCATATATTTTACCCTAATACCTACGTAATAACTCTCCATAAAATTTGTTAATATAATTTGCATAACCTTTATGGTCTGAACAGCATTTCTACATATGTATGAACTCGTTAGACAACGGCGCTAGCGGCGCTGTTAACTGAAATTTGTGCCGTAAAGATACCTTTAAAATGCCTTATTTTTTTAATGAATATTTTTGACGACTGCCGTAAAACCGATTCGCCGTTGAGTGATTGCGCCGTTAACCGCGGGCCGCCTGTACATGATTCAGTTATGAATCGATTGAGAAAAAGAGCTCTTTTGATTGTCAAAATTTATGGAAGAGCAGATTTTGATACTGATCAATAGATCAATATTGCCACAGTCGAAGTTGAATTTTTATTTGCCAGCAAAAAGATTGTACAATAAGCAGTTTTAATTCAAGGATGCTTGTGGAAGCTGAACATTGTAGGTGTTTCACCTCTAAATGTAGAAATAGTTTTGGAAAATATATCTTGGGGAAAGAGGTATTTGGGTATGGGGTAGCAAGTTTCACCAGAATGGATCACCTTGAATGTCAGTTGAGATGTGGGGTACAATAAGGAATTGGTGAAGGTAATTCCTCTGATCCTAACCCTTTGATGAGGTGGGGGCTAAAGGATCCACTGCAGAGACACAATGCTCTTTTATGCCTACTCTCTGTCTCTCTGCTGTGGATTGAACTGAACGTTGTGACCTCTTAACTCCTGTACCCTGCCTGTAAATGTTCCCCTTCCCTTCTTCCTCTCTTGTTAACAACCTTGGCATGGTATTGGATTACTGATTATATATATATATATATATATATATATATATATATATATATATATATATATATATATATATATATATATATAACTTGAAAGAGGGTGAAATTGGACGATATGTCGCTCTACTTATAAAACTATAATACCCAACTTTGTGGGAGGGGGGGGAGTGGATTTTTATGTCAAGCCATACCCTCAGTGCTAGGCCCAGTCTTGATGGACTGACGACCCTCAAGACACTGTTGTTATGGGGTACATTCAGGTGAGGATCCCAGGACCTTGGATGACATTGCTCCTTCTACAGTTATCTCTCCCTTGTGAGAGGGACTCTATCCTGGACGAAATTAATTTTTGTTGTATTATGGTGACCAAGGCTAACCTTCTCACTCCACAATTTTGGTTCAATGCTGCGATTAATTCTCTTGTGATACTAGTAAACATCGCCCCAGTTAATTCAAGCAATATAATAGTCATTTCTGTGTAAGCTCCCAGTCATTTCATGCCCACTAAAGTGAGTTTTAATATTTAATACTAAAGAGCAAGTAGTTTGTAACGTTTCCCACATGTTCCTCGCCATAGTACTGATACTAGAATTCAATCTCTTTGCAGACAAATACTGTGCCTGATTGTGGGAGAAAATTGGGAACCCTTTGGAATAAGGCTTGCATTGAAATAACCCGCTTTGCGCAAATTCTGATCTCTGGGTCTGGTTCATTTCCAAGCCACGTATTTCCAGTAATATCAGCCTTCTGTCGCAAGACCATTTTAAAGTATGTTAGAATACATTTTCAAGAAGGGAACAAGCATTTCATTAAACTTATATTTGACAACCTACAGCATCCTTCAAAGAAAATCTGTAACATGTTTTTTTTTATTTACATTACAGTTTAATGATAACCATATTCGACAAAATAAAGGAATATCGCATTTCAATATAATATTTAACATAAAAGATGTACAAGATCGAATGATACCGTGGTGACGTCGCGCACAGCTGACTTGAGTCTGTACGAGGGAGTGTTGAAATGTTGAAGAGAGAAGGAGAAAAGTGTTAAAATATTACTGCATTATGTAAAAAAGGGAATTTCACAATAAATTTAACCCAATGATAAAATATGAAAACAATCAAATGTAATACAGAAACAATAGAAATTCTCAATTGAGCCAGTGTTCGGTGCGCTGAGTGAGATGGTAGGGTTTAATCATATTCAACAAAATAGAATTTGAAAGAAGAAAAGCCTTTCACAATAAAATTTAGCATAAACAATTAACAAAATCATTCATCATTGCGGTGAATGATTTTTATAAAAGTTATGGTGCGTTGTGATGATGTTGAGGAGAGAACACTGTAAACTCTTTACTATAATATAAATGTATGTAAAAGCAGTACCAGTTCACATAAAAAAATTAAATGTCATTTCACAATAAATTTAACACAATATAACATGAAAACAATGAAATGAACGAGAGAGAGAGAGAGAGAGAGAGAGAGAAGACCGAGAAGAGGAGAGGAGAGAGGAGGGGGGGGGGGAGGAGGGGGGGGGGAGGCTTTACTCAAGCCAGTGTTCAGTGCGCTAAGTGACATTAGTAGAGAGGAGATGGAAGACAGGTGTCTGCTTCCTACTGACTTATCAGCGTAGCTGGAATGATTATTAATCTGTTTCTTTCACTTACACTCAATTTGCCCAAATCACTTTCTTTTGTTATGGTAAAATACCTATTTAGTGCCAATTGCTTTTTACGATCACTGTAAAAGTAACTCAGCTGCATAATACACAGTGGCGTCACGCTCAGCTTCTTCATGCCTTTGATAGTTTAAATGGCATCCTTGTGAAAAGTTATTTACTCTCTCTTTCCTTTTCTTGCACTCTCTACTATTAATTTGTTTGCAAAATCCTTATTTTCATACATTCAACTTCCCTGTCAGATATATACTTAGCTATAGACTCCGTCGTCCCCGACAGAAATTCAAATTTCGCGGCACTCGCTACAGGTAGGTCAGGTGATCTACTGCCCTGCCCTTGGTGGCAGGACTAGGAACCATTCCCGTTTTCTATCAGATTTTCTCTGTCGCCGGTGGTATCAACATTGTTGTTACTTCCTCCTGACTAGAATTCTTGTTTCAATTGATCTTCTTTCGGCTGATTATTTTGGTGACGTACCTGGATCGTTGTTTTGGCATTCGCTACTGTGGACTGAATTTGGATTTGCTTTTGATTTTTCTGAAGAATGTCTGATTCGAGTGTTGGTGTGAGAGTTTGTGTGAATGTAGGCTGCAAGGTGAGGATACCGAAGGCTTCGGTTGATCCTCACACTGTATGCCGACGATGTAGAGGGGTTGATTGTTCTTTAGCTAACACCTGTAATGAGTGTGAAAGGTTGAGTGCTGAAGAATGGAAGACTAACTTCTTACTTGAAGAAGTTAGAGAGGGACAGAGTAAGAAGGGCTGCATCTAAGGGTGTAAGTAGTTCAAGGCCTATTGAGCCTTTTTCTGATTCTGTTTTGTCTGAACATCATAATATTGATTCTCTCTCTGTATCAGGGCCTTCACAGGTGGCTAACCCTCTTCAGATTCGGCTTCAGAGATCACTGATCTGAAGGCTTTGGAAGGTAAGACCAGTGATTGTGATATATTTAGTGAAGTGAGTGCCCCCAGTGTTGTGGAGGGGGCGTCTGACTGGCTCTGCGACGCTCCCAGGCCTAGACCTCTTCCAAGCTCCCTGGCCCAGAGGAGAAGGAAAGTCGAAAGCCTTACGGAGGTTGTGGAGAATCCCCACCGGTCAGGTGTCCCTTCAGCAGGCTCTGTAGCGCCACAGACTGCTAAGGACCGCTTTTGAAAAAGTGTCCTCCGAGAGTGCTTCTCGTCGTCAGGATCCCCCTCACCTAAACAAGGGTGGAAGGATTCGGACCTTTCCAGGCCCCTGAAGAGGAACTGGAGAGAGCCTTCTTTCGACTCTAGCCCCGAGCGTTTCTCGGAAGAAGCAGCTCCATCAGTGATCAAGAAGGCTAGGAACGAGTTGGCTTCTCCCTGTTCCGACAGAGTTTGTCTATCTCCTTCTAGATCTCCCTCTCCTCCGGGTTGAAGTAGACACGGGAGAGGCTACTAAGAAGATCCTGCTTGCCGTTCAGGAACAGTTAGCTTCCTTGGTAGGAGTTCTTTCTAAAGATCCTCCTCGCAGGAAGGACGTCAGTCTTCCTGTTAAAAGGACTAATCTTCGATCTCCTACCAGGCGCGTGGCGCCAGCCAAAACCGAGGAACCTGTCAGGCGCGAGGAGTCAGCCAGACGCGAGGCGTCAGCCAGACGCGAGGCGTCAGCCAGGCGCGAGGAGTCTTTCAGGCGCGAGGCGCCAACCATACTCGAGGAGCGAGCCAGGTGCTTTGAACCTAGACAAGGTTTGTCTGGATGGGGTCTTTGTAGATCGTTTAGCCCCTCTCCGGTTAGGAGTGTTTCGCCTTCAGAGAGAGATGTTAGGGAAGTGCCTTTGGATGATAAGGTTGGTTCTCCTTCTGATCCTTTCGAGCAAGAGGAAGGTTCAGAAGACGAGGCTCCCAATAGAGAAGGACTGTCTAACTATAAAGTGCTGACAGCTCTCCTGTTGCAAGAATATGGAGATTCTTTAACCTCTGCCGCTCCTCCTTCTCCGCGCTCACTCTTTTCGAGTTCGAAGGCGCTGAAGTCTTCTTCCTTCCTCAAGATGAGGCCAGCCATCTCTATGAAGAGAGCTCTACAGTCCCTCGATTCATGGATGAAGACTAAGAAAGATTTGGTGAGAACTGTGTTATCTATGCCTCCTGCTAGACTTACAGGCAGAAGGGGCATTTGGTACGAGACAGGAGAGAATATGGGACTCTCTCTTCCTGCCTCGGCAGATGCAGACTTCTCGAACCTTGTTGATGCTTTGAGAAGACATGGCCTGAACTCAGCTCGTGTGACATGAGGCCTGTCAGAATTGGATCATCTCCTCAAGGGACTCTTCTATGTATTGGAAGTGTTCAATTTCCTGGATTGGTCCCTTGGGGTGATGGCCAAAAAGACCCATGACACAGAGGGCCTCAACCCTGAAGTTCTCCTTTGTATCTTGTCTTGCATTGACAAGGCGGTTCAAGATGGTTCGGGAGAAGTCTCCTCTCTCTTTGGAGTGGGACTCTTAAAGAAGAGAGCTGCGTTCAGTTCTTTTCTGACAAAATCCGTGTCTCATTCTCAGAGAGCAGCCTTGCTGTTCGCTTCTATGTCAGACTTTTTGTTCCCTTTTCAGTTAGTGAAGGACATTTCGCATTCACTAACTGAGAAGGCGACCCAGGACCTACTCCTTCAGTCTTCTAGGAAGAATAGGCCTGTTGCAGCGACAGAGAAGAAAGTGGCTGCTACGTCTCAACAGCCCTTTCGAGGAGGGCCCCCTTCTAGAGCCACCTCGAAGAGGAAAACGACTGAGAAGAGAGGAAGAGCTTCCTTCCATCCCTTTAAAAGGGGGAAGTGATATGGGAAATCTCCAAGCATCAGTAGGTGCCAGGCTCCAGGGATTTGCGGAAGCCTGGGCACTTATAGAAGCCGACACCTGGTCTCTTTCAGTGATCAAGAAGGGCTATTTTATCCCCTTCGAGGACAGTCTTCCCCTGACTTCAACTCCGCGGGAACTGTCCGCCAGATACAAGGACCCTGTTCTGAGGGATACTCTTCGGCTAATGGTGGATCAGATGTGGGACAAAAGAGCTATAGAGCTAGTACTGGATCAAAACTCCCCAGGGTTTTACAATCGCCTTTTTCTTGTCGCAAAGGCTTCGGGGGGCTGGAGACCAGTACTAGACGTAAGCTCTCTGGACAAATTTGTTCGGAAGGAGAAGTTCAGTATGGAGACTTCTGCAACAGTCCTTGCGGCTCTTCGCCAAGGGTATTGGATGGTATCACTAGATCTCCAGGATGCCTATTTCCACGTCCCGATTCATCCTTCGTCGAAGAAGTACCTCCGTTTTATGATGGAGAAGGACATCAGTTCAGAGCCTTGTGTTTCGGCCTGTCCACAGCTCCTCAAGTATTCACGAGCTTGATGAGAAATGTGGCGAGATGGCTTCACCTAAAGGGTGTCAATATCTCTCTATACCTGGACGACTGGCTCATCAGAGCCAGGTCAGAGAGACGGTGTTTGGAGGACCTTACTTTGACCCTAGACCTGATAAAACCTATGGGATTACTCGTAAACCTCGAGAAGTCACAACTGATCCCCAGCCAGAACATAGTCTATCTGGCGATTCAGATGGATTCTCGGGGTTTTCGAGTATTTCCTTCTCAAGAGAGACTCATAAGAGGCTTCGAAAAAGCCTCTCTCTTCTTAGGGAAAGAACACAGTTCGGCGAGGGAATGGTTGAGCCTTCTAGGGACCCTTTCCTCGCTCGAACAGTTCTTTCCTCTAGGAAGACTTCATCTTCGTCCTCTTCAGTTCTTTCTCAAGAGAACTTGGAACTGGAAGACAGGACTTCTCTCGGACTTGTTTCCCATTCCGTTAGAGATAAAACAGCACTTGGAATGGTGGTTGCCCCCTTTACAAGAAAACAGAGAGATATCCCTGGAGATTCGGAACCCAAGCCTCGTGTTGTTTTCCGACGCGTCAGAGACGGGTTGGGGAGCAACCTTGGGGCCGAAAGAGGTGTCAGGCACCTGGAGTACAGATCAGGTGTCCTGACACATAAATTGCAAGGAGCTGTTAGCCGTTCACCTGGCTCTAAAGAGCTTCGAGCCTTTAGTCACAAACGGTGTAGTCCAGGTAAACTCGGACAACACCTCCGCTCTAGCATATATAAGGAAACAAGGAGGGACGCACTCGTTCTTCCTATACGAGCTCGCAAGAGACCTGCTCATTTGGGCGAGTCAAAGGAACATCTCCCTCTTGACAAGATTTGTTCAGGGACAGAGGAACGTGAGAGCGGACAGGCTGAGCAGGAGGAACCAGGTCCTTCACACAGAATGGACCCTCCACTCAGAAGTGTCAGAGTCTCTGGTCTCTTTGGGGGAAACCTCATGTAGACCTGTTCGCCACGTTCCTCTCCAAGAAATTGGAAGTCTTTTGCTCGGTGGTAGAAGACCCCAGAGCATTAGCAGTAGATGCCTTCCTTCTAGACTGGTCCAACGAAGAGGTTTACGCATTTCCCCCATTCAAGATTCTGGGGCAAGTGGTCAAGAAGTTTGTGGCCTCGAAGGGGACGAAAATGATTCTGATAGCCCCCTTTTGGCCAGCGCACGATTGGTTCTCAGAGGTAGTGGAGTGGACAGTGGACTTCCCCAGATCCCTTCCAAGAAGGATGGATCTGCTCAAACAACCCCACTTCGAGAGGTATCATCAAAACCTCCCTGCTCTCGCTCTGACTGCCTTTCGACTATCGAAAGACTTGTCAGAGCGAGGGGCTTTTCTGGCAAGGCTGCAAGCGCGATCGCTAGAGCCCGCAGATCTTCGACAATGCAAGTCTATCAATCTAAGTGGAAGGTGTTTAGAAGATGGTGTAGGTCGAAGAAGCTGTCCTCCTCCAGTACCTCTGTGACCGAAATCTCTGATTTCCTGCTGTTCCTTAGAGAGGAATCACACCTTTCTGTATCGACCATAAAGGGATACAGGAGTATGCTTTCGGCCGTATTCAAAAATAAAGGCTTAGATCTTGCGGAGAATAAGGATCTGCACGATCTAATTAGATCCTTTGAGACTTCAAAGTCTAAGGAACTAAGTCCTCCTAGCTGGAACCTAGACGTCGTCCTTAAGTTTCTGACTTCCAAAAGGTTCGAGCCTCCTCATCTTGCCTCTTTTCGAGATGTCACAAGAAAGTGCTTGTTTCTTTTGTCTCTTGCGACAGCCAAAAGAGTTAGTGAGCTGCACGCCCTGGATGCTAGGGTAGGATTTAAAGGAGACTCAGCCATCTGTTCGTGTAAAGCGCTGTTTCTGGCGAAGAACGAAAATCCTTCGAAACCCTGGCCCAGAAACTTCAAAGTAAAAGGCTTGTCCAATCTGTTAGGTAGAGAGGCAGAAAGGTCTCTTTGCCCTGTGAGAGCTCTTAAATTCTACCTGGATAAGAAGAAGCAGATGGGAGGTTCTAGACAAGGTCTTTGGTGCTCCGTCAAAGATCCAGGAAGACCGATGTCTAAGACTGCTTTGGCCTTCTTTGTGAGAAGCGTCATTACAGATGCACACAAGATCTGCCCCGATATGACTTTTAAACTTTTGAGAGTAAGAGCTCATGAGGTGAGAGCAGTCGCGACGTCTCTCTTGTTTCAAAGAAATATGTCGCTAAAGAATATCTTGGAAGCAACTTATTGGAGGTGCAACTCAGTGTTTGCATCGCACTATTTGAAAGACGTTCGTGTGACTTACGAGAAATGTTTTTCTCTGGGTCCATTCGTGTCAGCAGATACGATCCTGGGTATGGGAGCGAGCACAGATCCTTAATTTTCTTGCGTACCTTCTATTAGATATATTCTTGGCTTTCTGCTGGCAAAAGTGCTAGATGTCGCACAGACGGCCGGTCACTATTGTTCAGTAAGGAACCCTTGTGATATCTTCTTAGAAGAGTATTTTAAATTTTTTTTTATTTTTTTTTATTTTATGTATGTGTGTGTACTGTGTTATTTGAGTTCTGGTTGTTTGTGAGAGTTGGGGGATTACTCTGAACAATCTTTAGTATTAACATGGTGGTTAGGATCAGGTGATCGGGATCAGTTGTGTGCTCCTTCAAAAGGTGTGTTGTCATATTAGTGGATCGGTACCCATTGACAAATACCATTTAGACTCTGCCGAGTAAGCGGATAAGACCCCCATTGGTCAGACACCACCCAAAGAATCTGCCAGAGATCAAATATCTCGCTAAGGCTCTTGAGGTGATGCAGACTCCTGGGCAACAACCATGAAGTCTTCCACCTATCAGGTAGGAACCAAGGTCTATTAATACCTACAACATATGTTGTTTACCTGTCTATTTCAGTAGTTAGCTGTCTCTTACCCTCCACCAAAGGGTGCCAATCAGCTAAGTATATATCTGACAGGGAAGTTGAATGTATGAAAATGATATTGTTATGATACAATAAAGTTTCATACATACTTACCTGGCAGATATATACGATTAATGGCCCACCCAGCCTCCCTGCAGGAGACAGGTGGAAGAGAGAAAATCTGATAGAAAACGGGAATGGTTCCTAGTCCTGCCACCCAGGGCAGGGCAGTAGATCACCTGACCTACCTGTAGCGAGTGGCACGAAATTTGAATTTCTGTCGGGGACGACGGAGTCTATAGCTAAGTATATATCTGCCAGGTAAGTATGTATGAAACTTTATTGTATCATAACAATATCATGTTTATTTCAAATTCCGCTGTTTGCCAACAGTAAGTTGATATACTGTGCATAACCTATCTTATGTTCTCCATTTAAGTGTAAACACATCAACAATTATATACGCTGATCACTTAATCTCTCCTTCTCTCAGACACAGTCAGACAAACACTTTGATTATCCTTTTAAAATTTGAGTAAAACTGATTTTGCTATCACCCTTTGCCTGCTGTGACCATTTCAGCTTCCCCACAGGCTTCTGGCCTCTCCTCCCTCCAGTCTCCGACACCATTTTCACCACTTCGTGATCATACGCAAAGGGTCAAATTTTACTTCAGTATGTATTACTGTGCACTCTTAATTCCACTTTTGAACATAATAATAGAAAAAAATATGAAATACAAAAAAAGGGTACTTTTTGGGTTGGCTGGAACAAATTATCCAGATTCCCTTAATCTCTAATGGGGATATTAGTTTCATATTTCGAACAAATCGTACTTCGAACAGCCTTCTGGAACAGAGTAAGTTCAAAGTCTGAGGTACTACTGTACTACAATATTAAGAGTAATTAGAATAATAGACAAATACTACGACTAGCAAAAGAAAAAAAGAAAATTAAGGGCAAGATCTACCTAAAAAAATCAACAATTTGGGCCAAAAAAAAGACAATTGACACCTTTGGATATACTAAGCCACTGCTGTATTAAAATTGTAGTAAATATGGGCATGCACAGAAAAACTGTTGTAATACACCTATCTGGTGTATTAAAATTGTGGCTTCCATGAAGATTCTCAATTGTGGCTTCCATAAGTAAAAACAAAATACATTCTTGTTCATCCCTCATCATGCAATGGAGATCTAAAGAAAAGACACTAGTAAATCAAAGTTACAAGTTATAGCCAAGGCTGAATAATACCAATAACGGCCAAGCAGAATTGATGTTCGGAACTGGAGAAACTGCACCTATTGCATATACAAAAAAAGTAACATTATGGAGGAGTTATGAGAGTTCCATTTGACAATGTCCTTGAGAGAGAGAGAGAGAGAGAGAGAGAGAGAGAGAGAGAGAGAGAGAGAGAGAGAGAGAGAGAGAGAGAGAGAGAGTTTCCTGGTTTGTATTGCTGTTGAGATCATGTATTATGTATTTGTTTTGGTTTTCAGTTTTGGTACTATCAATGAGAGAGAGTAATTGGGGGATGGCTGATTAACGATTGAATTGGCTGTTGGTGAGTTCTGGGTTGTCTGCTGGTGCAGCTGGAGTTAGTTGATAAGATCAGAGTTTTGAGCCAGTCTTTGGTCAGAGCCTGTGATGATCAGTAGTGTCAGCAGCAGTCTAATGAGAGTGTTGAAGGCATTGAAAGTCAGTTATGTTGTGTGTTAGTGATTTGCTGCTTAGTTGTTGATAGTTTTATGTTGTTTGCTTTAGAGTTGTTGTGCCTGTGTTGTTAGATTTGTTGAGCTTGTGAGTTTCTGTTGAGTTATGTGCGAGTTGTTATAGTTGAGGGTGGTTGTTCGGGAGCTGTTGTGGTTTCTTGGTGTGGTTGTGAGCTGTTGAGGGTTGTTGCTGGTGAGCTGTGTGATTCCCTGGTGTTGTGTTGTGTTGTGTGTGTGTGTGTGTGTTGCCTTTTGGTGGTGTTGATTTTTTTTTTTTTTTTTTTTTTTTTTTTGTGTGTGTGTGTGTGTGTGTGTTAGTAATTGTTTGTACAGTGGTCTTTCGATATGGTTGTATTCCTTGTTTATTGTTGTGTTGTTGAGTTGTGGTAGTGTTCCTTGTTTGTTGTGTTGTGGTCCTTGGGTGTTGTGATGTTGTCGAGTTGTGGTTCTTGGTTGTTGTCTTTGTTGTTGGTGGTCTCAGTGACCTCGACCAGTGGACAGCACAGCATAGCCCGGAGTATCTGGAGTTGGGTGAGTACATGTGATATGTTTTTTGTTCTGTGTTGGTAGGTCAATTGTCCTGCGTATATTCTGTAGTGTAGAGGAAAGTGTGACTAAGGGTGAGTTTGGCGGCCAGATTGGTTAAGTTTATGTGGGGTGATTTTGCCCGCTTGTTTTTTGAGCTTGTGATCTAGCCACATTAGATTTTTGGAGTCCAAACCGGGACTGCTGGTGTGGCAGCAGCAGGATGATTAGGGTAGCGAGTTGTGTGATTGGTGAAGGAAAGTGAGGATGGAAGGGTTGAAGGAGACGGAGAGGCTGAAGGAGGAGTTGCAGTTGGCAAGGGAAGCTAAGGAAAGATTGGAAGTGGAGAATGAGAGGTTAAGGGTAGAGTGTGAGGAGCTGAAGAGCGAGTTAGAGGAAATGAGAGGAATGCTAATGAGTGCAAGAGTGCAAATGAAAGAAGAGGTGAAAGGAGCAGGAGAGAGAATGGTTGAGAAAATGGACAAAAGATTTGGAGTATTGATGAATACTGTGCAGGAGATGATGAAGGGATTCATGGGAGAGGGAGCAGTAGGAGGTAGGCCTACTGAGCCTTGAGATGGGCCAGGAGTGGTAAAGAAAGTGGAAAAGCGAGTGGATGAGAGTACGAGTGACGAAGGTGATTTGGTTGTGATAAGTAAGGGAAAGAAGGGGAAGACATAGGATAAGGATGAACTTGATGACAAGAATAAGAAGGGGGCTGATAAAAAGAAGACGACTAAGGGAAAGAAGGCTAGTAAGGGTGACGGACAGGATGCGACTAGGACTGAATACATTGGAGAAAGAGCTGAGAGTGATTTAGATAGTGATGAGTGGAAACAGGTAGGTAGAAAGAAGGGTAAGAAGAGCGTAATCAAGAGTATGGATGTGAGTACGGAAGTGGATTCACTGTATTCGGAAGAGGGAAAGAAGGGTCAGAATGGAAGTCGTGAAAGTGAGAGTGAGCAGAAAGTACAAAAGGTTGTGTATGTGTGCAGGTTGGAAACATTAGCTAGGAAAAAGTTTGAGGACGAAGGGATAAATGAGTGTAAGGAGTTAGTTGTTGGCGACTGTACCGTACCAGAGAGCATATACAAGTTTATAAATCTGAAACGTAAATAGAAAATATGTTGGACGAATGAAAGGTTGACGTTGAGCGACATTTTAGAAATAGTAGAAGTTTGTGGCAACTACGGGAAGAATGGTCATTATGCAAGGATGTGTAAAGAACAGTGTGCGAAGTGTGCTGACTGTGGGATGGAAGGTTATGTGGCAATTGTGTGTAGGTGAAAGAGGATGAGTCGGGTTGGGAATTCGGGAAACTAAGTGAAAAGGGGATTCAGTTTGGAGGGTCCTCTAGTATGCGAAAGTATGTTCGGGAGAATGCGATGTGTGGTTTAAAGTGAATAAGTGTGAGCTGAGTGTCTGTGAGCAAATGGGTCCGGAAGATCGGCAGTTGGTGTTGGTTGAGTACGGAAGAAAGCGGAGGAAGGTAAGGAAAGGGAATGAAAGGGAGAAACATGAACTGCATGATAGAGGGGTTAGTGTTAAGGTAAAAATGGTGTTAAAGCGTGTAATAATGGATGACTTTGAGAGGAGAAATGATACGTATAGCATGTGTGGGTTTGAATTGTCAGGGTTTAGTGAAATTGGCGATAGCGCACATCATCGCTGATATGATCCAAATTTGCAGCCCAAATGATGTCATTTTTATTATTTGGCTTCCCGACTGTGTAAATGAAGAATTCATCTGATGCGGCAGCATGGAGAAAGTCAGCTTCATCCCAATCTTTAAGAAATGAACCACAAAACCATGCATGGTCTTCTCTCTGTTGACGAGCGATGTTGGGCTTGCTGATACAATAGTACTACAGGATAAGAAATTAATCCGTTCCGAAGCGGCCTTCGTAACCTGATTTTTTCGTATCTTGAACCACATTTTACATGTAAATTGCCTAATTCGTTCCAAGCCCTACAAAAACACCCCAGTAAATTTTATAATAAAGCTAAATTGACCAATAAAAAATGAAATACAATAATTTGGACCATTCAATACCTAACTTAAACTACATATACTACTAATATGTACTACATACCTGTAAATAAAGTGTATTAGTGCACATGGTACAAGAAATACTGTACGTACGTAAGTATGCAGTAAAATGTAGAACCTTACCTTTCGATTGAGGCGATCTCCTAAAGTGGCGACAGAGGAGGATGACAAATGGCAGAAAACTTGAACACTTAACTTTACGAAACATTAAAAAATAACAGAAAACATTAACATTAAACATTACAATTGTCAATTGAAACAAACAGATCGTCCCTCCATAGACTCACTAGCTTTCAGGGGTGAGGAAAACTTAGAAAACAGAAAATCACTGCTTGTCTTTTTCTAGAAGTAATTTAATTCTTTCATCTTTGCCAAAATGTTTAACTACACTATACAAACATTTGTAACCAAATGAAAAGCTTATATGGGTTAAATTATATGAACTAAGATACAGAAGAAAAAATAAATAAGAAAAAAAACCACACACACACACACACAAACAAGCATAGCCACTTGCACTCAAGGGATAGCACGCCACTGAGTAGTTGCCTGGTTGTTTAAATTTTGCTTCCAGTCTGGGTAGTGAATGCTTGCTGATCGGGCTCTTAGTTGACAGCTGGGGCACCAAAGCGGCTTCCCATAGAAAACGGCTATTGGGTTAGGGACATGTTTGTAAAGTGGAGATGTAAAATATTTTGTGGAGAACTATCGTCCCAACAGGCAAATTTTAAAGATGCCAGAAACAAATGTCTCTGGATAGTTTTGTGCTACAGGGGTCCAATGACTCGAGCTGGTCCTAATGCCAGTAAAAAACGAAGAGAGGTATCCCCAGACATTGCCATTAAAAAATGAAGACGAAAATTAACCCCAGATAGGTCCTTCATACCTGAAGTCCTTCTGGAGGGGGATTCCCCTTACCAAGAATAAGTTCTCCTCCTCCCTCTTCCCATAGGCTAACGTGAGTCATCCATAAAGGTAAGTTATTGTTATTTGTTTAAACATCTTTTGTATTTATTCCTCATTGTTTTCTGCATGTAAAACTCTCTTTATTCTATACATAATATATTTTTTGATAACTTTTTTGGGTGTTTGGAACACATTAATTGGATTTGCATTAATCCTAATGGGAATTACTCTTTCGGATTTCGTAGGACATTCTGGAATGGATTACATATGAAAACTGAGGTTCCGCTGTATTTTATTTATTCACCTGTCTTTGTTTGATCATATAGTTCATAAATCCTGTAACTTTAGGTATCTATTTTAAAGCGAGTCTAATAGTATATTTCATTTCGAACGGCTTAATGTTATTCTCAGGAATTAAAATGGTACATTGAATACTGTTCATAATGTTTTTATTAATTTATACATTTGTAACTATATTATTAATAAATCTTCTTCAGACTGACTTTTTGTTGTTGCTTCTGATATATGGCACATCTTTTCTTTTATGTCTAATCGACATTTCAGTCGTAGAAAGTCTGCTCAATAGATAATTTCTTAACTTCCAGTGCTGATATTCTTAGGTCAGTTTCTAGTGTTAGAAACCTTGACCAACTTCTCTGAAAGAGGGAGTCAAAGTGATTCAAAGTCGGGTCAACACAATAATTTGGTTTAGTGTATGGGTGTTAGTGTCATAAAATTGCATGATGAGGGATGAACAAGAATGTATTTTGTTTTTACATATGGAAGCCACAATTGAAAATCTTCATGTAAGCCACAATTGTAATACACCAGATAGGTGTATTACAACAGTTTTTCTGTGCATGCCCATATTTACTACAATTTTAATACAGCAGTGGCTTATATCCAAAGGTGTCAATTGTCTTTTTTTGGCCCAAATTGTTTATTTTTTTTAGGTAGATCTTGCCCTTCAAATTTTTTTATTTTTTTTATTTTTTTTTGCTAGTCGTAGTATTTGTCTATTATTCTAATTGCTCTTAATATTGTAGTGCAGTAGCACCTCAGACTTTGCACTTAATCTGTTCCAGAAGGCTGTTCGAAGTACGATTTGTTCGAAATATGAAACTAATATCCCCATTAGAGATTAAGGGAATCTGGATAATTTGTTGCAGCCAACCCAAAAAATACCCTCTTTTTGTATTTCATATTTTTTTCTATTAATATGTTCAAAAGTTGAATTAAGAGTGTACAGTAATAAAACAGTACATTATATGAAGTAAAATTTTTGAAAAAAAAAAAAAAAAAAAAAAAAAACTTTGTGTATGATTTACGAATTGTGGTGAAAATGGTGCACGGAGGACTGGAGGGAGGAGAGGCCAGAAGCCTGTGGGGAAGCTGAAATGGTCACAGCAGGCAAAGGGTGACAGCAAAATCAGTTTTACTCAAATTTTAAAAGGATAATCAGAGGAATCTATAGTGTTTGTCTGACTGTGTCTGAGAGAAGGAGAGATTAAGTAATCAGCGTATATAATTGTTGACGTGTTTACACTTGAATCTGGAGAACATAAGATAGATTATGCACAGTATATCAACTTACTGTTGGCAAACAGCGGAATTTAAAATAAACATAAGGATTTTGCAAACAAATTAATAGTAGAGAAGGCAAGAAAAGGAAAGAGAGAGTAAATAACTTTTCACAAGGATGCCACTTAAACTATCAAAGGCATGAAGAAGTTGAGCGTGACGCCACTGTGTATTATGCAGCTGAGTTACTTTTACAGTGATCGTAAAAAGCAATTGGCACTAGATAGGTATTTTACCGTAAGAAAAGAAAGTGATTTGAGCAAATTGAGTGTAAGTGAAAGAAACAGATTAATAATCATTCCAGCTACGCTGGTAAGTCGGTAGGAAGCAGACACCCGTCTTCCATCTCCTCTCCTCTCATGTCACTTAGCGCACTGAACACTGGCTTGAGTATAAGCCGCCCTCCCCCCCCCTCCCCCCCCTCTCTCTCTCTCTCCTCTCTCTCTCATCTCTCTCTCTCTCTCTCCTCTCTTTCAATAAATTTTTTCGTGCGATTGTCCTAATGTTTGCACCCTTTTAAATTAGCCGTTACATAAAGTTTTATATATGGAAATGTGCGCAATTTCATGCACAATACAACAAATAACAACCCATGGTTGTAGCTTTTATCAGTTTCGAAATATTTTCATATAAATAACGTTAAGTGCAAAAATTTAAACTTTCGGTCAACTTTGACTCTACCGAAATGGTCGAAAAACGCAATTGTAAGCTAAAACTCTTATATTCTAGTAATATTCAATCATTTACCTTCATTTTGCAACGACTTGGAAGTCTCTAGCACAATATTTCGATTTATGGTGATTTTATGAAAAAAAAAAAAAAACATTTTCCTTACGTTCGTGCGGTAACTTCCGAAAAATTCAGAATTTTTTTGTGCGATTGTCGAAATGTTTGCACCATTTAAAATTTGCTTTTACATAAAGTTTTATATATGAAAATGTGCGCAATTTCATGTAGAATACAACTAAAAATGATTGAAGGTTGTAGCTTTTCTCTTTTTTCGAAATATTTGCATATAAATCACGATAAATAGAAAAAAACCACGTTCGGTCAAATTTGACTACCGAAATAGTTGAAAAACGCAATTGTAAGCTAAAACTCTTACGGCCTAGTAATATTCCTTCCTTTTTTCTTCATTTTGAAACAAATTTGAAGTCTCTAAAACAATATTGTGATTTATGGTGAATTTTTGAAAAATATATTTACCTTCACTCCGCGCGCCGATTCGCGGCCGCAAGTCTCCGAAATACGTACATCGCATTATCCTAATATTTGTTCCTTTTCATATTAGCCTTTTTATAGAGTTTCATATATCAAAATATGCACAAATTCATGAAAAATACAATAAAAAATAATTGAAAGATGTAGCTTTTTCCATCTCCGAAATATGTGCATATAAAAAAATATATATATAAAAATTTCGACATTCGGTCAAATTTAACTCGTCCGAAATGGTCGACATCTGCAATTCTAATCTAAAACTCTTACATTATCGTAATATTTGATCATTTGTCTTAATTTTGAAACAAATTGGAAGTCTCTAGATCAATATTTAGAATTACGGTGAATTTTTGAAAATAAAATTTTTTTACATCCGCGCGTTACGAATTCGTACATCATTTTGTGATAATATTTTTCCGGTTTTGCTTTTATTGTTTTACTATGTATTATATATCAAAAGGATTGCAATTTAGTGTACAATACAACGAACAAACAATTAACTCGTTAGCTTTGACCGTTTTTTGCACAGCGTGATTTGAATACAATTATCTATGAATTTTTTTTTTTTCGCTACCATATATCGCATTATTTACATATGATAATGATATTATTTTTTATTTCTGATGATTGCATACTAAAATTCAGGAAATGAAAAAAAAATGAGCCAAAAATGAACTCTTAATCTTCAAAACTTAGCGCGCTGTGATTTTTTGAAAAAATTATTTTTTCCGCTTCCGCGCTCACTCCAAACCGGCGCCGGCATACGGGAGAGGTTTTGATTTTTAGGGCTTCGGCGTAAGAGGGTTAAACTATCAAAGGCATGAAGAAGCTGAGCGTGACGCCACTGTGTATTTTGCAGCCGAGTTACTTTTACAGTGATCGTAAAAAGCAATTGGCACTAGATAGGTATTTTACCGTAAGAAAAGAAAGTGATTTGAGCAAATTGAGTGTAAGTGAAAGAAACAGATTAATAATCATTCCAGCTACGCTGGTAAGTCGGTAGGAAGCAGACACCCGACTTCCATCTCTCCTCTCATGTCACTTAGCGCACTGAACACTGGCTTGAGTAAAAGCCCTCCCCCCCCCCCCCCCCCCCCTAACCCCCCCCCCCCCCCCCCCTACTCTCTCTCTCTCTCCCTCTCTATCTCTCGTCTCTCTCTCTCTCTCTCTCTCTCTCTCTCTTTCATTCATTCATTCATTCATTCATTCATTCATTTTATTGTTTTCATGTTATATTGTGTTAAATTTATTGTGAAATGACATTTGATTTTTTTTATGTGAATTGGTACTGCTTTTACATACATTTATATTATAGTAAAGAGTTTACTGCGTTCTCTCCTCAACATCATCACAATGCACCATAACTTTTATAAAAATAATTCACCGCAATGATGAATGATTTTGTTAATTATTTATGGTAAATTTTATTGTGAAAGGCTTTTCTTCTTTCAAATGCTATTTTGTTGAATATGAATAAACCATACCATCTCACTCAGCGCACCGAACACTGGCTCAATTGAGAATTTCTATTGTTTCTGTATAACATTTGATTGTTTTCATATTTTATCATTGGGTTAAATTTATTGTGAAATTCCCTTTTTTATGTGAATTGTTAATGCTTTTACATAATGCAGTAATATTTTAACACTTCTCCTTCTCTCTTCAATATTTCAACACTCCCTCGTACAGACTCAAGTCAGCTGCGCGCGACGTCACCATGGTATCATTCGATCTTGTACATCTTTTATGCTAAATATTATATTGAAATGCGATATTCCTTTATTTTGTCGAATATGGTTATCATTAAACTATAATATAAATTTTAAAAAAAATTTTGTTACAGATTTTCTTTGAAGGATGCTGTAGGTTGTCAAATACAAGTTTATTGAAATGCTTGTTCCCTTCTTGAAAATGTATTCTAACACACTTTAAAATGGCCTTGCGACAGAAGGCCGATATTACTGGAAACACGTGGCTGGGAAATGGGCCAGATCCAGAGATCAGAATTTGTGCAAAGCGGGTTATTTCAATGGAAGCTTTATTCCAAAGGGTTCCCAATTTTCTTCCACAATCAGGCACGGTATTTGTCTGCAAAGAGATTGAATTCTAGTATCAGTACTATAGCGAGGAACACGTGGGAAACGTTACAAACTACTTGCTCTTTAGTATTAAATATTAAAACTCACTTTAGTGGGCATGAAATGACTGGGAGTTTGCACAGAAATGACTATTACATTGCTTGAATTAACTGGGGCAATGTTTATTAGTATCACAAGGGAATTAATCGCAGAATTGAACTAAAATTGTGGAGTGAGAAGCTTGAACAAAGAAGGGGGGAGTGTCGCGTTGGGAGAGTGAAATGAAATAAAGACAAGAGGCTAAAACGATTCAGTGAATGCACAAAATTTACATCTCAAAGTACCTGGAAATCCTTGGTCTGGTAGTTTTCTCATTTGTTGATATTTCTTTGCACTATGAAGTAATAAGAACACTTGTGGGATCCCCAGAGGAGGCAGGTAAGCAAAAGTGGTGAAGTGGAGTCTGCAAGGTTTGAGTTAGTTCTGAGTTACATCTTTTCTTTTATTTGTGTAAACAGTTTTGACATAGAATTTTTGTTTAATAAATAATTGTCTTAATTTAGTGCTGAAAATTTGTTGGTCCATTTCAAAAGTTATAAAGATTGACCAACCACCACTCCAAAAGAGGGAGTTGAAGTAGGTCGGGGTTGATCATGATTTTATTTTCTCCCCTACTTATACATTGGTTTTAATGCACCTACATTATTGTAGATCAAGTTTTCCAGTGAACAGTCCATTGTCATGCCAGAAGTCATTGAGAGGTTTGAGCAAGTCATCATATAACTGATGATATAAATTTTATCATCAAAGATGAGGCCCCTCTCAGGAGGGAGGTCTGAGAGGGCAGAAGCAATAATGTTACTAAAGGGGTTACTGGCAAGGGATTCTCACTTGGATGCACATCATACCCTCTGTGCTGTAGGGTTCGTCGCAGTCTGTTGATGGTTGAACTAAGATGTTAGCCCTTGTGAGACCATGTCGAGTATAGTACTCAATTTCTACGGGTTGATCAGTGTGTCGTCCAGTTCCACCCTCCAAAGTAACAAGTGCAGCAAAACAAAAACAAGGAAAGGTTGTCAATGGAAGAGGAAAAAAGGAAAGGAGAATTTATAGGAAGAGGAGAAAAAGAGTACTAGGTCCCACTGTTCTGTTGAATCCACAGCAGAGAGAGTAGGTTGAAAGAGAAAACACTACCAGCAGTGGATCCCTAAGCCCACTAAGATCATGGAGGGGTTGGGATGAGGGGGATGCTGACCATCAGCCTAGTATTGGTACATTAAAGGTGAAAGGTTTAGCACCCTTCCAAAAAGAGGCTTTTGCTACTGAATGTGGAAGTAGTTACTGTTCTAGGAAAAACATTTGCTGGGTAAAAGAACTGGAGTATGGAGTGGGGGTAATTTGTAAATTTCCTACCCCATATCCGAGTACTTTTCCAGCAGAATGATTATACCTCAATTTTTGACTCACAAATAATTTGTTAATTGGAAGGACTTCTATCCAAGTTAAGGACATCCATTAATCCACTTGTACATCACTAAGTGACATTTATAGAAACCCCACAGATGACAAAGCAGTGAATCAGGAGAGAAAAAGAACACTTACAAGTGTTTGGATGGAATATCTTTAAGGTGATTACCAACCAACATTGCTACAATGAAGGTGAAATTTTTAGCAACCTTTAAAAAGATGAGTGCATGGATTAAGTACTGTGAAGTTCATGGAATTTGAATATAGAGGCTTTAGAAACTGAATGTCAATGTAATTACCGTTCTTGAAAATATATATGCTGGAAAAGAAGTATATATTGGGTTTTGGGGGTAGGAAGCTCCCAATACCTTTCCAGCAGTCCTAAGACTCAATAGATATGAGATAAGTCGTGATGTACAGTAAGGAACAGCTAAAAGTGGCTAGGAAGTGATGGTATGGAGTATGTTATAGGCCAGTAGGGACAAAATGAAATTAGGGTCTTAATTTATTAACGTGTCATAAATGTTTTGGTATTGGAAGAATTCGTTTCCATGGAAAGGACATCCGTAAATACACTTTGTCATCAGTAGATTTCACTGATAGAAACTGTATAGTTAATTTAGCTGGGAATTGGTAGGGAAAAAGACCATGTGTTATTGTTAGGAGCTACAGAAGAGCAGATCATGATATTGATCACTAAAGTAAAGGTGAAATTTTAAGTACTAAAACATGGTAGAGTAAGCTGTTTGAATACAATGAAGCTTGTACATAGAAATAGTTTTGCCACTGAGTGTCAAAGTAGAGATACGAGTATGGAAAATATATGATCCTTGAAAGTACTTTGGTATGGGGAAGCAAGTTGTAAACTTGCTCTCCCATACCCCTGTACTTTTATAGCAGAATGATTCACCTTGAATGTCAGAAGACATGTGGGATACTATGTATCAGGTAGTTGTTGTATTGGTTGCAGAAGTGGTTAGGAAGTGACAGTAGAGAGTTTGCAATAGGGTGGGAAGGCCCAGAAGAGGCAAAATCGAAAATAGGAACATTACTTTTAAATATTTGTTGCAGTAAATTGTATTGGAGGAATTCCTTTCCACAGCTGTAAAGGACTTGGAAAGGACTTTATAAATACACACTGATGTCAATAAGCTGTATTCATAGAATCCAAATACATAGATGATTTAGATGTGAATCAATAGAGAAAAAGAGTGCTTAATATTGTTAGGAGTGACAGAAGAGCAGAAGTTGATAACATTGCCACAGTTAAATTAAAATTTTAAGTCCCCAGTAAAAAGATGGTAGTTCAGGTATAATGAAGCTTTTTTAAGCTGAACATAGGAAGGGTTTAACCCATTAAGGTGAAGAAATAAGAGTTACATTTTGGAAAATAAACCTAGGGGAAAAGAAGCACTGGGGTATGGGGTAGCAAGTTGTAAACTTGCCACCCCATATCCCAGTACTTTTACAAACAAAGGTGATGAAGCAAAGGTAGTAAACACAAACACCTTGATGAAACAGTAGAGAGTATGTAATGGGGTAGGAAGGCTTAGTACAGGAAAAATAGAAAATAAGATACACTAATATCAGTAGGCTGTATTCATAGAAACCAGATAGATGAATTAGTTGTGAATCAATAGGGAAAAAGAGATTTTATGATTCTTTGGAGCTAGAAAAGAGCAT
The DNA here is from genome assembly GCF_015104395.2 of Macrobrachium nipponense. Classification (NCBI taxonomy): domain Eukaryota; kingdom Metazoa; phylum Arthropoda; class Malacostraca; order Decapoda; family Palaemonidae; genus Macrobrachium; species Macrobrachium nipponense. The sequence goes on from NC_087214.1 coordinate 43,850,349, forward strand.
ATCATGATAATTATTATGAAATTACCATTGTCACAGTGCAAGTTAAATTTTATATACCCAGGAAAAGATGGTAGATTAAGCTGTTCTAAATCAGTGAAGCTTGTTTAAGCTGAACGTTGTAAGGGTTCAGCAAGTAAGTGTAGAAATAGAGCTATAGTTATGGAAAATATATCGGTGGGAAAAAAAAGGAGTACTGTGGTATAGGGTCTCTACTTTTACAGCAGAATGATTCACCTTGAATCCCAGATGAGGTACAATAAGGAATAGCAAAAGGTAGTGAACACCTTGTAAGAACATAATATACAACTTGCGCAAAAGTACGCAGGAAAACTATATGTATAATGAAGGTGATAGTAGCTGTAGAAATAGTAGCAAAAGTGGCTAGGAAGTGACATTATGGATTGTGTAATAGGATAGGAAGGACTAGTGCAAAGAAAATCGAAATTGGGAGATAATTCATTTATGTCACAAATATTTTGGTATTAGAATTCCTTCCAAAGTAAACAATATCCGTAAACACATTTTGACATCGCTAGGTTGCATTCATAGAAACCACAAGGGTGATTTATCTGGAAAAAAAGGAGAAAAAGAGCACTTACATTTGTTAGGAGTCACAGAAGATAAAATCTTGGTAGCAATCACTAAATTAACCTTGCCACAGATGAGGTGAAATTCTAAGTACCTGCCTAAAAGAGGGTAGATTAGCAGGTTTAATAATTTGAAACTTAGTTCAGCTGAATTTAGAGAGGTTTGATACAGATTGTCGAAATTGTTAGTTATGTAAAATATATCTTTTGGAAAAGAAGTAATAGTGGGGTATGGGGTAGCAAGTCTAAATTTGCTATCCCATATCCCAGTTCTTGTATACAGGAGAATGATTCACTTTGAATGTCGGATGAGATGTGGGATACAATAAGGAATAGCTAGAGGTAATGGTGGACTCTTTAGGCAACATAGTATAAATTTTGTGTAAAACTGCAGAAAACTGCGTGGAAAAACTAGATTTATTTGTGTGGATTGTAGAATTGGTTGCTGGAGAGAGTAATATGCCAGTAGGGAGACAATCTTAATTAAGTGACTGATTTATTAATGTTTCACTATTTATATGTTATTGGAAGAAATAGTTTTCAAATAAGAAGATACGTAAATACACTTTGGAATTATTATGTCACATTTATTGAAACCAAATGGATAATTTAGCTGTGAATCGACAGGGAAATAGAACTCTTTAAGATTGTTAGGAGCTACAGAAGAGCAGATCTTGATAATGATTACTAACTTCTTATAAATGTGAAGTTCAAAGTACTAAAAGACGGTAGATTAAGCAGTTTGAATACAATGAAGCTTGTTTAAGCTGAACATTGAGATAGTTTTGCCACTGAGCGTCAAAATGAAGATACAGGTATGAAAAATATATCTGCGGGAAGATAGATACATAGGTTTGGGGTAGCAATATCCCAGTATGTATATTTACAGCAAATTATCTGTACATTTACAGCAGAATGATTTGCCTTGAATGTCAGATGAGATGTAGGATACAATAAAGAGTCACTAAATGTATTGAATACCATGAAGAAACATTGCATAAATTTTGTGTAGAACTACTTCAAGATATGTATGAAAAAAGTATATATATTGGGTTAGTTGTTGCAATGACAGTATAGAATATGCAATTTGTTAGGAAGGCTTTCTAAAGGGAAAATAAAAAAATAGGAACATTATTTTTAAAAATATGTTGCAAGTAATTAGTATTGGAAGAATTCCCTTCCAAATACTGTTAAAGGCATCTGTAAATACACTTTAATATCAGTAAGTTGTATTCACAGAAACCAAATATCAACAATTGTGTTGTGAATCGATAGGGAACACAGCACTTATGATTGTTACGATCTAAAGAAGAGCAAAAGTTGATAGTGGTCACGAATACTAAGTACAGATCAAAAAGTTGATCGAGTAAGTAGTAGTTCTAATATAATGTAGCTTATTTAAGCGGAACATAGGATGGGTTTAGTCACCAAGTGTAGAAAAAAGAGTTACAGTTATGATTATGAAAAATATATGTGGGGGGTAAGAAATACTGGGTGTGGGAGAGCACTTTTTCAAATTGCTACACCATATCCCAGTACTTATTTACATCAAAATGATTCACTTGAAATGCCAGATGAGATGTGGGATACAATAAGAAGTAGTGAAAGTTAGTTAACCCTCTTACGCCGATTGGACGTATTAAACGTCGAGTCAAAATGTCTCCCGTATGCCGATTGGACGTATCATACGTCGGCTCAAAAAAAGTTTTTTTAAAAATTCGCGGAAAAATACTTATAGGCTACCAGCCGAAAACTTTTGTATCACGCGCCTTGGGGGATGCTGGGAGTTCACGGATCAAGGCGTTGTTTTGTTTACAATCGCTACGCAGGCGCGCAAGCGCGAATTTCTTTCTTATCGCACTAAAAAGTATCAGTGACACATCTCGGAAATTATTTCGTCACTTTGACATAATTATTGCACCATTTTAAATTATCCTTTACATGAAGTATTATATATGAAAATGTGCGCAATTTCATGCACAATACAACTAAAAAATACTCATGATTGTAGCTTTTATCAATTTTGAAATATTTTCATATAAATAACGATAAGTGCAAAAATTTCAACCTTCGGTCAACTTTGACTCTACAGAAATGGTCGAGAAACGCAATTGTAAGCTAAAATTCTTATATTATAGTAATACTCAATCATTTGCCTTCATTTGCAACAAATTGGACGTCTCTAGCACAATATTTCGATTTATGGTGAATTTATGAAAAAACTTTTTCCTTACGTTCGTGCGATAACTCTTCCGATACATTTTTTCGTGCGATTGTCCTAATGTTTGCACCCTTTTAAATTTGCCGTTACATAAAGTTTTATATATGGAAATGTGCGCAATTTCATGCACAATACAACAAAAAAAAACCATGGTTGTAGCTTTTATCAGTTTTGAAATATTTTTATATAAATAACGTTAGGTGCAAAAATTTCAACTTTCGGTCAGCTTTGACTCTACCGAAATGGTCGAAAAACGCAATTGTAAGCTAAAACTCTTATATTCTAGTAATATTCAATCATTTACCTTCATTTTGCAACGACTTGGAAGTCTCTAGCACAATATTTCGATTTATGGTGAATTTATGAAAAAAAAAAATTACGTTCGCGCGGTAACTCTTCCGAAAAAATCAGAATTTTTTTGTGCGATTGTCGAAATGTTTGCACCATTTAAAATTAGCTGTTACATAAAGTTTTATATATGAAAATGTGCGCAATTTCATGTAGAATACAACTAAAAATGATTGAAGGTTGTAGCTTTTCTCTTTTTTCGAAATATTTGCATATAAATCACGATAAATAGAAAAAAAACCACGTTCGGTCAAATTTGACTCTACCGAAATAGTTGAAAAACGCAATTGTAAGCTAAAACTCTTACGGCCTAGTAATATTCCGTCATTTTTCTTCATTTTGAAACAAATTTGAAGTCTCTAAAACAATATTGTGATTTATGGTGAATTTTTGAAAAATATATTTACCTTCACTCCGCGCGCCGATTCGCGGCCGCAAGTCTCCGAAATACGTACATGGCATTATCCTAATATTTGCTCCTTTTCATATTAGCCTTTTTATAGAGTTTCATATATCAAAATGTGCGCAAATTCATGAAGAATACAATAAAAAATAATTTAAGGTTGTAGCTTTTTGCATCTTTGAAATATGGTGCATATGAAAAAATATATATATTAAAATTTCGACATTCGGTCAAATTTAACTCGTCCGAAATGGTCCGAAATCTGCAATTCTAATCTAAAACTCTTACAGTATCGTAATATTCAATCATTTGTCTTAATTTTGAAACAAATTGGAAGTCTCTAGAACATTATTTAGAATTACGGTGAATTTTTGAAAAAAATATTTTTTTGCGTCCGCGCGTTACGAATTCGTACATCATTTTGTGATAATATTTTTCCGGTGTTGCTTTTATTGTTTTACAATGTATTATATATCAAAATGATCGCAATTTAGTTTACAATACAACGCAAAAATAAGTAACTGGTTAGCTTTGACCGTTTTCTGCACAGCGTGATTTGAATACAATTATGTATGAATTTTTTTTTTTCGCTACCATATATCGCATTATTTACATATGATAATAATATTATTTTTCATTTCTGATGGTTGCATTCTAAACTTCAGGCAATGACAAAAAAAGGAGCCAAAAATGAACTCTTAATCTTCAAAAGTACGCGCGCTGTAATTTTTTGAAAAAATTATTTTTTCCACTTCCGCGCTCACTCCAAACCAGGCGGCATACGGGAGACGTTTTGATTTTTAGGGCTCCGGCGTAAGAGGGTTAAACACCTTGCAGGACATAATCTAAATATTGTGTGAAATTGCCAAAAACTATGCATAAAATATAAATGTATATATTATAGATATATAAAAATAGTTGTAGAAATGGTTGCAAAAGTGGCTAGGAAGTGACTGTATGGAGTATGTAATAAGCTAGTAGGGACAAAATAGAAAATAGGGACCTATTTTGGTAATGTGTCTCAAATGAGTTGGAAATTGAAGAACTCGTTTCCAAGTTAAAGACATCCGTAAATTCACTTTGTCTGTAGTTTGCATTCATAGAAACCAAATGAATGGTTTGGCTGTGAATTGGTACAGGAAAAGAGCACTTATTATGGTTAGAAGCTACAGAAGGTATGGTCATGATGCAAGCACCAGCTTAAAACGACCACAGTAAAGGTGAAGTTTTAAGAAAGATGGTAGATTGAGCAGTTTTAATACGATGAAGCTTGTTTAAGCTGAGTGTAGAGTTTTACTACTAATTGTCGAAATGAAGTTCCAGTTATGGAAAACATATCTGCAGGAACAAAATTACTGTGGTATGGGGTAGCAAGTTCCCATATCCCAGTACTTTTACAGCAGAATGATTCACCTTGAATTTCAGATGAAATGGGGATACACTAAGGAATAGCTAAAGGTAATGGAGTATAAAATTTGTGTAGAAGTGCAGAAAACTCTCTGAAAAAACTGGAAATGTATATGGGGGTAGTTGTTGTAGAATTGGTTGCTGTGGTAGGTAATATGCCAGTGTTGAGAAATTAAGAATTAGGGACATAATTTAGTAGTGTTTTTCACAAATGATTTGGTATTGGAATAATAGTTTTGAAATAAAGAACATCTGTTAATACACTCTGGCATTAGTAGATTCCGTTCATGAGAAACCTAATGTATGATTTAGCTGTGAATTGACAGGGAAAAGCGCACTTATGATTGTTGGGAGCTACAGAGAGCAGATATTGATAAGGATCACTAACTAATATTACCATAGTAAATATGAAATTTTAAGTAAAAAAGGACGGTAGATTATGCAGTTTGAATACAATAAAACTTGTTTAAGCTGAACATCGCAAGGGTTTAGCCACTGAGTCTAGAAATAGAGCTATAGTTATGGAAAATGTATTAGTGGGAAAAGAAGTACTGGTGTATGGGGTAGTAAGTTGTGAACTTGCTACCTCATAGTCGAATACTTTTACAGTAGAATTTGTCACATTGAATCCCAAATGAGGTACAATAAGGAAAAGTGAAAGTAATGAACACCTTATAGGAACATGGTATACAACTCGTGCAAAAGTACATAGGAAAAAAGTATAGAACTTGCACAAAAGTATGTAAGAAAAAGTTGTAGAAATCGTTAATTTGGTACCAAGTGAAGGACATCCGTGAAGTACACTTAACATCACTAGTTAGCATTCATAGAAACCACCGATGATTTATTTGTGAAGAAATTGCGAAAAAGAGTACTTATAATTATTAGGAGCTGGGAAAGATAAGATCTTCATAGCAATAAATAACTTAACGTTGCCATAATATAGGTGAAATTTTTGTACTCTCTCAAAAAATGGTAGTGTAAGCTAATTTAATACAATGAAATTTGGTTCACCTGAATTTAGAGATATTTGCTACCGATTGCCGAAATAGTGTTACAGTTATGAAAAATATATATTCTGGAAAAGTAGTACTGGGGTATGGGGTAGTAAGTTATAAAGTTGCTACCCCATATCCTAGTACTTGTATACAGCAGAATGGTTCACCTTAAATGTCAGATTAGATGTAGTATACAATAAGGAATAGCCAAAGGTAATGAACACATAAGGGAACATTGTATAATTTTGTGTAGAATTGCTGAAAGATTGATACGAAAGTAGTATATATAAGGGGATAGTTGTTTAAGTAATGATTGCAAAAGCAGCCAGGAAGTAACAGTAGAGAGTATGCAAGTTGGTAGGAAGGCCTACTAGAGGCAAAATCGAAAATAGCAATGTTATTTTTTAATGTGTTGCAAGTAATTTGTATAGAAGAATAGAAACCAAATATAGGTGGTTTAGTTGAGAATCAGTAGTAAAAAAGAGCACTTATGATTGTTAGGAGCGAAAGAAGAGCAGAATTGTTAACATTGCCACAGTAAAATTAAAATTTTAAGCCCCCAGCAAAAAGATGGTAGAGTAAGTAGTAGTTCTAGTACAATGAAACTTAAACGTTTAAGCTGAACATAGGGAGGGTTTAGCCCACTAAGTGTAGAAATAAGAGTTACATTTTGGAAGATAAATCCGGAGAAAAGAAGTACTACTGGGGTATGGGGTAGCAAGTTGTAAATTTGCCACCCCCATATCCCAGTGCTTTTACAGCAGAATGATTCATCTTGAATTTCAGATGAGTTTTGGGATACATTAAGGTATAGCTAAAGATAATGGATTCTAGGGGCAACCTTAGTGTAAATTTTGTGTAGAAATGCTGAAAACTGTGGAAAAACTGGAGATATATTTGGGGGTAGTTGTTGAAATGGTTACTGTAGTTTGTTATATGGCAGTATGAAGAAAATCTCAAGTGATTTAGTATTTGAAGAATAGTTTTGAATTAAAGATCATCCACAAATACGCTTTGGCATTACTAGATTTCGTTTGTGAGAAACCTAATAGATGATTTAGCTGTGAATCAACGGGGGGGAAAAGCGCACTTATGATTGTTAGGAGCTATTGATATTGATAGTGTGATCACTAACTTAATATTGCCATAGTAAATGTGAAATTTTAAGAAAAAAATAACTGTAGATTATGCAGTTTGAATACAGTGAAACTTTTTTAAGCTGATTATCGTAAGGGTTTAGCCACTAAGTCTAGAAATAGAGCTATAGTTATGGAAAATATATTAGTTGGAAAGGAAGTACTGGGGTTGGGGGTTGTAAGTTTTGAACTTGCTACCCCATAGCCCAGTACTTTTACAGTAGAATCTGTCACCTTGAATCCCAGATGAGGTACAATAAGGAATAGTGAAAGTAATTAACACCTTATGGGAACATAGTATAATACAACTTGTGCAAAAGTACATAGGAAAAAAGTATAGAACTTGCACAAAAGTACGTTAGAAAAAGTTTTAGAAATTGCTTCAAAAGTGGCTGGGAAGTGTTGTTTTGGAGTACATAAAAGGATAGGAAGCTCTAGTGCAACAAAATCGAAATTAGGGACCTAATTTATCAACTTGTGTCACTGGTAATTTGGTACCAAGTAAAGGACACCCGTGAATACACGTCTTAACATCACTAGTTAGCATTCATAGAAACCACAGGTGATTTATTTGTGAAAAAATAGCGAAAAAGAGTCCTTATGATTATTAGGAGCTGGAAAAAGATCTACATAGCAATCAATAACTTAACATTGCCACAATATAGGTGAAACTCTAAGTACCGTCTCAAAAGTTAATATAGTAAACAGTTTTAATACAATGAAGATTGGTTCAGCTGAATTTAAGAGATGTTTGCTACCTATTGTTGAAATAGTGTTAAGTTAGTTGAAAAATATCTGCTGGGAAAGCAGTACTGGGGTAATGGGTAGCAAGTTGTAAAGTTGCTACCCCATATCCCAGTATTTGTATACAGCAGAATAGTTCACCTTAAATGTCACGAGATGTAGGATACAATAAAGAATAACCAAAGGTAATGAACACCTTAAGGAACATTGTATAATTTTGTGTAGAACTGCTGGAAGATACACACAAAAATAGTATATATATGGGTATAGTTGTTGAAGTAATGGTTGCAAAAGTAGCCAGGAAGTAACAGTAGAGAGTATGCAAATTGGTAGGAAGGCCTATTAGAGGGAAAATCGAAAATAAGAATGTTATTTTTTAATGAGTTGCAAGTAATTTGTATTGAAGAATAGAAACCAAATATAGATGGTTTAGTTGAGAACCAATAAGAAAAATGAGCACTTATAATTGTTAGGAGCGACAGAAGAGCAGAAGTTGATAACATTGCCACAGTAAAATTAAAATTTTAAGCCCCCAGCAAAAAGATGATAGAGTTAGTAGTAGTTCTAGTACAATGAAAATTGTTAAAGCTGAACATAGGAAGGGTTTAGCCCACTAAGTGTAGAAATAAGAGTTACATTTAGAAAAATAAATCTGAGGGAAAAGAGGTACTGAGGTATGGTGTAGCAAGTTGTAAACTTGCCACCCCATATCCCAGTACTTCTACAGAAGAATGATTCACCTTGAATTTCAGATGAGATTTGTGATACATTAAGATATTGGTAAAGTTAATGGACTCTTGAGGCAACTTTGTGTAAATTTTGTGTAGAAATGCAGAAAATTGTCTTAAAAAAACTGGAAATATATATGGGGGTGGTAGTTGTTGAAATGGTTGCCAGTATGAAGAAAATCAAAATTAGGGACATAAATTAGTATAGTGTGTTTCACATATGATTTGGTATTTGAAGAATAGTTTTGAAATAAAAAACATCTGTAAATACACTTTGGCATTACTACATTTCATTCATGAGAAACCTAATAGATGATTTAGTTGTGAATCGACAGGGGAAAAGCACACTTATTATTATTAGGAGGTACAGAAGAACAGATATTGATAGTGGTCACTAACTTAATATTGCCATAGTAAATGTGAAGTTTTAAGTACCTAAAGACGGTAGATTATGCAGTTTGAATACAATGAAGCTTGTTTAAGCTGAACATTGAGATAGTTTTGCCACTGATTGTTAAAATAGAGATACGTATAGGTATGGAAAGTATGTCTGTGACCGAGAAGTACTGTGGTATAGGGTAGTAAGTTGCAAAATTGCTACCTTATATCTCAGTACTTTTACAGCAGAATGATTCGATTCATCTTTAATGTCAGAAGAGATGTGGGATACAATGAGGAATAGCTAAAGGTAATGAGCACCTTGTAGGAACATACTACACAGCCTGGGCAAAATTATGCAGAAGAAATATATGGTGATAGTTGTAGAAATAGTTGCAAAAGTGGCTAGGAAGTGACTTTATGGAGTACAGTATGTAATAGCATAGGAAGGCCTAGTGCAAAGAAAATCGAAAATAGGCCCCTAATTTGTTAACGTGTGTCGCAAATAATTCGGTATTGGAAGAATTTGTTTCAAAGTAAAGGACAACCGTAAATAGAATTTGACATAACTAGGTTGCATTCATATAAACCACATGAGTGATTTATCTGTGAAAAAATAGCAAAAAGAGTACTTATGATTATTAGGAGCTGCAAAAGATAAGATCATAGCAAGCATTGACTTGACATTGCCACAATATAGGTGAATTTCCACTGTACATGATTCAGTTGTGAATCAATTGAGAAAAAGAGCTCTTTTGATTGTCAAAAGCTATAGAAGAGCAGATTTTGATACTGATCAATAGATCAATATTGCCACAGTCGAAGTTAAATTATAATTTGCCAGCAAAAAGATAGTAGAATAAGCAGTTTTAATTCAACGATGCTAGTGGAAGCTGAACATTGTAGGTGATTAATCTCTAAATGTAGAAATAGTTTTGGAAAATATATCTTGGGGGGGAAAAGAGGTATTTGGGTATGGGGTAGCAAGTTTCACCAGAATGGATCACCTTGAATGTCAGTTGAGATGTGGGGTACAATAAGGAATTGGTGAAGGTAATTCCTCTAATCCTAACCCTTTGATGAGGTGGGGGCTCAAGGATCCACTGCAGAGACACAATGCTTTTGTATGCCTACTCTCTCTCTCTGCTGTGGATTGAACTGAACGTTGTGACCTCTTAACTTCTGTACCCTGCTTGTAAATGTTCCCCTTCCCTTCTTCCTCTCTTGTTAACCCTTAAACGCCGACTGGACGTATTTTACGTCGACATTTTTTGTCTCTCGGGTGCCGACTGGACGTATTTTACGTCGACATACAAAAGTTTTTTTAAAAATTCGCGGAAAAATACTTTTAGGCCTACCAGCCGAAAACTCTTGAATCACGCGCCTTGGGGGATGCTGGGAGTTCACGGATCAAGGTGTTGTTTTGTTTACAATTGTTACGCAGGCGCGCAAGCGCGAATTTCTTTCTTGCCGCACTAAAAAGTATCTGTGACACATCTCGGAAATTATTTCGTCACTTTGACATAATTTTTGTACCATTGTAAATGAGCCGTTACATGAAGTATTATATATGAAAATGTGCGCATTTTTATGTAGAATACAACAATAAAATACTCATGATTGTAGCTTTTATCGGTTTTGAGATATTTTCATATAAATAACGATAATTGCCAAAATTTCAACCTTCGATCAACTTTGCCTCTACCGAAAAGGTCGAAAAACACAATTGTAAGCTAAAACGCTCATATTTTAGTAATAGTCAATCATTTACCTTAATTTTGCAACTAATGGGAAGTCTCTAGCACAATATTTCGATTTATGGTGAATTTATGAAAAAACTTTCCTTACGTCCGCGCGGTAACTTCCGAAAAAAATCATACGTGCGATTGTGTTAATGTTTGCACCATTTTAAAATTAGCCGTTATATATAGTTTTAATATGGAAATGTGCGCAATTTCATGCACAATACAACTAAAAACAACCCATGGTTGTAGCTTTTATCAGTTTTGAGATATTTTCATATAAATAACGATAATTGCCAAAATTTCAACCTTTGGTCAACTTTGACTCTACCGAAATGGTCGAAAAACGCAATTGTAAGCTAAAACGCTTATATTTTAGTAATAGTCAAGCATTTACCTTCATTTTGCAACAAATTGGAAGTCTCTAGCACAATATTTCGATTTATGGTGAATTTATGAAAAAAATAACATTTTCTTTACGTCCGCGCGGTAACTCTTCCGAAAAAATCATACGTGCGATTGTGGTAATGTTTGCACCATTTTAAATTAGCCGTTACATAAAGTTTTATATATGAAAATGTGCGCAATTTCATATAGAATACAACAAAAAATAATTGAAGGTTGTAGCTTTTCTCATTTTCGAAATATTTGCATATAAATAACGATAAATAGAAAAAAAACCACGTTCGGTCAACTTTGACTCTACCGAAATGGTTGAAAAACGCAATTGTAAGCTAAAAATCTTACAGTCTAGTAATATTCAGTCATTTATCTTCATCCGCGCACGGAGTCTCCGCCATAAATCTCCGAATTGCGTACATCGAATTCTCGGAATATTTGCTCCGTTTCATATTAGGCATTTCATAGAGTTTTATATATGAAAATGTGCGCAATTCCATGTAGAATAAAACGAAAAATATTTGAAGGTTGTAGCTTTTCTTATTTCCGAAATAATTGCATATAAAAAAATATATATATAAAAAAATTCGACATTTGGTAAACTTTAACTCGTCAGATATGGTCGAAAACTGCAATTGTAAGCTAATACTCTTACAGTATAGTAATATTCAATCATTTGTCTTCATTTTGAAAGAAATTGGAAGTCTCTAGGACAATATTTAGATTTATGGTGAATTTTTGAAAAAAATATTTGTCTACATCCGCGCGTTACAAATTAATGCATTATTTTGTGATAATATTTTCTCTGTGTTGCTTTTATCGTTTTACAATGTGTTATATACCAAAATGATCGCAATTTAGTGTACATTACAACGAAAAAAAATAACTTGTTACCTATAACCGTTTTGCGCACAGCGCGATTTGAATACAATTATATATGAAATTTCATTTTTGCGCTATCATATATCGCATTATTTATATATAATAATGATAATTTTTTTCATTTCTGATGGTTGCATACTAAACTACAGCCAATGACAAAAAATGGAGCCAAAAATGAACTCTTAATCTTGAAAACTAAGCACGTTGTGATTTTTTGAAAAAAATATTTTTTCTGCTTCCTCGCTCACTCTGAAACACCTCCGGCACACGGGAGACAATTTTTTTTTTACCGCTTCGGCGTAAGAGGGTTAACAACCTTGGCATGGTATTGGATTACTGATTTTTTTTATTTTTTTTAAACTTGAAAGAGGGTGAAATTGGATGGTATGTCGCTCTACCTACAAAACTATAATACCCAACTTGGTGGGGGGAGGTTGGATTTTTATGTCAAGCCATACCCTCAGCGCTAGGCCCAGTGATGGACTGACGACCCTCAAGACACTGTTGTTATGGTGTACATCCAGGTGAGGATCCCAGGACCTTTGGTGACATTGCTCCTCCTACAGTTATCTCCCCCTTGTGAGAGGGACTCTATCCTGGACGAAATTAAATTTTGTTGTATTATGGTGACCAAGGCAAACCTCCCTACAACTTCTGCCATAGATGCGGAATAGTATTTTGAAGATGACCCCAATTTCCAATTTTGTACATGAACTCTCCAGTCAGATATATACTTAGGTATAGTCTCCGACGTTCCCGACAGAATTTCAAATCTCGCGGCACACGCGACAGGTAGGTCAGATGGTCCACCCTTCCCTCCGCTGGGAGGCAGGTGTATGAACCAATCCCGTTTTCTAATCAGATTTTCTCTGTCGCTGGAACCGGCAACACCTGTTGTGGGTTCCTCCTGATAGTTGATTTCGCTCTCGCTTGCCTAGGATCTTTTTTGGACGGATTATTGGTGACGTACTGGATCTTTTTGGGTTGGCATACGCTTTTCGTGGACTGTATTGATTTTGCTTTGGATTTCTCTTTGAAAATGTCTGACTTGGATTCTGTTAAGAAAACTTCTGCTATGTTTAGTGTGTGTTCTGTGGATGTATGTAAGGTGAGGCTACCGAAAGCTTCGGTAGACCCTCACACTGTATGTATGAGGTGTAGGGGGAATGATTGTGCTTTTGATAACCCATGTAAGGAATGTGAGGGTTTAAATGAAGATGAATGGAAATCTCTTTCTTCCTACTTGAGGAAGTTGGAGAGAGACAGGAGGAAGTTGGAGAGAGACAGGGTTTGTAAGGCTTCCTCCAGAAGCTCGAGTAGGTCTCGCGTTAGCGAGCTAGAGTTAAATCCTAACCCTCTAGTAGAAGCAGATCCCCTGCTCCCTGTTTCAGCCCCTGCTCCCTGCGTCGAACCCAAGGATACGTCTTCGGAGGTGGCTGCGATGAAAGCCACGATCCGCAGCATGGAGCTCAAGATATCCACTCCTTGGAGAAAGGTAAGAGTGAAAGTGGAAGTGATTTGTGCAGTGCCCCCAGTGTTGTGGAGGGGGCGTCTGACCGGCTCCGAAGCGCTTCCAGGCCTAGACCTCTTCCAGACTCCCAGACCCAGTGGAGGAGGAAAGTCGACAGCCGCAGGAAGGTTAGGGAGAACCCCCACCGGTCAGGCGTCCCTTCGGCAGATCCTGATTTGCGTTCCCAGGCTGCCTCGGACCACATCAAAAAGGACATCCTATGCCAGTGCTTCTCTTCGTCTGCTTCTCCATCGCCGAAGCGTGGATGGAGCTCCCCAGAAGCTTCGCGCCCCTTGAAGAGAGCCTGGAAGGCACCCTGCAGCTCTCTGGCTTCCAGCCCGGAACTCTTTCCAGAAGAGCCTTCTCTGGATGTGAAGAGGCCCAGGAGATGTCAAGATTGCTCTTCTCCTCATTTGCCTCACTCTACTTCTCTGGAAGAGGAGCCTGAGAAGTCCCCTTCTCGTATTCTTGCTGGACTCCAGGCGCAGATTTCGGGCCTCGCTGACTCCTTGGCCGGTAGTTCTCGTCGGAGGAAGGACGTTTCTCTCCCCATCAAGAAGTCCAGGTGCCCGTCTCTCGACTTACGCTCTCCTCTCCGTAGGCGCTCTTCTCAGGATGTTGTTGCTTCTCCCGAGCGAGGTGTTTCTCGTGAGAGACGCTCCTCTCCTGGCAGGCTCCCTTCCTCGTCCAGGCGCCAGTCTGCTTGCAGGCGCTCTTCGGTTGACAACTACTCTCCTCTGGACAGGCGCCAGTCGCCTTGCAGGCGCTCCTCTCCTGTCAGGCGCTCATCCACGGGCGGGCGCCATTCTCCGGACAGGCGCTCTTTTTCAGGACAGGCGCTAGTCTCCTCGCAGGCTCTCCTCTCCCAGCAGGCGCTCTTCTCCTGGCAGGCGCTCTCCTCTTGTCAGGCGCCAAGAGCCTTGTAGGCGCCTCTCTCCTAGTAGGCGCTCTTCGCCTGGGAGCCGCTCTCCCCTTGACAGGCGCCAAGAGCCTCGCAGGCGCTACTCCCCTAGTAGGCGCTCTTCGCCGGGCAGCCGCTCTCCTCTTGACAGACGCCAAGAGCCTCGCAGGCGCTACTCCCCTAGTAAGCGCTCTTCTCCCGGAAGCCGCTCGCCTCTTGACAAGATACAAGAGCCTCGTGGGCGCCCTCCTCATGGGAGGTGGTCTTCTCCTGATAGGCGCTCCCCGTTGTGCAAGTTTTCTTCGACTTCTAAGCGCGCGTCTTCTCCCAGACTCCTCATATCCAGCAGGCGCTCGTCTTCAACTGCTTGTCGCTCTCCTGATGTGTTTGCCTCTCCTGACAGGCGCCAGGCTTCTCGTAGGCGCCCCTCTCCTAGTAGGCGCCCTTCTCCTGACAGGACCGCCTCCTCGGCTAAGGATCCTCCTCGTTCTTCGGTAGAAGAGGACCAGGAAGGCTCGGAAGACGACTCTGCCAAGACTGCCTCGGTTTCAGCTTACAAGAAGCTGACCGCCTTGCTTCTCCAAGAGTTTGGAGATTCCCTCAGCCCTGCCGCTCCTCCGTCTCCACATTCTCCGTTTTCGACCTCCAGGACTGCGAAGGGTTCCTTGTGCGTCAGGATGAAACCAACCCTATCGATGAAGAAGGCTCTGAGGGGATTTGGTTCGTGGCTGCTTTCCAAGGAGGAAGCAGGGAGGACAGTTTTTTCCTTCCCCCCTTTCAAGCTGACGGGACGTACGGGGTTCTGGTACGAGACGGGAGAACCTTTGGGCCTGGGACTTTATTCTTCAGCGGACTCGGACTTCTCTTCTTTGGTGGACGCCACCAGACATTCTGCTCTTAATTCCGCCAAGACGTCGTGGGCGATGAATGAGCTAGACCAAACCTTTGAGGGGATGTTCCGGGTCCTAGAAGTGTTCAACTTTCTGGATTGGGCCTTGGGAGTTTTGGCCAGAAAGACTCAGATGCCGGACGCCCTTTCGCCAGAAGACCTCCATAGTGTTTTGTCCTGTATGGACAAGTCCATGAGAGATGGCTCCAGCGAGATTGCTTCGTTGTTCGGAGCAGGAGTGGTCAAGAAAAGAGCGGTGTACTGCTCTTTCTTGACGAAATCGGTTTCACATGCCCAGAGGTCCTCGCTGTTGTATTCACAGCTCTCTTCTCAGCTCTTCCCCAAGAAGATCGTGCAGGACATTTCTAGCTCTCAGCCAAGGCAACACAGGACCTTCTCGCGCAGTCGACAAGGAAACCTCGACCGGCCTTCTCTTCTAAGGCCAAGAAGGAGAAACCCGCAGCACAGGAGCCCTTTCGAGGGGGCCCTCCTTCCAGATCTTCTTCTTTTAGAGGGCGAAGACCCAGCAGGAGAGGTAAGACCTTCTCCAAATCAATCAAGACCCCCAAATAACAGGCAAGTCCTCCAGACGACAGTAGGCGCCAGACTCCGAAAGTTTGCAGATGTCTGGGCCCAGAGAGGGGTGGACACCTGGTCCCTCTCAGTAGTGCAAAAGGGATATCTCATTCCTTTCTCTTCAAGACCTCCCTTAACGACAACTCCAAGGGAGTTGACGGCCAGGTACAAGGATCCCATGATGAGCCAAGCCCTTGTTCTAGCAGTAGACCAGATGCTGGAGAAAGAGGCTATAGAACTGGTATCCGACCTTCACTCTGCAGGCTTCTACAACCGCCTCTTCCTAGTTCCGAAGTCATCAGGGGGATGGAGACCGGTTCTGGATGTAAGCGCCCTGAACTTCTTTGTGGAGAAGAGGAAGTTCTCCATGGAAACCACGCCATCGGTGTTGGCTGCTCTTCGTCCAGGGGACTGGATGGTGTCCCTGGATCTGCAGGACGCTTACTTCCATGTGCCGATCCATCCTTCCTCGAGGAAGTACCTAAGGTTCATGATGCGAGGGAAGGTATACCAGTTCAGGGCCTTGTGCTTTGGCCTCTCGACAGCCCCTCAGGTCTTCACAGGGCTCATGAAGAACGTCGCGCAGTGGCTGCACTTGGAAGGAGTGAGGATATCCCTTTATTTGGACAATTGGCTAATAAGAGCCAAATCAAGGGAACGTTGTTTGGAGGACCTTCAAAAGACTATGGACATGGCAAGTTCTCTGGGACTTCTCGTCAATATCCAGAAATCCCAACTCATCCCCAGTCAGGAACGTATTTATCTGGGGATTTGGATGGATTCTCGGGGGTTTTCGAGCGTATCCTTCCCCGGAAAGGATAGCTCGAGGCTCCGATAAAAAAGCAACCTTTCTAGGGAAAGATGCATGCACAGCGAGGGAGTGGATGAGTCTGCTGGGGAAACTCTCCTCGCTGGAGCAGTTCGTATCCCTAGGAAGGTTGCACCTGAGACCTCTTCAGTTCTTTCTGAATCTGAAATGGGATCGTCGCTCCCAGGATTTAGCGTTCTCCTTCGACATCACGCGGGAGATCAAGAAGGAGCTCTTGTGGTGGGCAGATCCCAGCAGATTTGTGAAAGGTCTGTCCCTGCAAACCCTGAACCCCAGCCTAGTGTTGTTCTCCGACGCGTCGGATGCAGGTTGGGGGCCGACTCTGGGAACGATGGAAGTGTCAGGCACCTGGGAGGGGGAACAGGTGACCTGGCACATCAACAAGAAAGAACTGATGGCCGTTTGGTTGGCGTTGAAAGCCTTCGAGTCTCACGTCCGAGGCTCCATTGTTCAGGTGAACTCGGACAACACCACAGCTCTGGCATACATCAGGAAACAGGGGGGGACTCACTCCTTCCCCCTGTACGAAACAGCGAGAGATCTTTTGCTGTGGGCCGAGGTAAGGAGTATCAGGCTCCTCACCAGATTCGTACAGGGGGAAAGGAATGTAAGGGCCGACCTCCTAAGCAGAAAAGATCAGGTCCACCCTACGGAGTGGATGCTTCATCATCTAGACCTCTTCGCCACCTCAAAGAACGTGAGACTGGACCTTTACTGCTCCCCAATCTTGGATCCGAGGGCAATAGCAGTGGATGCCCTTCTGCTAGATTGGAAGGGTCTAGATCTGTACGCTTTTCCTCCCTTCAAGATCCTGGGAGAAACCCTGAAGAAGTTCGCCGCCTTGGAATCAGCAAGGATGACTGATTGCTCCGTTTTGGCCTGCCCAAGACTGGTTCACTGGAATCACAAAAACCTCCCCGCTCTCAGTCTGACTGGCTTCAGACTGTCCAAAGTCTCGTCAGAGCAAGAGGATTTTCTTCTAAAGCTGCAAAGGCTATTGCCAGAGCAAGGAGATCTTCCACCTTGCACGTCTACCAGTCGAAGTGGGATGTCTTTCGTCGATGGTGCAGGAATTAGAAAGTTTCCTCTTCCAGTACCTCTGTGACCCAAATTGCTGACTTCCCTCTTTTCCTCAGGGAAGAATGTGGGCTAGCAGTCTCAACAATCAAGGGTTACCGCAGTATGCTAGCCGCAGTGTTCAGGCACAGAGACTTAAACATTTCAGACAACAAGGACCTTCATGATCTGGTCAGGTCTTTCAAAACCACTAAGAAAGGGTCCTCGAGAACACCCAGTTGGAATCTTGACGTGGTTCTTCAATTTTTGAGGTCCGCAAGATTTGAGTCTCCTCAGTCAGCTTCCTTTGGGGACCTAACCAAGAAGTCCCTTTTCCTCATGGCTTTGGCATCCGCCAAGAGGATGAGTGAACTTCAAGCCATAGAAGGAAGAGTAGGCTTCAGGGATCAGTCCGTGGTTTGTTCCTTCCTTCCTTCCCTCATTCTTGGCTAAGAATGAAAACCCCTCTAATCCGTGGCCCAGGAGTTTTGAGGTGCAAGGTTTGTCTGCTCTCGTAGGGGAAGAGGCAGAAAGGGCTCTTTGCCCGGGTAGAAGCCTTAAGTATTATCTTAGAAGGAAGAAGGAACTTAAGGGCAATACGGACAACCTCTGGTGTTCTGTTAAGGATCCCAGTAGGCCCTTGTCTAAGAATGCTCTAGCATTTTTTTTGAGAAGCCTAGTTAAGGAAGCTCACGTAGCATGTGACGAGGACCAGTTCAAGCTCCTTAAGGTTAAGGCCCATGAGGTGAGGGCCATTGCCACTTCATTAGCCTTCAACAAGAACATGTCGGTACAAAACCTTATGAAGGCGACTTATTGGAGATGTAACTCGGTCTTCGCGAGCCACTACATGAGAGACGTCAGGATCACTTATGATAAGTGCTTCGCATTAGGACCTTACGTATCTGCGGATTCGGTGCTGGGGCAGGGAGCTGAAACGTATCCTTATTAGTTTAGTAAAATTTTTATCCTTTTGGTTTGTGTTTTTATTGTTGGATGAAAGAGGATATGAGTCGGCATCTCTTTCGTGTCTTAGATCTAACACGGGTTAGATTGGTTAGGTGGTCTGGATTGTTTTGGCTCCTTGTAATAGTAGTGGACAGGTTCTGTCATGTAAGCGGGCGAACCCCTTTGACAAGATCCTACTTGGATTCTGCCATGTAACTGGATGACAAATCCCTTTGGGAGATCCGAAGAGTCTTTCAGCAACAGGTCACGCCCTCGCTGTAGCTCTTCAGGCAGTGCGGACTCATAGACAGTATCCATGAAGTCTTCTGCCTATACAGGTAAGAACCAAGGTTTTTATATCCTACAACATGTGTTGTTTCCCTTTTCTATACTGTTTGGCTGTCTCTTACTCTCCACCAAGGGTGCCAATCAGCTAAGTATATATCTGACAGGAAAGTTCATGTACAAAAATGATATTGTTATGATACAATAAAGTTTTGTACATACTTACCTGGCAGATATATACGATTTATGGCCCGCCCAGCCTCCCCTCAGGAGACAGGTGGAAGAGAAAATCTGATTAGAAAACGGGATTGGTTCATACACCCGCCTCCCAGCGGCGGGAAGGGTAGACCACCTGACCTACCTGTCGCGTGTGCCGCGAGATTTGAAATTCTGTCGGGAACGTCGGAGACTACAGCTAAGTATATATCTGCCAGGTAAGTATGTACAAAACTTTATTGTATCTTAACAATTTCATATTCAGAGTGCTTTTATGACACTAACACCCATATACTAAACCAAAATATTGTGTTGACCCAACTTTGAATCACTTTGATTCCCTCTTTCAGAGAAGAAGTTGGTCAAGGTTTCTAACACTAGGAACTGACCTGAGAATATCAGCACTGGAAGTTAAGAAATGATCTATTGAGCAGACTTTCTACGACTGAAATGTCAATTAGACATAAAAGAAAAGATGTGCCATATAACAGAAGCAACAACAAAAAGTCAGTCTGAAGAAGATTTATTAATAATATAGTTACAAATATATAAATTAATAAAAACATTATGAACAGTATTCAAGTTACCATTTTAATTTCTGAGAATAACATTAAGCCGTTTGAAATGAAATATACTATTAGACTCGCTTAAAAATAGATACCCAAAGTTACAGGATTTATGAACTATATGATCAAACAAAGACAGGTGAATAAACAAATACGTACAGCGGAAACTCAGTTTTCATACGCAATCCATTCCAGAATGTCCTATGAAATCCGAAAGAGTAATTCCCATTAGGATTAATGCAAATCCAATTAATGTATTCCAGACACCCAAAAATGTTAACAAAAAATACATTATGTATAGAATAAACAGTTTTACATGCAGAAGACAATGAGGAATAAATATAAAAGATGTTTAAACAATTAACAATGACTTACCTTTATGGATGACTCGCGTTAGCCTATGGGAAGAGGGAGGAGGAGAGCTTCTTGTTTGTAAGGGAAATCCCCCTCCAGAAGGACTTCAGGTATGAAGGACCTATCTGGGGTTAATTTTCGTCCTGGTTTTTACTGGCAATGTCTGGGGATACCTCTCCGTTTTTTACTGGCATTAGGACCAGCTCGAGTCATTGGACCCCTGTTGCACAAAACTGTTTCTGGCATCTTTAAAATTTGCCTGTTGGGACGATAGTTCTCCACAAAATATTTTACATCTCCACTTTACAAACATGTCCCTAACCCAATTGTTGTGGTTGTCTTTATTTTTTAATTCTCTTCGTTATGTTGCGTGGCGTACTTACTAGTTCTTATTCTACTTCTTCTGGTTCACTTCGTTGTTACGGGTAATGTTTGAAAGGTTATCTGTTATATGGGCTAACCTTCATTTCTCACTTGTTACGGTTGAGTTTCTTCTCTCGTAGGAACATTTAGTTTATTTACTCTTTTCACGAAGTCTCTCAGGAGGAAATTTATATGTTTAAAACATGGGTTGGATATCTTTAGGAAACTGGGCAAGTTAAACACCTCTTCATAAAAATTACTTATAATTAGAATAAGGTATGAAGTTCACAATTACACAGTTTACACACTACTACACTACACTGGAACAGAGTGAGAAGGAACACAGCCTCCCCGTATAAGGTCTGGTTCTTGACTGAGTTTCTCTAGCACTTCAAATGAAGTTTCGACCTAACTACTTCAATTAGCTCCTCCTCAAATGTCCTTTAGGACACCTCCTACTTCTTCATGAATGGCTTTCATTACTTCCGGTGCCACCTCTAGATTCGTATGATTGGTTTCGTCCCTCGACGGTAACCACCCACTGAAGGAGTCAAAGTTCAACTTTTCTGGTGAGGTTAGCACCTTACTGTTTAGGAAAACAAGTGCCAATGTTTTGGTCTGGTTTACTAAACTGCTATTCGTGCAATCTTATGCTGCACACATCTACTCCCTTTTCTACCTTCACTTCTGGTAGATCCTTCATCACTCTACTTTCACTATATATTCTACCAGTGGTTTTCCTAACTAAGTTTTCCCTAGCTATTTCTAGACAGACTCTTGTTGTTTCCTAACACAATAGCCGTTTTCTATGGGAAGCCGCTTTGGTGCCCCCAGCTGTCGACTAAGAGCCCAATCAGCAAGCATTCACTACCCAGACTGGAAGCAAAAAGTAAACAACAAGGCAACTACTAAGTGGCGTGCTATCCCTTGAGTGCAAGTGGCTATGCTTGTTTGTGTGTGTGTGGTTTTTTTTATTATTTATTTTTTCTTCTGTATCTTAGTTCATATAATTTAACCCATATAAGCTTTTCATTTGATTGTGAATGTTTGTATAGTGCAGTTAAACATTTTGGCCAAGATGAAAGAATTAAATTACTTCTAGAAAAAGACAAGCTAGTGATTTTCTGTTTTCTAAGTTTTCCTCACCCCTGAAAGCTAGTGAGTCTATGGAGGGACGATCTGTTGGTTTCAATTGACAGTTGTAAAGTTTAGTGTTAATGTTTCCTGTTATTTTTTAATGTTTTGTAAAGTTAAGTGTTCAAGTTTTCTGCCATTTGTCATCCTCCTCTGTCGCCACTTTAGGAGATCGCCTCACTCGAAAGGTAAGGTTCTATATTTTACTCCGTACGTACGTAAATACAGTATTTCTTGTACCATGTACACTAATACTTTATTTACAGGTATGTAGTACATATTAGTAGTATATGTAGTTTTAGTTAGGTATTGATTGGTCCAAATTGTTGTATTTAATTTTTTATTGGTCAATTTAGTTTTATTATAAAATTTACTGGGGTGTTTTTGTAGGGCTTGGAACGAATTAGGCAATTTACATGTAAACTGTGGTTCAAGATATGAAAAAATCAGTTTGTTCATGAAACTTACCTGTCAGATATATATATAGCTGTATTTTCTGAAGTCCGACAGAATTTTAAAAACTTCCGACACGCAGTGGTCGGCTAGGTGGTTAGTACCCATTCCCGCCGCTGGGAGGCGGGTATCAGGAACCATTCCCATTTTTTATTCATAATTTTTCTGTCGCCGGTGCTGAAAACACCTGTTTTCAGTACCTCCGTCTTAGGATTTTGGAAACTTCATTGCCGCTAAGTATCCTAATTGTCTTTTGATTTATTTACTTGGATTTGTGGGATTTGTGGCTAGGCATACACTATCTTAAATTGATTTGAATTTGGTTCATTTTTGCATAAAATATCGGAATCTAGTTAGGCTAGTTTCAGACGGGGTTGTCTGCAAAGATAGGGTGTGGCTACCGAAAGCTTCGGTAGATCCGCACTTGGTATGTACGAGGGGTATGGGTCTTGCTTCTTTGTTGAGATTGGTCATATAAGGAGTGTGAGACTTTGTCTATTCCGTAAGGAAGACGTATGATTCGTATGTACGCAATTAATCAGTAAACATGTCTAATTCCGTAAGGAAGACGTATGATTCGTATGTACGCAATTAATCAGTAACAAAAGTCAGGGTAGTGAACCTGCTAACCTTCCTGTAGACTTTATTTTGCCTAACCCTGTAGTATGGCCTACGGGCTATGAATATGTCTACGAGAGGTGCTCGCTCTCCTTCATTGCTGTGAAGTGCTACTTCTGTAATTTGTTACTCCTACCCTGCAGTGTTGCCTTCAGGCCCTAAGCAGTGTCTGTAGAGGAATTGCCCTTTCTCTGATACTCTTTCGATTCGTAACTTAGAATCGAAAGTGCTTGCTTTAGAGAGTAAAAGTGAAGTGCAGAAGTGCAGTGATACCCCTTGTGTAGTGGAGGGTGCGTCAGATCGGCCTCGTTTCGCCTCTAGGCCGGGACCTCTGCTTGACTCCCAGGACCCGGGGAGGGAGCATGTCGAAAGCCTA
Source organism: Macrobrachium nipponense (assembly GCF_015104395.2). Lineage (NCBI taxonomy): Eukaryota > Metazoa > Arthropoda > Malacostraca > Decapoda > Palaemonidae > Macrobrachium > Macrobrachium nipponense. The sequence goes on from NC_087214.1 coordinate 43,873,396, forward strand.
AGGAGGGTTACAAGGAACCCCCACCGATCTGGCGTGCCTTCGGCAGTTTCTGATGAAAATCCCCAGACTGCCAAAGTGCGTGCGCGTGCACGAATCCTGAAAGATTGCTTCTCGTCCTCCGAAGCGTCCTCCCCGTGCAGGGGTTGGAGCTTTCGGAAGGACTCGCGCCCTCTAAATAGAAGCTTTATAGAAGAGGACACTTCACGTCCTCTCTCTCTCTCTCTCGTTATGCGTTTCAGTGAGAAGTAAGAAGGCGAACGTCGCCTGAACTCGTGTCCGTCTTTCCACCGAGAAATACGTAAAAGAAGTCATAGTAGCAGGAAGCTTTTGAGAGCGGACGCCCAAGCTTTTTTTACTGTCACAATAGAAGGCGTTTCCCTCTCGACTTGGACGGGACGCTCGGATGGACTCCAGGCGCGCGCGGGTGCATGCCAAGCGCGCGCCAGTGGACGCCGAGCACGCTCCAGTGGACGCTGAGCGCGCGCCAGTGGACGCCGAGCGTGCACCAGCGCACGCCAGGTGTGTCGCCTGGCTGAACGTTTCTGTTGAACTCTTCAAGCTCTTGTTTCAGATTTGGGCCTAAAGAATTTTTACCTCTACCTTCGGTGATACCTTCTACCTCACCTGCAAAGAATGTGAAGTAGGCAGTGCTTCGGAGGAAGCTTAAAGTGAACAGACAACTTCTTCTTCGAAACCCAGCAAGACATCGGGTTTCGTGAATTCAAGAGGTCTCTGTCAATTAATATTGCTTTTCGCATAGGTGGATGGAGTTAAGGAAAGCTCAAGGGAAGATCTCGTTTGCTCTACCGCAACCTTTGCCATACTGCCAATAAATTTTAAGTTGCCACTACCGCAGTCAAGACTTTGCGATAAGGCAGTTACGGGTTATGTAAAGGCTCGATGTCCTGCACGTCAGGACTCTCGGCAACGTTCAGTAGGATTCTTGCAAAGGCAGTCATCAAAAGGACGCTCTTCAGGAAAGCGCAAGACAGGACTTCCTTTGCCATACTGCCAATAAATTTTAAGCTTTAGCAGGCATTAGTTGTGATACGGGAGAGGAAGCTGGTTGGAGAGTTTCTTCCTCTTCCCAGGATAATTTTGCAAGCTTTTTAGCCCATCTGAAAGGGTTTTTCAGATGATAGATTTTGTTAGTTTCTAGTCGGGACTACGCTGCCGAATTGAACATCGTCGTTCTACCTGCCGTAGGCCCAGTCTCTTAACAGGATTCTTGCCCCTTCCTCGTTTGAGACGGGAATCGGAAAAATTAAATGCTCGACTTCCTGGATTACGTTTTGTCAATTCAGTGACTTTCCCCATTGACAATATACTATCGTTTTGTCAAGTAAGTGGGTATCCCCTCATTGACAAAATATCTCTTTGTCCCGTAAATGGGTTAGTTCTCATTGACAAACATCTCATTAACTTGATATTGCGTAAGCGAATAAGCTCTTATTGACAAGATTCGGAAGAGCTCTCATTCGTCATTCGCAGACTCGTACAAGAAATAGACTTGTAGACTACGTCAATGAACGCTTATGTCCAATAACATAAGAAGCTTGAGCTGACTGCTTCGATTCTCTTAAGTTTTGTTCATGAAACTTGCCTGTCAGATATGTATGTAGCTGTATTTCCGAATTCAGCTATATATATGTCTGCCAGGTAAGTATGAACAAACTTTATTGTGATATAATTTCATATTTTGCCTTGCGTTATTTTACTTCTGGTTGGTTCAAGTCATATACGCTTGCTGTAGTTACCTCTTCGGATGGCAACCGAGAGGTCTATTGTCTATTTTAAGGACATTTAATCGTTACTCCCTGCAGCCTTCCAGGAGTTTCCGATTTATCTTTTACCGTTGTATGGTAGTGTTCTGACGACACAAACGCATCTATATATATAGCGTTTTCTGTTTCGCTTAAATATGCCAGCTTGAGAGTCTTTCTGCTCAAAAAAATAACGGACCTATTTTCTTCGTAGAATAGGGTAGCTGGCAACCCAGACATAAAGTTAAGAGACGACGTTCGTAAGCTGCTGGCTGCTGCTGTCACGCTGTGTCTGTCCTCCAGTCCAACCGAGCCAGTAACAGATCGTGCGCTGTCATGCGCTGTAGGTTACGTCTCTCTCTCCTGCGGGATTGACTGACTAACCGTATCTCTGTGCTGACGGTTACGTCTCTCCTGCGGGATTGACTGACTAACTCTATCTGTCCTACAATCACGGACTTTAGCCTAAGATTGAGGGGATTTCTTACGTGAATGAATAAACGTTGCATTCGTTTTGCCTTACTATGTTCAACAGAGTTATCTCTTAATCCTTTCGGTGCTCGTTACCGCACGGTATGGAACTACGAGTCTACCGCAACATTGCACTTTTATATGCTCTCCTGCTTAGGCAAAGCGCAGCCTTATTAGGGAAGTAAGCATACTCGGGGTGGGAATGGATGAGCTTGCTGAGGACCATTTCCTTCCTGAAGAAGTTTGTTTCCCCGAATAGACTGCAATTCAGACCACAGTTTTTTCCTACCGGGAAACTGAAATATTATTCAAGATCTAGGAATGATTCTGAACATCTCTCAGTGCGTCTATCACCTGAGGTGATAGAAAGAAGGTGCCGGACATCTGGATAGGGTTTCAGATGTCCTGGATCTTAATCTGAAAGAAGTAAAAGTGATTCGGTAGTCCCTCCAGTCCTCGAAACGAGTTTTTGGGAACCAGTGGTCCAGATCAACTCTGATATTCCACAGCTCTCTCATATCTTAATATCTTGAGAAGTATCTTCTCTCGGTCCTTGTTCGAGTTTACGAGAAAGAGCCTATTATAACAACAGGCGTAGAATGTAACGATCCTCTACAGGTTCGTTACAGGATTGCAAAAGTCCGTACGAATCGTCTCGATCGACGGCAGCAACTATTCACTTCCGAGTGCAATCTTTCTTTAGAAGTAAGTTGAGAGTTGTATAGACTTTAGGGACGCCCTTTCATTCTTCTCTTCGATATGTTGAGGACGAAGAGGCTTCTTCTTCTCTGCTCCCTTATTCTCGATCCGGGATCGGTACCATTAAACGCCATCCTATGATATTGAACGGGGATGGATGTTTAAGTCTCTTTTCCCCTTTTTCAATCGCTTAGGAAATGTAATAAGAGGATTTATGACGTCACAGGGAGCGACAATGACGCTGATCGCCCCATGTTGGCCTTCAGGATCCTGGATTCACAGAGGTCACATACTTCCTAGTTCACTTTCCAAGGACCTTTTCCGAGAGTCGGTCTACTCTAACTCGAAAGGTACCTATAATCTCTCCGCTCTGAGTCTGACTACGTTCAGACTATCGAGATGTTGACAGGAATAAGATTACCGTCTTCTATTTCCGTCTGAAGAATGGGATAAGCTGGCAGTCACAACTATTAAAGAATACGCAAATATGTTGTTGACGGCCTTTGGGCTCAGAGATTTGCGTCTGTCAAACAACAAAGCCCTTCACGATCTTTGAGTTCTGTGGAATCTCGAAACTCGCTCGCCATCTACTTTTTGTCTCACCTGTTTTCTCGGAGTCAGACACTCGTGCGAGATCAGGCGACATATAGTAGCCCTGAGTTTCTTGTTGACGAAGTCGGTTGCGTTTATACACCCCCGATGATCGTGTAACATGAGACCAGGTTGGACTGTCAGGCATTCTTCCTTCGGGACTGAATCGCCTTTTTGCTCCTCGCTCCTTTCTCCTGGCACCAGAAGCTTGAGTCGGGAGTTGATTCGCTGACGACGTTGGGTTGCGTTGATACACCCCCAAGGTTTGCTTAGATTGAATTGCCCAGGCAGTCCAGACACTCATCCTTCAGCGAAGAATAGTGCCTTATGGTCTTCAGGGTACAGCCTTGCTGTCCTTGATTCGTCTGACTGGTCAACTGGTCGGTCACCTGACTTTAGTACAGACGGACTGACTGTGCATGTCCAGATCGAAGCTTTCAATATGGAACTTAGACGTAGTCTGAAGTTCTTGATATCAAAGCATTCGAACCTCTCCTACCTGTTAACTTCTTGCATGTGATCAGGAAGGCCTTCTTCTAACCACCCTAGATACGACAAAGAGGGTTAGTGAAATTTTAAGCCATCGTCACAAGTTTTGGCTTTAGAGAACACAAGGCGGTGTGCTCTCTAAGCCTTCTGTTGTGGCCCAAGAATGGAAACCCGTTTTGTCCTTGGGCCAGGAGCTTGGAAGCAAGGATGGCACAAGTTAGTGGGCAGGAGCCAGAGAGAGTCCTGTGCCCTGTCGGGTCTCTCAAGTTTTATCTACATAAAACTCAAGAAAGTCGAAGTCATTCAGGCAATCTGCAGTGTTCCGAAAAAAGACCAGACTTGCCCCCCCCCCCCCATATCGAAGAACACCCTGGCTTTAGTGTTAAGGAGTTCTTTCAAAAAATGCTCCTTCATTGTGTTTGCACAAAGATTTGAAATCTTTTTATCTGAATGCTCACGAGGTGAGGGCGCGGCCTCGGAAGCATTTCAACAGAGCATGGCACTCAGCAACATCCTGAGTACCATGTTGTAGCGAAGCAACTCTGTGTTCACTTCACACTCCCTGCGAAATGTGAAGATGGCATATGAGATCTGCTGCTCGCTAGGGCCATACGTGTCTGCAGACACAATCTTGGGGGCAAGAAGTACCACTCATCCTATCCTGTAGAAAATGGTTAGGAAGAGCTCTTAATTTAGTTGTTGAGTCGCCGACAACGGCGACTTCTTAACTCTTAAGCCTTAGTTAACACAACTCAACTTTGGCTAGGTTGGTCAGGTGGTGATATATATATTTATATATATATATTTATTTTACTTCTTAGCCCTCATGGTATGGTCAATATGGTCTAGTCACATTGTGGTCACGCCCCCGTTGACAGATCATCTGGAGTGCACCAGCTATATAGGTCTCTACCTCGCTGGCAACTCTAGTAAAGCAGAAGCAGACTTGGGTGACAGTAATCACGAAGTCAGCTATGCTAACAGGTGGAACCAAGATGTAAATCATCTGCATGCATTTGTTTCCCAAAATCCTTCTATTCTGTCCCTTCCCACCTCCAAAGGTGGGATTCAGCTATATATATATCTGACAGGTAAGTTTCATGAACAAAATGATATTGTTATGATACAATAAAGTTTGTTCATACTTACCTGGCAGATATATATAATCAAGTACCCACCCACCTCCCCTCAAGGGACAGTGGAAATAAAAATTATGAATAGAAAATGGGAATGGTTCCTGATACCCGCCTCCCAGCGGCAGGAATGGGTACTAACCACCTGGCCGACCACTGCGTGTGTCGGAAGTTTTTAAAATTCTGTCGGACTTCAGAAAATACAGCTATATATATATCTGCCAGGTAAGTTTGAACAAACTTTATTGTATCATAACAATATCATGTTACAAAGCCGCTTCGGAACGGATTAATTTCCTATCCTGCGGTACCAGTGTATCAGCAAGCCCAACATCGCTCGTCAACAGAGAGAAGACAGTGCATGGTTTTGTGGTTCATTTCTTAAAGATTGGGATGAAGCTGACTTTCTCCATGCTGCCGCATCAGATGAATTCTTCCTTTACACAGTCGGGAAGCCAAATAATAAAAATGACATCATTTGTGCTGCAAATTTGGACGATATCAGCGATGATGTGCGCTATCGCCAATTTCACTAAACCCTGACAATTCAAACCCACACATGCTATACGTATCATTTCTCCTCTCAAAGTCATCCATATTACACGCTTTATCCACCATTTTTACCCTAACACTAACCCCTCTATCATGCAGTTCACGTTTCTCCCTTTCATTCCCTTTCCTTACCTTCTTCCGCTTTCTTCCGTACTCAACCAACACCAACTGCCGATCTTCTGGACCCATTTGCTCAGAGACACTCGGCTCACACTTATTCACTTTCAACCACTCACATTGCATTCTCCCGAACATACTTTCGCATACTAGAGGACCCTCCCAACTGAATCCCCTTTTCACTTAGTTTCCCGAATTCCCAACCTGACTCATCCTCTTTCACCTACACACAATTGCCACATGACCTTCCATCCCACAGTCAGAACACTTCGCACGCTGTTCTTTACACATCCTAGCATAATGCCCATTCTTCCCGTAGTTGCCACAAACTTCTACTAATTCTAAAATGTCGTTCCACATCAACCTTTCATTCGTCCAACATTTTTTCTCCTTACGTTTCAGATTTATAACCTTGTATATGCTCTCTGGTAGGGTACAGTCACCAACAAGTTTCCCACTAACTCCTTACACTCATTTATCCCTTCGTCCTCAAACTTTTTCCTAGCTAATGTTTCCAACCTGCACACATACATCGACAACGACTCGCCAACATTCGTTCTTTCCTCTTCAAAATCTTGCTTTCTCCTATATTTAATGCTACTTTTTATCCTCTTTGCCTGTTCCACAATCCTGGCTTTCACACACTCATACGGCACATTCCCTACACTCATCATTACCCCATACATACTCAACAAAAATCCCGTTAAGACGTTTCCTAACTCTCTTGCCCAGACTCTCTTGTTATCCCCATACTTAGCCTCACAATACTTCTCATATTCCTTAAAAAAGTCCCCTATGCCCCTACTACCATATTCCTCGTATTGTGGACATCGGGGTACCTCTCTCACATACACAACCTTTTGTACTTTCCGCTCAGGCTCACTCTCACTTTCACTACTTCCATTCTGATCCTTCTTTCCCTCTTCCGAATACAGCGAGTCCACTTCTGTACTCACATTCATACTCTTGATTATGCTCTTCTTACCCTTCTTTCCACCTACCTGTTTCCACTCATCACTATCTAAATCACTCTCAGCTCTTTCCCCAATGTATTCAGTCCTAGTCTCATTCTGTCCGTCACCCTTACTAGTCGTCTTCTTTTTATCAGCCCCCTTCTTATTCTTGTTATCAAGTTGATCCTTATCCTATGTCTTCACAACCAAATTACCTTCGTCACTCGTACTCTCATCCACTCGCTCTTCCACTTTCTTTACCACTCCTGGCCCATCTCAAGGCTCAGTAGGCCTACCTCCTACTGCTCCCTCTCCCATTAATCCCTTCATCATCATCTGCACAGTATTCATCATTACTCCAAATCTTTTGTCCATCTTCTCAACCATTCTCTCTCCTGCTCCTTTCACCTCTTCTTTCATTTGCACTCTTGCACTCCTTAGCATTCCTCTCATGTCCTCTAACTCGCTCTTCAGCTCCTCACACTCTACCCTTAACCTCTCATTCTCCACTTCCAATCTTTCCTTAGCTTCCCTCGCCAACTGCAACTCCTCCTTCAGCCTCTCCGTCTCCTTCAACCCTTCCATCCTTACTTTCCTTCACCAATCACACTAATCGCTACCCTAATCGTCCTGCAGCTGGCGCACCAGCAGTCCCAGTTTGGGCTCCAAAAATTAAATGTGGCTAGATCCCAAGCTCAAAAAACAAGCGGGCAAAAAAAAAAAAAAAACAAAAAAAAAAAAAAAAAAAAACCCTACACCAACCCACCCACCCACACGTCTCACACACACACACAATATCACACTTTCCTCTCTACACTACGGAATACACGCAGGACAATTGACCTACCTACACAGACCAAAAAACATAACACATGTACTCACCCAACTCCAGATACTCCGGGCTATGCTGTGCTGTCCACTGGTCGAGGTCACTGAGACCACCAACAACAAAGACAACAACCAAGAACCACAACTCGACAACAACACAACTCTCAAGGACCACAACCCCACAACACAACAAACAAGGAACACTACCACAACTCAACAACACAACAATAAACAAGGAATACAACCACAACAAAAGACCACTGTACAAACAATCACTAACACACACACAAAAAAAAATCAACACCACCAAAAGGCAACACACACACACACACACACACACACTCTCTCTCTCTCTCTCTCTCTCTCTCTCTCTCTCTCTCTCTCTCTCTCTCTCTCTCTCTAATAACACCAAGAAACCACAACAGCTCCCCAACAACAACCCTCAACTATAACAACTCGCTCATAACTCAACAGAAACTCACCAGCACAACAACTCTAAAGCAAACAACATAAAACTATCAACAAACAAACAGCAAATCACTAACACACAACTTAACTGACTTTCAATGCCTTCAACACTCTCATTAGACTGCTGCTGACACTACTGATCATCACAGGCTCTGACCAAAGACTGGCTCAAAACTCTGATCTTATCAAGTAACTCTAGCTGCACCAGCAGACAACCCAGAACTCACCAACAGCCAATTCAATCGTTAATCAGCCATCCACCAATTATGCTCTCTCTCTCCTCTCTCTCTCTCTCTCTCTCTCTCTCTCTCTCTCTCTCTCATATATTGATACTACCAAAACTGTAAACCAAAACACAAATATATACTACATTATCCCACAGCAATACAAAGCAGGACTCTCTCTCTCTCTCTCTCTCTCTCTCTCTCTCTCTCTCTCTCTCTCTCTCTCTCTCTCTCTCTCTCTCTCTCTCAAGGACGTTGTTAAATGGAACTCTCCTAACTCCTCCATAATATTACTTTTTTTGTATATGCATTAGGTGCAGTTTCTCTAGTTCCGAACATCAATTCTGCTTGGCCGTTATTGGTATTATTCAGCCTTGGCTATAACTTGTAACTTTGATTTACTAGTGTCTTTTCTTTAGATCTCCATTGCATGATGAGGGATGAACAAGAATGCATTTTGTTTTTACTTATGGAAGCCACAATTGAGAATCTTCATGGAGGCCACAATTTTAATACACCAGATAGGTGTATTACAACAGTTTTTCTGTGCATGCCCATATTTACTACAATTTTAATACAGCAGTGGCTTTTATCCAAAGGTGTCAGTTGTCTTTTTTTGGCCCAAATTGTTTATTTTTTTGAGGTAGATCTTTTTTTTGCTCTTTTTTTTTTTTTTTTTTTTTTTTTTTTTTTTTTTTTTTTTTTTTTTTTTGCTATTTGTAGTATTTGTCTATTATTCTAATTACTCTTAATAATGTAGTACAGTAGTACCTCAGACTTCAAACTTAATCTGTTCCAGAAGGCTGTTCGAAGTACAATTTGTTCGAAATATGAAACTAATATCCCCATTAGATAAAGGGAATCTGGATAATTTGTTCCAGCCAACCCAAAAAGTACCCTTTTTTGTCTTTCATATTTTTTTCTATTATTAATATGTTCAAAAGTTGAATTAAGAGTGAACAGTAATAAAACAGTACATTATGTGAAGTAAAATTTTCAAAAAAAAAAAAAAAAAACTTTGTGTATGATTTACGAACTGTGGTGAAAATGGTGCACGGAGGACTGGAGGGAGGAGAGGCCAGAAGCCTGTGGGGAAGCTAAAATGGTCACAGCAGGCAAAGGGTGATAGCAAAATCAGTTTTACTCAAATTTTAAAAGGATAATCAAAGGAATCTATAGTGTTTGTCTGACTGTGTCTGAGAGAAGGAGAGATTAAGTAATCAGCGTATATAATTGTTGACGTGCTTACACTTGAATCTGGAGAACATAAGATAGATTATACACAGTATACCAACTTAGTGTTGGCAAACAGCGGAATTTAAAATAAACATAAGGATTTTGCAAACAAATTAATAGTAGAGAATGCAAGAAAAGGAAAGAGACAGTAAATAACTTTTCACAAAGATGCCATTTAAACTATCAAAGGCATGAAGAAGCTGAGTGTGATGCCACTGTGTATTATGCAGCTGAGTTACTTTTAAGGTGATTGTAAAAAGCAATTGTCACTAGATAGGTATTTTACCATAACAAAAGAAAGTGATTTGGGCAAATTGAGTGTAAGTGAAAGAAACGGATTAATAATCATTCCAGCTACGCTGGTAAGTCAGTAGGAAGCAGACACTCGTCTTCCATCTCCTCTCCTCTCATGTCACTTAGCGCACTGAACACTGGCTTGAGTAAAGCCTCCCCCCTCTCCTCTCTCTCTCGTTCATTTCATTGTTTTCATGTTATATTGTGTTAAATTTATTGTGAAATGACATTTAATTTTTTTGATGTGAATTGTTACTGCTTTTACATACATTTATATTATAGTAAAGAGTTTACTGTGTTCTCTCAACAACAATATCACAACGCACGATAACTTTTATAAAAATCATTCACCGCAATGATGAATGATTTTGTTAATTGTTTATGCTAAATTTTATTGTGAAAGGCTTTTCTTCTTTCAAATGCTATTTTGTTGAACACTGGCTCAATTGAGAATTTCTATTGTTTCTGTATAACATTTGATTGTTTTCATATTTTATCATTGGGTTAAATTTATTGTGAAATTCCCTTTTTTATGTGAATTGTTAATGCTTTTACATAATGCAGTAATATTTTAACACTTCTCCTTCTCTCTTCAATATTTCAACACTCCCTCGTACAGACTCAAGTCAGCTGTGTGCGACGTTACCATGGTATCATTCGATCTTGTACATCTTTTATGCTAAATATTATATTGAAATGCGATATTCCTTTATTTTTTCGAATATGGTTATCATTAAACTATAATGTAAATAAAAAAAAAAACATGTTGATACATTTTTTCTTTGAAGGATGCTGTAGGTTGTCAAATATAGGTTTAATGGAATGCTTGTTCCCTTCTTGAATATATATTCTAACACACTTTAAAATGGCCTTGCGACAGAAGGCTGATATTACTGGAAACACTTGGCTGGGAAATGAGCCAGACCCAGAGATCAGAATTTGCGCAAAGCGGGTTATTTCAATGCAAGCCTTATTCTAAAGGGTTCCCAATTTTCTCCCACAATCAGGCACAGTATTTGTATGCAAAGAGATTGTATTCTAGTATCAGTGCTATGGTGAGGAACACGTGGGAAACTTTACAAACTACTTGCTCTTTAGTATTAAATTTTAAAACTCACTTTAGTGGGCATGAAATGACTGGGAGTTTACACAGAAATGACTATTACATTGCTTGAATTAACTGGGGCGATGTTTACTAGTATCACGAGGGAATTAATTGCAGCATTGAAACAAAATTGGGGAGTGAGAAGCTGAACAAAGAAGGGGGAAGTGTCGCCTGGGGAGAGTGAAATGAAATAAAGACAAGAGGCAAAAACGATTCACTGACTGCACAAAATTTACATCTCAAAGTACCTGGAAATCCTGGGTCTGGTAGTTTTCTCATTTGTTGATATTTCTGTGCACTATGAAGTAATAAGAACACTTGTGGGATCCCCAGAGGAGGCAGGGAAGCAAAAGTGGTGAAGTGGAGTCTGCAAGGCTTGAGTTAGTTCTGAGTTACATCTTTTCTTTTTTCTTTTATTTGTGTAAACAGTTTTGACATAGAATTTCTGTTTAATAAATAATTGTCTTAATTTAGTGCTGAAAATTTGTTGGTCCATTTCAAAAGTTGAAAAGATTGACCAACCACCACTCCAAAAGAGGGAGTTGAAGTAGGTCAGGGTTGATCATTAGTTTTTTTTTCCCCCTTCTACTTATACATTGGTTTTAATGCACCTACATTATTGTAGATCAAGTTTTCCAGTGAACAGTCCATTGTCATGCCAGAAGCCATTGAGAGGTTTGAGCAAGTCATCATATAACTGATGATATAAATTTTATCATTAAAGATGAGGCCCCTCTCAGGAGGGAGGTGTGAGAGGAGAGAAGCAATAATGTTATTAAAGTGGTTACTGGCAAGGGATTCTCACTTGGATGCACATCATACCCTCTGTGCTGTAGGGTTCGTCGCAGTCTGTTGATGGTTGAACTAAGATGTTAGCCCTTGTGAGACCATGTCGAGTATAGTACTCAATTTCTACGGGTTGATCAGTGTGTCGTCCAGTTCCACCCTCCAAAGTAACAAGTGCAGCAAAACAAAAACAAGGAAAGGTTGTCAATGGAAGAGGAAAAAAGGAAAGGAGAATTTATAGGAAGAGGAGAAAAAGAGTACTAGGTCCCACTGTTCTGTTGAATCCACAGCAGAGAGAGTAGGTTGAAAGAGAAAACACTACCAGCAGTGGATCCCTAAGCCCACTAAGATCATGGAGGGGTTGGGATGAGGGGGATGCTGACCATCAGCCTAGTATTGGTACATTAAAGGTGAAAGGTTTAGTACCCTTCCAAAAAGAGGCTTTTGCTACTGAATGTGGAAGTAGTTACTGTTCTAGGAAAAACATTTGCTGGGTAAAAGAACTGGAGTTATGGAGTGGGGGTAATTTGTAAATTTCCTACCCCATATCCGAGTACTTTTCCAGCAGAATGATTATACCTCAATTTTTGACTCACAAATAATTTGTTAATTGGAAGGACTTCTATCCAAGTTAAGGACGTCCATTAATCCACTTGTACATCACTAGGTGACATTTATAGAAACCCCACAGATGACAAAGCAGTGAATCAGGAGAGAAACATCTTTAAGGTGATTACCAACCAACATTGCTACAGTAAAGGTGAAATTTTGAGTACTAAAACATGGTAGAGTAAGCTGTTTGAATACAATGAAGCTTGTACATAGAAATAGTTTTGCCACGAGTGTCAAAGTAGAGATACAAGTATGGAAAATATATGTGCCTTTAAAGTACTTTGGTATGGGGAAGCAAGTTGTAAACTTGCTCTCCCATACCCCTGTACTTTTATAGCAGAAGGATTCACCTTGAATGTCAGAAGAGATGTGGCATACTATGTACCGGGTAGTTGTTGTATTGGTTGCAGAAGGGGTTAGGAAGTGACAGTAGAGAGTTTGCAATAGGGTGGAAAGGCCCAGTAGAGGCAAAATCAAAAATAGGAACATTACTTATAAATATTTGTTGCAGTAAATTGTATTGGAAGAATTCCTTTCCAGTACTGTAAAGGACTTTATTAATACACACTGATGTCAATAAGCTGTATTCATAGAATGCAAATACATAGATGATTTAGATGTGAATCAATAGAGAAAAAGAGCACTTAATATTGTTAGGAGTGACAGAACAGAAGAGCAGAAGTTGATACCATTGCCACAGTTAAATTAAAATTTTAAGTCCCCAGTTAAAAGATGGTAGAGTAAGTAGTAGTTATGGTATAATGAAGCTTGTTTAAGGTGAACATAGGAAGGGTTTAACCCACTAAGGTGAAGAAATAAGAGTTACATTTTGGAAAATAAATCTAGGGGGAAAAAAAGCACTGGGGTATTGGGTAGCAAGTTGTAAACTTGCCACTCCATATCCCAGTACTTTTACAAACAAAGGTGATGAACCAAAGGTAGTAAACACCTTGATGAAACGGTAGAGAGTATGTAATGGGGTAGGAAGGCTTAGTACAGGAAAAATAGAAAATAAGATTCACTAATATCAGTAAGCTGTATTCATAGAAACCAGATAGTTGAATTAGTTGTGAATCAATAGGGAAAAAGAGATTTTATGATTCTTTGGCGCTAGAAAAGAGCCTATCATGATAATTAGTATTAAATTACCATTGTCGCAGTGCAAGTTAAATTTTATATACCCAGGAAAAAGGTGGTAGATTAAGCTGTTCAAATACAGTGAAGCTTGTTTAAGCTAAACGTTGTAGGGGTTTAGCAAGTAAGTGTAGAAATAGAGCTATAGTCATGAAAAATATATCGGTGGTAAAAAGAAGTACGTACTGGGGTATGAAGTTTCTACTTTTACAGTAGAATGATTCAACTTGAATCCCAGATGAGGTACAATAAGGAATAGCAAAAGGTAGTGAACACCTTGTTAGAACATAGTATACTACTTGCGCAAAAGTACGCAGGAAAACTATACAGGCAGTCCCCGGGTTACGACGGGGGTTCCGTTCTTGAGACTCGTTGTAACCCGAAAATCGTCGTAAGCCGGAACGACACTTGGGGAAATATGCCTTAAACTAATAAAAAGTCAGAGACCTTACCTGTGTGACATGCAAGTATTGCATGATGTGTAGTGTGGTTATATTTCAATGCCAAAGGATGGTTCTTGAAGCTATATAATCTTTATTGATAAACTTGTGACACACTAAATGCACATTCTTGAAGTACCAAGTCCTTAGTTGAATTTATATACACTAATACACTATGCAAATTCTTGAAGTAATCCTTAGGTTAATTTATACACTATACACTATGCACAATCTTGAAGTAATTCTTTGGTAATGTGTAGTATGTACATCATGGAGTACACTAAAATCCCAGTCTGGTAGCTCTGGAAGGTAAAAGTATAATAATTAGTACAAAATACTACACAAAGTCCTGAATGCATATGTAAATTATAGATATCAAGAGTAAAAGAGTTAATGTATGTTAATTAATTCCTTACTTTTAGTTTATAATTCCTTACTTTGAGTTATATCAAGAGTAAAAGAGTTAATGTATGTGAATTAATTCCTTACTTTTAGTTTAAAGTTCTGGAATGTACAAAAAATAATTTTGTCAGTAAGTACTCTATGCATAGTAAGTTACATACAGTAATATGCACCATACAGTGGTTTAATATCAACTGGTATGCATGTTGTAAATGATTGGTCTACACCCCCTGTTCAGCAGGGAGTGGAGATTTTACCAACCTTGCAAAGTTACCAGTTACATATGTACTATAATTCCATGAGGGACCTTGATCACTTATCCCATGTGAGAGATCTTGGTCACTTTTTTTTAGTATAAAACTTACTTAATGTATGTTAATTACTATGTATAATTCCTTACCTTTAGTACTGTAGTAGTTTACAGTTGTCGTGCTATGTATGTAACCCTGGACAAAGTTTTATGTGGCCCCATAGCCTGCATCATGGAGGGGGTCCTGGGATTCTGGAATGTACCAAAAAAGTATCAAAGTTAATTCATGTATGTATGTTTAGTAAGTTACATACAGTAACCATACGTACAGTGGTTTATAACATGTATGTAATCAAACTTGGTTGGAAATTCCTGTAAAAAAAAAAAGTTATGTATGTATGTAATACTGTATGTAAAAATCTTACTGTTCATACTTTGTTATACTACATGTTACATTTGATACGTATACTTTCCTGAAGGGTTTTTTCCATCCAAAAATGGTGCTTCTACTTGTAGTTATCCCTTGATGACACTTGTAATGTGTAGTAACAACCTGGAGTTGTGTGAAAAATGTTGGTTCTGGAAGGAAAAAGTAACAAAATTAGTATACAAAATATACACTACAGAAAGTCGTGAATGCAATATGTTAATTACTGTAGATATATCAAGAGTACTAAAAGAGTTAATGTATGTTAATTAATTCCTTACTTTTAGTTTGAAGTTGTCGTGCTATGTAACCCTGGATGGACAAAGTCTTATGTGGCCCCATAGCCTACATCATTCAGGGGGTTCTGGAATGTACAAAAAATAATTTTGTCAGTAAGTCCTCTATGCAGAGTAAGTTACATACAGAAATATGCACCATACAGTGGTTTAATATCACATATAACATGTAGTATAAAACTTAATTGTTCCGATACGTAATACAAGCCATCGGTCCTTTAACAATAGGAAGTAGCTAGCGGCAGCTGGAATGGTCGTAAGCTTCGAACAAGGGGAGAACGGTAGTTAACTGCTTGTCCGACAGTCGCGCGCCGCGCGACTGGGAGGTAAACAAATCACTTTTGCTTTCGGCTGCGGGTGTGAAGGACGTGTTCGTCATCGCTCTCTGCCCGCTTCATCGTCGTATGCTTTGTTTATATTGTGTTTTCTACTAATGGTTTGTTTGACTTGAAAATGAAACTGTAAGTACACTGTTTTCATTTTCATTACTTAATTATGAACCAACATGGAGCTATCGCCGTAGATGCGGCGATTTCCTCTCTTTTCATGAATTGAACCCTTGAATTATGTCTCGGTGCCGAGGGCGGGCGCGCTCGCGCCGAGTCATGTATTTTGGGCGAAAGTGTGTAATTGAAAAATGTAAGTACTTTTTTCATTATATTTTTGCCCTGTGCGTTCGTTACCGAGAGCGTGATTGCGCTCGGCACGAGCCTTTTATTTGGTATGATAAATGCAATGAAAGTGGATTTGCAATGCAGTGTTCTTTTCATTTTCATTTATTTATTTGCATAAATTTAATTTGGATCAATTTTCGCTCTTACCCGGGAATTGATCCTTACGATTATTTTCTGTGAAAGTGAAATCGCAAGTGCAGTATTCTGTTTCATTTTCATATATATTTTATGATAGAATCATATTATTTGGATCAAGTTTCCGTTCTTACCCGGGAATTGATCTTTTCCCCTTTAAGTTCTATGAAGTGAATCGCAAGTGCAGTATTCTGTTTCATTTTCATATTACTTTTCACTGCTGTGCGGGGGTAGGGGAAGCGAAGGTCTGCCAGGAAGTCGTCGGAAAGCTCCCGCGACTCCCTTGGTATCCGATTCTTCGTCTTCCTTCCTGCCCCCCGCTCAGCTTCCTCGTTGTATTTTGTTTTGGGGTCTTCCTTGCGTTCGGGGTGGGGCCATGTCTTCCCCCCGTGCGTGAGGGAACCCCTCTTACTAATCTATCTATGCTACCGCAGGTGCTACATCCGTGGGAGACGACCTTGGACAGGTATGGACCACCGCGGCGGCAGGGCGTGCCTAGCATCCACGGGCTGCTGCAGCGTCTAGCGAGGTCTGGGGCGGTCTCCACTACTACCACGGCCGCTTATGCTGCTCCCCCCCCGCCTGGTCTACACTCCCCATGCTGTGTCGGTGACGCCGTCTGCCGCTACTAGGGCCGCCGCCGTACCGAGGGGGGTTGCCGCCGCCGCCTGTTTTCTTCGCGTTGCCTGCCCCAGACTTCCGCTGTTCCAGCAGCTCGCCCCTGGACCGGCCGCCAGTACCCAGGTTCCCGCTGGCTGCCGATGATTCTACGAGGCGATCGCTGGGCCTGCCGTACCTGCCGCTGATGTAATTCCCGCTGCTGATGTGATTCCCGCTGTTGGCTTGGCTGTCCCTTCTGGGTCTACCGCTGCTGCTGTTCCTGCCGCTCCTGAGCTGGTTGCTGTTCCTGTCGCTCCTGATTCCTGAGCCTGTCCATGCTGGTCCTCCCACTGGTGTGTCTTCCCAAGTCCCAGGTCCTTCCGGACAGGTGCAGTCGGAACGTGTTGCTTCGGCAATAGCCCCGGCTCCGGCCTGGATGGAGGACCTGACGACTGTCCTGCGTGAGCTGACGAGGAAGAGGAAGAAGAGGAAGCTGTCATCTTCGTCTTCATCGTCTGCTGCTGCCTCTTCCCCTTCGACTTTTAAGGCCCATAAGCCGAAGAAGAAGAAGGCTGCCTTCCCCCCTAAGAAGTCTCCTTTGGGAACTTCTAAGGGCCCGTCCCACCCCGGTGGGACGGGGGGTCCTTCTGCTGGTCCTCCTGCTCCTTCGGGAGCGGGGCCCATCTCCCCTTCCATAAGGAAGAGATAGACGGGGACCAGAGGAGTATCGGTTAGCTCTGGTACTTCCTCGCCTGGTGCTAGCGGCGATGCCGCTACGCCAGGTTCCGGCTCGGTCTCTCGTTCGCGAGAGATCCCGAGTGTACGTTCTCCCTCGGGAGACCGTGCAGCCAAGTTTCGGTGCCAGAGTTCGCTCGGCGCCAAGACGCGGCACGGAGCAGAAGGCTGGTGAGAGCCGCTCAGGTGACTCTCGCCAGGCCAGCGGCCGCTCTTGCAGCGACCAGCTGGTAACCCGGGTTTTCCCCCCTAAGAAGGCTCCTTCGGGACCTTCTAAGGGCCCGTCTCGCTCCGGCGATTCGGGAAGCTCTTCTGCTGGTCCTCCTGCTCCCTCGGGAACAGGGCCCGTCTCTTCTTCTACCAAGGAGAAGAAGACGGGGACCAGAGGAGTACCAGCTTCGGCTGGCACTTCCTCGCCTGGTTCTAGCGGTTCTGCCGCTAAACCAGGATCCGCCTCAGCTTCTCGTTAGCGAGAAGTACCGAGTGGACGGTCTCCCGCGGGAGACTGTCCAGCCAAAGTCTTGACGCCCGAGCTCGCTCGCCGTCAAGACCGAAGCGCGGAGCAGAAGACTGGCGAGAGTCGTGCAGACGACTCTCGCCAGGCCAGTGGACGCTCTCGCAGCGACCAGCTGGCTGCTCGGGTTGACGTGACGGTCGCTGACCAGCCACGGGTTGAGGCGAGGAAGGGGTCCCCGCGGCCGTCGGTACCAGCGGCTCGACGCGCCGAGAGGATGCTCGCCGGTCTCACCGCGACAGCGAGCCTAGCAGGTCACCTGACCGCCGCTCCCATCGGGACCGGGCGGAGACGGTAACCAGCAACAGCTCGCCTGATGCTAGAGATCCGCGTCGACGTTCTCAGCCGAGCCTCTCGCCCCAGGCGAGCGGCAAGGCTAGGCCTGCTGCTCGATCGCCACCGCAGGTTGACGATCAGCAGCAGCCCTCCAAGCACGCTGGTCCTGCCAGCGAGCTAGGGGTGAGCGTCAGGTCTGCCTCTCCTGTACCTTCAACCTCCTCGGGCTACACCGGGAGGAGCGAGGTACCTAGGAGTGATCGCGAGAGGTGCGCCGCTCGCGATCCCGCTATGACGCCGTATGGACCAGGCACGGTTCTAAGACCGACCAGGACATACGCGCAAGTAGCTGGAGGCGACCGTCAGGGATCTGCCGCTGTTCCTCCTTCTGAAGGAGGAGTATCTCGGGATCTGTTCTTGCTGGAGGGACTGGACGGTCCTACTCCGCAAGACGCGGTTACTCCCGAGATACAGAGGAATTTTGCAGAAGTCATTAAGCTGATTCGTCAGCATAATGACCTTGCGGAAGGATTGCCGCTCCCACCAACAGAGCCCACGTCTCTGCTCGAGTCGTTTTGGGGCCCGAGAGGGAACCCAAACCGACGGTGGGTCTGCCGCGATCGGAGCTTGCCGATTCTGTCTCGAACCAGAGTCTCTCGTCTCCGGACAAGAAGGCTCTCTCAGTTCTGGCCGGTCGATCAAGCTACTTCCACCTCCTCTACTGCGACAGCGGCGTTTCTACGTGTCTTCGGACACCGTATTTAAATACTCCTTCGGTCCTCCTGAGAGGTTTCGACCTCGACGAGGACTGGAATGAGTCAGAGGACGGTATCGGCTCTCTCCTGTCAGGTGTCGATCAGCCCCACCCAGACGACGTTCACAGTGGCGGCAGACCCTTACCTACAGTGAGAGTTCGTAACCCTCCGCGGGAAAACGTTTTCTCCTGACGATACATTTTCCCAGACTCTGAGAGGCCATCGCCGCGAGGCGATGGCTGCTCCTACTCTTCTCCAACTGCTAGTTCCACTGGGAAGGCGAGCGAGTATCCAATTCCTCCCCCATTCCCTCTCTCCTTACGGCTACGAGGGAAAGGGGAGGGATCCTACAGAGATTTCTCTGTAGGATCCCACGTTGGGGACTGCGCTACCGGGGGGACCTTCGGGTCCTACCTGACGTAAGCCCCGGTCGTTGAGGATGGATCCTGCCCCATTCTCGATTTCTACGGGAATCGAGAGGACCACTAGCCGATATCGTTTGACGAATTTGGTGGTGGGGGTTTCGCAGACTGCTTAGAATTCTTACAAGGAATTTCTAGCGCATTCAGAGTGTTCGCGAGTTTTTTACGATCTCCAAACACTTAGGCGAGACCACGGTCCAAAGTGAGCAAGACGAGAATCCCCGATATGTTACACGATGACCGGGAACCTCGCCTATGCTCGAATTCCTGGAATTTCTAGCATTGGGAAGAAGACTGCTGCTGAAAGAAACTATCTCACAGTAGGCGACCAACCTGGAATAGAGAAGATCGGACGGGAATATCCAGTTTGGCTTGAACTATCGTCTTAGTATTCTGTTCACCATTGAAGCTTTCCTTCGAGGAAGACTTCTCCTTCACTCTCTTTGATAGAGATCGAAGGTGGTCGATCTCCAATCCTTATTTTGTTTTCTTGAAGGAAAGAATTTAGGATGGAGATCGTTGTTCAGAATCCTACAAATATACTACGTATATTAACCTCGCGACATGATTCTACTAAGCAGTTGAATTGTCCAAGGGGTAGGTGCATATCCTAGTTAATATACGGATTGCGACTTAGAAGAGAAGTATTCTAATTGAACTGCAACTCGGGGTTGCCTGCAACCTCCCAGGAGTTTTCAGTTTCAATTTTATATACTTATGGTTTTGTCACGACAACACCATTTCAACTTTTATATTTACGAAATTCGTTTCGCCTAAATATAATTGCTCGAGCATATCTTTTATGCTCGGTGGTTCTAGCCGAACGCATTCCTTCGTGGAATAATGGATTACCTGGCAACTCAGGGTGACGAGTCAGCGAGAGCTCAGGCTCAACTACTGCGTATTGAACTGCCTGATAGCAGCTCAGTATCAGCTGGGCCTCCGAGATGCACGGTCAGTTATGTCTCTCTCTTCCCTGCTTTGATTGACTACCGAACCGTATCTCTGCCCAACAATCATGGACTTAGGTCTCTGATTAACGGGGATTCTCGCAATAATGAAGGACCATCTACTGCTGTGATGCTAGATTCCATCGCCTTCGACATTGCGAGAATTTTCAACAGAGATATCTCTTGGACTCTTTCATCTTTCTGTTTACCGCACGGTAACAGAAGTCTGTACAAGTCTCCCGCTGCATCGCACTGCGATAATGCGAATGATTTTGCAGACATCTGAGTTTGTCTTCAAAATATCTCGTATTCGTAGGTGTACAATTGTTCATTGTTCAACCCGAATTACAAGATGTGTCAGAAGACATCGCCTACTCTCCGACCTGACAGCTCTACTTCCAAATGTTCAGCCCATGAGAAGCAGTTCTTCAGGCGGCTTTCCCCTGTGTTTTCATTACTGAAGAACGCCCCGCTTTCATTGCAACTACGACTTCTCACCGGACAGCAATGAAATAGAGGTTAGCGTTTTCAGTCATTTGTAAGCACAGGTTATGAATCTTGAGAATCCTTCTCTCGATTCGTCTGTGAAGACGTAGGTTGCATTCAATATCTACCTTCGTCTTCAACGGTACATAGTGTTGTTTCTCCTTAGCTGAGATTCAACAACTATGAGATGTTTTGCCTTCAGGGACCTCGGTCTCTAGAAGGCAATTGACTTTCGCCTGTTGGGCACATGCCTTAAGAGAATCATCACCTCGCTGTCCGGCATTGGTGACAAACAAATACATTATTTGTTTGGTCTCTCGGCATAACCCTTTAAAGGCGAAGGTCACGTGACTTACTCGGATGCTTGGACAACTTGCCTCCTACCGAACGCAGTCAGTCGGCAGCTGTCAGAGCGCCCGAGTCAGTTACGAACTACGCTGTTGACTTAGTTCGGTTGTTACAGAGCAATCATTACTTCGTTTTAATAGCTTGTCACAGTACCCATACCATCGACACCCACCATGGAGTGTCGGTGTCCTATCCACTACCGAGAACTTCGCTGCATGGGGATAGGAGGATGCGAGAGACTTCGTGGCAAACGGACAGACCAGTATGAGTACTGAACATCACCGAAGTAGAGAAGAGGGATAGGTCATGCGACTATTTCCTTCTTTTCCTCTGAGGAACTGCATGACTTCTCCTGCGAAGTCAAGCATCCAGGGGATGGGGATCCGTGACACTCGATTTCGTACCGAACTTCGTAGCGAAGACTCAGAACCCTTCGTCCCTGACGATTGGTTCGAGTCGTTCACAATCCCCTCCCTAATGGACTTCACCGCCTTCGATGCGAAGGAGATGCTGCCTTGTCCGCAAGAACTTCTCCGTGGCGCAGGTACTGAAGGCAGGGGTCTGGTCCAACCAGACCACATGCCCTTCCTTCTACCTTTGGGATATTGCCCACAGGTCCTTGGATCTTTTTCCTTGGGACCCGTGGTGGCTGCTCAACACGTTGTGTAGCGAACCCAGACCCTCGCAGGCTGAACAGCATCGAGTCCTGGTGTGACCGTAAGAATGGATGAGTGAATGAGAGTGTGACTGGCTCCTCTTCCCATCTTTTTCTTCCCCTCTACCTGTGGTTAGAGGGACACGGTCGTCACCCTGCTGGATAAGGACAAGATGCAGGTGAGCTGCTCAACAGAGCCCCATCCAATCCCTTTCACTAGGGAATAGGAGCGTTATTCCACCACCTTCCTCCAACAAGGGGAGGGAGGAAGTGGATGCCAGCTTGAGACAAACCCATACTTTATGTTGCCTCTTGCAAACAGGAACAAGTTCTTGCTTGCTGGTACGAAGAGATACGCTTGCCTCTCTCTTAGTACTCGGCCCAGAGGTCTGACCATTGATCCTGCGGTGCACACCCCGATCAATTCGGACAGGGAGGCTTGGATCCCCTGTCCCTCGCTCTTACGACCAGGGAGGCATTCCAGGGATGGACGAACACCAGTCTGTTCATCAAAAGACTCAGATTCCTCCCACCAAGAAGTGAGTCTTCCTATTGTTAAAGGACCGATGGTTTGTATTACGTATCGGAACAAATGACAATTTGTCGAAAATTGCATTTTTCCTAACTATACAAACCTGAGGTCCTTTACATATAGTCCCTCCTCATGCCACCCCTCACTCTGCGTATTTTGCATGGGCCAAAAGCAAAAGTGATTTGTTTACCTCCCAGTCGCGCGGCGCGCGACTGTCGGACAAGCACTTAACTACCGTTCTCCCCTTGTTCGAAGCTTACGACCGTTCCAGCTGCCGCTAGCTACTTCCTATTGTTAAAGGACCTCAGGTTTGTATAGTTAGGAAAAATGCAATTTTCGACAAATTGTCATTTTAGAAATTCCTTACATAACTTACCAACTTTTAGTGAGTCTCAAAGCTGTTACCTAGGTTGTGGGAGATGGAGGTGGAGGTGTAGAGCATTCATGATAAGGATGCATTCCAAACCTAACTTCAGTGTGCTTTATCACAGATAACAGGCTAGGATGATGGGCAGTCTGGAATGAAGAATTAATATTAAAGGACAGTATGTAACCACTTAGGTGTACAAAATTTATTGTTCGTATGCACACATTAAAAACAACTGAGAATTCCTTACCTTCAGCAAAATGAAGACATGTAGGCTATGTAGAGGTCTGGTTTATGTAAGTCACAGGTGCATGCCAGTCTGGAATGATAATGTACATATGATTATAGTATGTATGTTACATACATAACATGGTTATTGCATATGTAATAATAGAACATTAATAAAAAAAAATGTCCTTACCAAATTCTAGTGGTTGGCTTGCTTACTGGGATGGGCATATGGTAGATGAGTGGGTGGCTGGGCTATGGAGTGGGATGGGCAGGCGCTTGGGAGTCTGGAATGATAAAAAATATATAAAATGATAGAGTTACTACTGTAACTACTGCACATGTTATTACTGTTTGACATATGTAGTGTGTAATATGTACAATATAAAAAATGAAGAATTCTTTTACCTGAAGGAGTTGGAGAGGTGATACTACTCGTATCAACTGATTTGGGCTCTGATGAGGGAACATCTAGATCTGGAAAGAATGATAGGGTACATAAATATAAGGTGGATGTAACTGTAGCATGTGTACTCTTTTGATAAAATTTCTATTAGCAATTTATAAAACATTTTATACAAATTTGTTAAGGATTCCTTACCTGATGAATAGGGCGAGGCATCAAAACCATGGAAAGGCTCAGGGTCATCTGGGTCGCTGTCACTATCAAAGGTGTCTGAAATGAAAAAAAAAAATAATAAGGTTATGCAACATCAAACACATTGTACCACTATGTAAGTAGTGTATGTATGTATGCCATAATGTACTAGTACGTAGGGTGTAAACAATTTCCAACATGAAAATGAGAAAAATGAAATTGCTTACCTGATTGTAGTAGTACAGGTGGACGGGCTGCTACAGAGGGTCCAGCTACAGGGTATTCTGGAAGTGTCACAGGTAGTACAGGGAGATCTGGAACTGTCACAGGTAGTACAGGGAGATCTGGAACTGTCACAGGTAGTACAGGGGGATCTGGAACTGTCACCACTTCTGCAATAAAATTACAAATGATGAAAATTAATGAAGTTACAGTTTACTCTTACATTTAGTTGTTACATTAAAAAATTAACACATTTTATATGTACACTATGTAAACACATAAATTAGTAAAACAGTTCAGAATTCCTTACCAGGACTAGGAGTGGGAGGTGGTGGTACTGGAGACTTGTGAAAGAAAGTGTCAAGCTTGGACTGCACACTTCTCTTCGTCTGCTTCTCCTTCAGGGTCTCCTTGTAGAAAGTTACTAAGTCCAACATTCCACGTTTTATTTTGTCAAACCTGGCAACGTTAGGGTCTTCTGCCTCAAAAGAAGCCAAAGCTCTCTCCAGATGAGTAAAACCCTCTGACAAGCCTTTCACAGTTAATGACCTGGCTTTTGGCTCTGGTGCCGCCGCCTCTTCCTCAATCATTTGCTGTTCAAGTTCAAGCAGGTCCTCTGCTGACAATTCCTCTCCATGGGATGCCAGCAGCTCTGTTACATCATCAGGTTCAAGATCTAGTTTCAGCCTCTTGCTTAGCCCTACGATCTTCCTCGTCACAGTCTCGACGTCTTCTGCCTGGTCAAAGCCTTCAAAACTGTGCACAAACTGTGGACACAGTTTCTTCCAGGCCCCATTTAAAGTGGTCGTCTTCACCTCATCCCAAGCACTTGCAATATTCTTCACTGCATCACCAATGTTGTAGCCCTTCCAGAATTGCTTCAGTGTCAACTCCTTGTTAGCTTCTATGGCCCTCAAAGCAAAACGTATGGTCCTTCTAAGGTAGTAAGCCTTGAAATTAGCTATTACTCCCTGGTCCATTGGCTGTATCAGCGATGTGGTATTGGGTGGGAGGTACACCACCTTCACATTAGGGTGCATGTCGCTCAAATTTGAAGGGTGACCAGGGGCATTGTCCAGGACTAAGAGGGCCTTAAAAGGCAGACCCTTCGAAGTCAAATACCGTTCCACTGCTGGCACGAAATGGTCATTGAACCAATCTTCGAAGACCATCAAGGTAACCCAAGCCTTCTTATTTGATTTCCAAATCACAGGGAGTTGACTCTTGAAAATGCCCTTGAAAGCCCTGGGATTCTCAGCCAAATACACCAGCAAGGGCTTCAGTTTTAAATCGCCACTTGCATTGGCCCCAAACAGCAAAGTCAGTCGCTCCTTTCCAGCTTTATGGCCAGGTGCTGACTTCTCCTCCTTGGAAAGGTACGTTTGATTTGGCATTCTTTCCAAAATAAACCAGTCTCATCCACATTAAAGACTTGGTCAGCCATGTAACCACCATCCTTAATTATCTCGGCCAAACCACCTGGAAAACTACCTGCTGCTTCGCTATCAGCACTAGCAGCTTCACCTTGTAGCTTCACATTATGCAAATTTGCACGAGCCTTAAAACGGTTAAACCAACCTCTACTCGCGGAAAATTCACCACCAGCACTGCCTTCGCCAAACTTTTTCACTACTGCCTCATGCAGCGCTCTAGCCTTCTCCTGGATCACACTTAAGCTCACCGGATCACGTCGCTGGTTCTGGTCCTCCAGCCAGATCATCAGGAGCTTCTCCATTTCAACAATGCTCTGGCTACGTTGCTTCTCGTTTATCACCGTTGACTTCATCGGTGCAGCATCCTTAACATGCTTCAGAATACGTTCCTTGTCTTTCACAATGGTTACCACCGTCGTCCTGCTCAAGCCTAAAGCACGACCTATTTCGGTGTTAGTTTCTCCCTTCTCCGAACGCTTCACCACGTCATATTTTACCTCCCTCGTGATGACCTTCCTCTTCTTGGATGAACTATCATCGGAGGAAGTACTTTGGTGTTTAGGAGCCATTGTAAATTCGCGAAAATGGCAAGGAAAATCAGCAACGCCTTAGCACACAACCGACTGAACTTCAGGCAGGCACGCGATTGAAGTGGCGTCCTTTGGTATTGTTACGCTTAGTGTCCTCGACCGTTCGAGGTCGTTGTTTGGTCAATTTACCATACATTTTAATAGCGTAAATTAATTTATGCGCCTCGGCTCAAAAACTAGTTCTGCGTATGAGGTATCGTTAAAAAGCATAACAAAACGTCGTAACCTTGGAATTTGCGTTTTAATCTAACCAGAAACTTAGTTTTTTTAATTATGTACTGGAAACAAGCAATGATTTTTTCATTATTTGCGCTTTTGGACTGTTTTAAACTGCGCATCCCAAGCTAGTGTATTCATTCGGTCGGAAACTAGTTCCACATATACGGCGTCACTAAAAAAATAAAAAAAATACGACAAAAAAAAGTGTCGAAAATCATCATAACCTCAAAATTTTTGTTGTAATGTAACGAAAAACATATTTTTATTATATACTGTGCTAAACTATAAAGGATTTTTATCATAGCATGCGTTTTTTAAAAGCGTTGTTAACTCGGAGCGTCGGAAGCGTCAGCGTTGTAACCTCGGAAGAAGCGTTGTAACCCAGGACGGATTTTTCCATTGAATATTTAAGAAAAAGCGTCGTAACCTCTGAACGTCGTAACCCGGGGACCGCCTGTATGTATAATGAAGGTGATAGTAGCTGTAGAAATAGTAACAAAAGTGGCTAGGAAGTGACTATTATGGATTGTGTAATAGGAAGGCCTAGTGCAAACAAAATCGAAATTAGGGAGATAATTTATTTATGTCACAAATATTTTGGTATTAGAATTCCTTCCAAAGTAAACAATATCCGTAAACACATTTTGACATCGCTAGGTTGCATTCATAGTAACCACAAGGGTGATTTATCTGAAAAAAAAGAGAAAAAGAGCACTTACATTTGTTAGGAGTGACAGAAGATAAAATATTGGTAGCAATCACTAACTTAACCTTGCCACAGATGAGGTGAAATTCTAAGTACCTGCCTAAAAGAGGGTAGATTAGCAGGTTTAATAATTTGAAACTTAGTTCAGCTGAATTTAGAGAGGTTTGATACAGATTGTCGAAATTGTTAGTTATGTAAAATATATCTTCTGGAAAAGAAGTGATAGTGGGGTATGGGGTAGCAAGTCTAAATTTGCTATCCCATATCCCAGTTCTTGTATACAGGAGAATGATTCACTTTGAATGTCAGATGAGATGTGGGATACAATAAGGAATAGCTAGAGGTAATGGTGGACTCTTTAGGCAACATAGTATAAATTTTGTGTAAAACTGCAGAAAACTGTGTGGAAAAACTAGATTTATTTATGTGGATAGTTGTTGTAGAATTGGTTGCTGGAGAGTGTAATATGCCAGTAGGGAGAAAATCAAAATTAGGTGACAGATTTATTAATGTTTCACAATTTATATGTTATTGGAAGAAATAGTTTTCAAATAAAGAAGATACGTAAATACACTTTGGAATTATTAGGTCACATTCATTGAAACCAAATGGATAATTTAGCTGTGAATCGACAGGGAAATAGAACTCTTAAGATTGTTAGGAGCTACAGAAGAGCAGATCTTGATAATGATTACTAACTTCTTATTGTCATAGTAAATGTGAAGTTCAAAGTACTCAAAGACGGTAGATTAAGCAGTTTGAATACAATGAAGCTTGTTTAAGCTGAACATTGAGATAGTTTTGCCACCGAGCGTCAAAATGAAGATACAGGTATGAAAAATATATCTGCGGGAAGATAGATACATAGGTTTGGGGTAGCAACATCCCAGTATATTTACAGCAAATCATCTGTACATTTACAGCAGAATGATTTGCCTTGAATGTCAGATGAGATGCAGGATACAATAAAGAGTCACTAAATGTATTGAACACCATGAAGGAACATTGCATAAATTTTGTGTAGAACTACTTCAAGATATGTATGAAAAAAGTATATATATTGGGTTAGTTGTTGTAATGGTTGTAGAAGTTGCTATAAAATGACAGTATAGAATATACAATTTGGTAGGAAGGCTTTCTAAAGGGAAAATAAAAGATAGGAACATTATTTTTAAAAATATGTTGCAAGTATAATTTGTATTGGAAGAATTCTCTTCCAAATACTGTTAAAGGCATCCGTAAATACACTTTAATATCAGTAAGTTGTATTCATAGAAACCAAATATCGACAATTGTGTTGTGAATCGATAGGGAAAACAGCACTTATGATTGTTAGGATCTAAAGAAGAGCAAAAGTTGATAGTGATCACGAATACTAAGTACAGATAAAAAAGTTGATCGAGTAAGTAGTACGTGTAGTTCTAATATAATGTAGCTTATTTAAGCTGAACATAGGATGGGTTTAGTCACCAAGTGTAGAAAAAAGAGTTACAGTTATGGTTATGGGAAATATATGTGGGGGATAAAAAATACTGGGTGTGGGAGAGCACTTTTTTAAATTGCTACACCATATCCCAGTACTTATATACGTCAAAATGATTCACTTGAAATGCCAGATGAGATGTGGGATACAATAAGAAATAGTGAAAGTTAGTTAAACACCTTGTAGGACATAATCTAAATATTGTGTAAAATTGCCAAAAACTATGCATAAAATATAATTGTATATATTATATATATATATATATATATATTATATATATATATATACGTATATATATATATATAATATATATATAGATATATATATATATATATATATTATATATAATATATATATATATATAAGAATAGTTGTAGAAATGGTTGCAAAAGTGGCTAGGAAATGACTGTATGGAGTATGTAATAAGCTAGTAGGGACAAAATAGAAAATAGGGACCTAATTTGGTAATGTGTCACAAATGAGTTGGAAATTGAAGAACTTTTCCAAGTTAAAGACATCCGTAAATACACTTTGTCGGTAGTTTGCATTCATAGAAACCAAATGAATGGTTTGGCTGTGAATCGGTACAGGAAAAGAGCACTTATGATGGTTAGAAGCTACAGAAGGTATGGTCGTGATGCAATTACCAGCTTAACACGACCACAGTAAAGGTGAAGTTTTAAGAAAGATGGTAGATTGAGCAGTTTTAATTTGATGAAGCTTGTTTAAGCTGAATGTAGAGTTTTACTACTAATTGTCGAAATGAAGTTCCAGTTATGGAAAACATATCTGCAGGAACAAAATTACTGTGGTATGGGGTAGCAAGTTCCAAACTTGCTAACCCATATCCCAGTACTTTTACAGCAGAATGATTCACCTTGAATTTCAGATGAAATGGGGATACACTAAGGAATAGCTAAAGGTAATGGAGTATAAAATTTGTGTGGAAGTGCAGAAAACTCTCTGAAAAAACTGGAAATATATATGGGGGTAGTTGTTGTAGAATTGGTTGCTGTAGTAGGTAATATGCCAGTGTGGAGAAAATAAAAATTAGGGACATAATTTAGTAGTGTGTTTCACACATGATTTGGTATTGGAATAATAGTTTTGAAATAAAGAACATCCATAAATACACTCTGGCATTAGTAGATACTGTCCATGAGAAACCTAATGTATGATTTAGCTGTGAATTGACAGGGAAAAGCGCACTTATGATTGTTGGGAGCTACAGAGAGCAGATATTGATAAGGAACACTAACTAATATTGCCATAGTAAATGTGAAATTTTAAGTAAAAAAGGACGGTAGATTATACAGTTTGAATACAATAAAACTTGTTTAAGCTGAACATCTCAAGGGTTTAGCCACTGAATCTAGAAATAGAGCTATAGTTATGGAAAATATATTAGTGGGAAAAGAAAGTACTGGTGTATAGGGTAGTAAGTTGTGAACTTGCTACCTCATAGTCCAGTACTTTTACAGTAGAATTTGTCACATTTATTCCCAAATGAGGTACAATAAGGAAAAGTGAAAGTAATGAACACCTTATAGGAACATGGTATACAACTTGTGCAAAAGTACATAGGAAAAAAGTATAGAACTTGCACAAAAGTATGTAAGAAAAAGTTTAGAAATCGTTAATTTGGTACCGAGTGAAGGACATCCCTGAATACACTTAACATCACTAGTTAGCATTCATAGAAACCACGGGTGATTTATTTGTGAAGAAATTGCGAAAAAGAGTACCTACTTATAATTATTAGGAGCTGAGAAAGATAAGATCTTCATAGCAATCAATAACTTAACGTTGCCATAATATAGGTGAAATTTTAGTACTCTCAAAAAATGGTAGAGTAAACAGATTTAATACAATGAAATTTGGTTCAGCTCAATTTAGAGATATTTGCTACCGATTGTCGAAATAGTGTTATAGTTATGAAAAATATATATTCTCGAAAAGTAGTACTGGGTTATGGGGTAGTAAGTTGTAAAGTTGCTACCCCATATCCCAATACTTGTATACAGCAGAATGGTTCACCTTAAATGTCAGATGAAATGTAGGATACAATAAGGAATAGCCAAAGGTAATGAACACCTAAAGGAACATTGTATAATTTTGTGTAGAATTGCTGAAAGATAAATACAAAAGTAGTATACATATATATGGCGATAGTCGTTGAAGTAATGGTTGCAAAAGTAACTCGGAAGTAACAGTAGAGAGTATGCAGGTTGGTAGGAAGGCCTACTAGAGGCAAAATCGAAAATAGCGATGTTATTTTTTAATGTGTTGCAAGTAATTTGTATAGAAGAATAGAAACCAAATATAGGTGGTTTAGTTGAGAATCAATAAGGAAAATGAGCACTTATGATTGTTAGGAGCGAAAGAAGAGCAGAATTGTTAACATTGCCAGAGTAAAATTAAAATTTTAAGCCCCCAGCAAAAAGATGGTAGAGTAAGTAGTAGTTCTAGTACAATGAAACTTAAACGTTTAAGCTGAACATAGGGAGGGTTTAGCCCATTAAGTGTAGAAATAAGTTACATTTTGGAAGATAAATCCAGAGAAAAGAAGTACTGGGATATGGGTTAGCAAGTTGTAAACTTACCACCCCATATCCCAGTGCTTTTACAGCAGAATGGTTCACTTTGAATTTCAGATGAGATTTGGGATACATTAGGGTATAGCTAAAGATAATGGATTTTAGGGGTAACCTTGTGTAAATTTTGTGTAGAAATGCAGAAAACTGGAAAAACTGGAAATGAATTTGGGGGTAGTTGTTTGAAATGGTTACTTTAGTGTGTTATATGCCAGTATGAAGAAAATCAAAATTAGGGACATAATGTAGTAGTGTGTTTCTCAATTGATTTGGTATTTGAAGAATAGTTTTGAAATAAAGATCATCCACAAATACGCTTTGGCATTACTAGATTTCGTGTGTGAGAAACTTAATAGATGATTTAGCTGTGAATCGATGGGGGGAAAAGCGCACTCATGATTGTTAGGAGCTATTGATATTGATAGTGTGATCACTAACTTAATATTGCCATAGTAAATGTGAAATTTTAAGAAAAAAATAACTGTAGATTATGCAGTTTGAATACAATGAAACTTGTTTATGCTGATTATTGTAAGGGTTTAGCCACTAAGTCTAGAAATAGAACTATAGTTATGGGAAATATATTAGTTGGAAAGGAAGTAAGTTTTGAACTTGCTACCCCATAGCCCAGTACTTTTACAGTAGAATCTGTCACCTTGAATCCCAGATGAGGTACAATAAGGAATAGTGCAAGTAATGAACACCTTATAGGAACTTAGTATTCAACTTATGCAAAAGTACATAGGAAAAAAGTATAGAACTTGCACAAAAGTACGTAAGAAAAAGTTTTAGAAATTGCTTCAAATGTGGCTAGGAAGTGACGTTTTGGAGTACATAAAAGGATAGGAAGCTCTAGTGCAACAAAATGGAAATTAGGGACCTAATTTATCAACTTGGGTCACTGGTAAAATAGCGAATCCTTATGATTATTAGGAGCTGGAAAAAGATCTCCATAACAATCAATAACTTAACATTGCCACAATATAGGTGAAACTCTAAGTACCGTCTCAAAAGTTAATATAGTAAGCAGTTTTAATACAATGAAGATTGGTTCAGCTGAATTTAAGAGATGTTTGCTACCTATTGTTGAAATAGTGTTAAAGTTATGGAAAATATATCTGCTGGAAAAGCAGTACTGGGGTAATGGGTAGCAAGTTGTAAAGTTGCTACCCCATATCCCAGTAGTTGTATACAGCAGAATAGTTCACCTTAAATGTCACGAGATGTAGGATACAATAAAGAATAACCAAAGGTAATGAACACCTTAAGGAACATTGTATAATTTTGTGTAGAACTGCTGGAAGATACACACAAAAATAGTATATATACCTATGGGTATAGTTGTTGAAGTAATGGTTGCAAAAGTAGCCAGGAAGTAACAGTAGAGAGTGTGCAAATTGGTAGGAAGGCCTATTAGAGGGAAAATCGAAAATAAGAATGTTATTTTTTAATGAGTTGCAAGTAATTTGTATTGAAGAATAGAAACCAAATATAGATGATTTAGTTGAGAATCGATAGGGAAAATGAGCACTTATGATTGTTAGGAGTGACAGAAGAGCAGAAGTTGATAACATTGCCAGAGTAAAATTAAAATTTTAAGCCCCCAGCAAAAAGATGATAG
This sequence comes from Macrobrachium nipponense, assembly GCF_015104395.2. Classification (NCBI taxonomy): domain Eukaryota; kingdom Metazoa; phylum Arthropoda; class Malacostraca; order Decapoda; family Palaemonidae; genus Macrobrachium; species Macrobrachium nipponense. The sequence goes on from NC_087214.1 coordinate 43,905,809, forward strand.
AGTTAGTAGTAGTTCTAGTACAATGAAACTTGTTAAAGCTGAACATAGGAAGGGTTTAGCCCACTAAGTGTTGAAATAAGAGTTACATTTAGAAAAATAAATCTGAGGGAAAAGAGGTACTGAGGTATGGTGTAGCAAGTTGTAAACTTGCCACCCCATATCCCAGTACTTCTACAGAAGAATGATTCACCTTGAATTTCAGATGAGATTTGTGATACATTAAGATATTGGTAAAGGTAATGGACTCTTGAGGCAGCCTTGTGTAAATTTTTTGTAGAAATGCAGAAAATTGTCTTTAAAAAACTGGAAATATATAAGGGGGTGGTAGTTGTTGAAATGGTTGCCAGTATGAAGAAAATCAAAATTAGGGACATAACTTAGTAGTGTGTTTCACATATGATTTGGTATTTGAAGAATAGTTTTGAAATAAAGAACATCCGTAAATACACTTTGGCATTACTACATTTCATTCATGAGAAACCTAATAGATGATATAGTTGTGAATCGACAGGGGAAAAGCACACTTATTATTATTAGGAGTTACAGAAGAACAGATATTGATAATGGTCTTTAACTTAATATTGCCATAGTAAATGTGAAGTTTTAAGTACCTAAAGACGGTAGATTATGCAGTTTGAATACAATGAAGCTTGTTTAAGCTGAACATTGAGATAGTTTTGCCACTGATTGTTAAAATAGAGATACGTATAGGTATGGAAAGTATGTCTGTGACAGAGAAGTACTGTGGTATAGGGTAGTAAGTTGCAAAATTGCTACCTTATATCTCAGTACTTTTACAGCAGAATGATTCGATTCATCTTTAATGTCAGAAGAGATGTTGGATACAATGAGGAATAGCTAAAGGTAATGAGCACCTTGTAGGAACATACTACACAGCCTGGGCAAAATTATGCAGAAGAAATATATGGTGATAGTTGTAGAAATAGTTGCAAAAGTGGCTAGGAAGTGACTTTATGGAGTACTGTATGTAATAGCATAGGAAGGCCTAGTGCAAAGAAAATCGAAAATAGGCCCCTAATTTGTTAACGTGTGTCGCAAATAATTCGGTATTGGAAGAATTTGTTTCAAAGTAAAGGACAACCGTAAATAGAATTTGACATAACTAGGTTGCATTCATATAAACCACATGAGTGATTTATCTGTGAAAAATAGCGAAAAAGAGTACTTATGATTATTAGGAGCTGCAAAAGATAAGATCATAGCAAGCATTGACTTGACATTGCCACAATATAGGTGAATTTCCACTGTACATGATTCAGTTGTGAATCGATTGAGAAAAAGAGCTCTTTTGATTGTCAAAAGCTATAGAAGAGCAGATTTTGATACTGATCAATAGATCAATATTGCCACAGTCGAAGTTAAATTATAATTTGCCAGCAAAAAGATGGTAGAATAAGCAGTTTTAATTCAATGATGCTAGTGGAAGCTGAACATTGTAGGTGATTAACCTCTAAATGTAGAAATAGTTTTGGAAAATATATCTTGGGGGGGGGAAAGAGGTATTTGGGTATGGGGTAGCAAGTTTCACCAGAATGGATCACCTTGAATGTCAGTTTAGATGTGGGGGTACAATAAGGAATTGGTGAAGGTAATCCCTCTAATCCTAACCCTTTGATGAGGTGGGGGCTAAAGGATCCACTGCAGAGACACAATGCTCTTTTATGCCTACTCTCTCTCTCTGCTGTGGATTGAACTGAACATTGTTACCTCTTATCTCCTGTACCCTGCTTGTAAATGTTCCCCTTCCCTTCTTTCTCTCTTGTTAACAACCTTGGCATGGTATTGGATTACTGATTTTTTTTTTTTTTTTAAACTTGAAAGAGGGTGAAATTGGACGGTATGTCGCTCTACCTACAAAACTATAATACCCAAATTGGTGGGGGGGGGGGGTTGGATTTTTATGTCAAGCCATACCCTCAGTGCTAGGCCCAGTTTTGATGGACTGACGACCCTCAAGACACTGTTGTTATGGTGTACATCCAGGTGAGGATCCCAGGACCTTTGGTGACATTGCTCCTCCTACAGTTATCTCCCCCTTGTGAGAGGGACTCTATCCGGATATCCTGGACGAAATTAATTTTTGTTGTATTATGGTGACCAAGGCAAACCTCCCTACAACTTCTGCCATAGATACGGAATAGTATTCTGAAGATGACCCCAATTTCCAATTTTGTACATGAACTTCCCTGTCAGATATATACTTAGGTATAGTCTCCGACGTTCCCGACAGAATTTCAAATCTCGCGGCACACGCGAGAGGTAGGTCAGGTGGTCCACCCTTCCCTCCGCTGGGAGGCAGGTGTATGACCAATCCCATTTTCTAATCAGATTTTCTCTGTCGCTGGAACCGGCAACACCTGTTGTGGGTTCCTCCTGTTAGTTGATTTCGCTCTCGCTTGCCTAGGATCTTTTTTGGACGGATTATTGGTGACGTACTGGATCTTTTTGGGTTGGCATACGCTTTTCGTGGACTGTATTGATTTTGCTTTGGATTTCTCTTTGAAAATGTCTGACTTGGATTCTGTTAAGAAAACTTCTGCTATGTTTAGTGTGTGTTCTGTGGATGTATGTAAGGTGAGGCTACCGAAAGCTTTGGTAGACCCTCACACTGTATGTATGAGGTGTAGGGGGAATGATTGTGCTTTTGATAACCCATGTAAGGAATGTGAGTGTTTAAATGAAGATGAATGAAAATCTCTTTCTTCCTACTTGAGGAAGTTGGAGAGAGACAGGGTTTGTAAGGCTTCCTCCAGAAGCTCGCGAGCTAGAGTTAGATCCTAACCCTCTAGTAGAAGCAGATCTTTCTTTCCCTGTTTCAGCCCCTGCTCCCTGCGTCGAACCCAAGGATACGTCTTCGGAGGTGGCTGCGATGAAAGCCACGATCCGCAGCATGGAGCTCAAGATCCGCTCCTTGGAGAAAGGTAAGAGTGAAAGTGGAAGTGATTTGTGCAGTGCCCCCGGCTCCGTAGCGCTTCCAGGCCTAGACCTCTTCCAGACTCCCAGACCCAGTGGAGGAGGAAAGTCGACAGCCGCAGGAAGGTTAGGGAGAACCCCCACCGGTCAGGCGTCCCTTCGGCAGATCCTGATTTGCGTTCCCAGGCTGCCTCGGACCACATCAAAAAGGACATCCTACGCCAGTGCTTCTCTTCGTCTGCTTCTCCATCGCCGAAGCGTGGATGGAGCTCCTCAGAAGCTTCGCGCCCCTTGAAGAGAGCCTGGAAGGCGCCCTGCAGCTCCTTGGCTTCCAGCCCGGAACTCTTTCCAGAGGAACCTTCTCTGGATGTGAAGAGGCCCAGGAGATGTCAAGATTGCTCTTCTCCTCGTTTGCCTCGCTCTACTTCTCCGGAAGAGGAGCCTGAGAAGTCCCCTTCTCATATTCTCGCTGGGTTCCAGGCGCAGATTTTGGCCCTTGCTGACTCCTTGGCTGGTAGTTATCGTTGGAGGAAGGACGTTTCTCTCCCCATCAAGAAGTCCAGGCGCCCGTCTCTCGACTTATGCTCTCCTCTCCGTAGGCGCTCTTCTCAGGATGTTGTTGCTTCTCCCGAGCGAGGTGTTTCTCGCGAGAGACGCTCCTCTCCTGGCAGGCTCCCTTCCTCGTCCAGGCGCCAGTCTGCTTGCAGGCGCTCTTCGGTTGACAACTGCTCTCCTCTGGACAGGCGCCAGTCGCCTTGCAGGCGCTCCTCTCCTGTCAGGCGCTCATCCACGGGCGGGCGCCATTCTCAGGACAGGCGCTAGTCTCCTCGCAGGCTCTCCTCTCCCAGCAGGCGCTCTTCTCCTGGCAGGCGCTCTCCTCTTGTCAGGCGCCAAGAGCCTTGTAGGCGCCTCTCTCCTAGTAGGCGCTCTTCGCCTGGGAGCCGCTCTCCTCTTGACAGGCGCCAAGAGCCTTGCAGGCGCTACTCCCCTAGTAGGCACTCTTCGCCAGGCAGCTGCTCTCCTCTTGACAGACGCCAAGAGCCTCACAGGCGCTACTTCCACTTTCACTCTTCTCCCGGAAGCCGCTCGCCTCTTGACAAGATCCAAGAGCCTCGTGGGCACCCTCTTCATGGGAGGTGGTCTTCTCCTGATAGGCGCTCCCCGTTGTGCAAGTTTTCTTCGACTTCTAAGCGCGCGTCTTCTCCCAGACTCCTCGTATCCAGCAGGCGCTCGTATTCAACTGCTTGTCGCTCTCCTGATGTGTTTGCCTCTCCTGACAGGCGCCAGGCTTCTCGTAGGCGCCCTTCTCCTGACAGGACCGCCTCCTCTGCTAAGGATCCTCCTCGTTCTTCGGTAGAAGAGGACCAGGAAGGCTCGGAAGACTACTCTGCCAAGACTGCCTCGGTTTCAGCTTACAAGAAGCTGACCGCCTTGCTTCTCCAAGAGTTTGGAGATTCCCTCAGCCCTGCCGCTCCTCCGTCTCCGCATTCTCTGTTTTCGACCTGCAGGACTGCGAAGGGTTCCTCGTGCGTCAGGATGAAACCAACCCTATCGATGAAAAGGCTCTGAGGGGATTTGGTTCGTGGCTGCTTTCCAAGGAGGAAGCAGGGAGGACAGTTTTTTCCTTCCCTCCTTCCAAGCTGACGGGACGTACGGGGTTCTGGTACGATACGGGAGAACCTTTGGGCCTGGGACTTCCTTCTTCAGCGGACTTGGACTTCTCTTCTTTGGTGGACGCCACCAGACATTCTGCTCTTAATTCCGCCAAGACGTCGTGGGCGATGAATGAGCTAGACCACCTTTTGAAGGGGATGTTCCAGGTCCTAGAAGTGTTCAACTTTCTGGATTGGGCCTTGGGAGTTTTGGCCAGAAAGACTCAGACGCCGGACGCCCTTTCGCCAGAAGACCTCCATAGTGTTTTGTCCTGTATGGACAAGTCCGTGAGAGATGGCTCCAGCGAGATTGCTTCGTTGTTTGGAGCAGGAGTGGTCAAGAAAAGAGCGGTGTACTGCTCTTTCTTGACGAAATCGGTTTCACATGCCCAGAGGTCCTCGCTGTTGTATTCACAGCTCTCTTCTCAGCTCTTCCCCATGAAGATCGTGCAGGACATTTCTAGCTCTCAGCCAAGGCAACATAGGACCTTCTCGCGCAGTTGACAAGGAAACCTCGACCGGCCTTCTCTTCTAAGGCCAAGAAGGAGAAACCCGCAGCACAGGAGCCCTTTCGAGGGGGCCCTCCTTCCAGATCTTCTTCTTTTAGAGGGCGAAGACCCAGCAGGAGAGGTAAGACCTTCTCCAAATCAATCAAGACCCCAAATAACAGGCAAGTCCTCCAGACGACAGTAGGCGCCAGACTCCGAAAGTTTGCAGATGTCTGGGCCCAGAGAGGGGTGGACACCTGGTCCCTCTCAGTAGTGCAAAAGGGATATCTCATTCCTTTCTCTTCAAGACCTCCCTTAACGACAACTCCAAGGGAGTTGACGGCCAGGTACAAGGATCCCATGATGAGCCAAGCCCTTGTTCTAGCAGTAGACCAGATGCTGGAGAAATAGGCTATAGAACTGGTATCCGACCTTCACTCTGCAGGCTTCTACAACCGCCTCTTCCTAGTTCCGAAGTCATCAGGGGGATGGAGACCGGTTCTGGATGTAAGCGCCCTGAACTTCTTTGTGGAGAAGAGGAAGTTCTCCATGGAAACCACGCCATCGGTTTTGGCTGCTCTTCGTCCAGGGGACTGGATGGTGTCCCTGGATCTGCAGGACGCTTACTTCCATGTGCCGATCCATCCTTCCTCGAGGAAGTACCTAAGGTTCATGATGCGAGGGAAGGTATACCAGTTCAGGGCCTTGTGCTTTGGCCTCTCGACAGCCCCTCAGGTCTTCACGGGGCTCATGAAGAACGTCGCGCAGTGGCTGCACTTGGAAGGAGTGAGGATATCCCTTTATTTGGACGATTGGCTAATAAGAGCCAAATCAAGGGAACGTTGTTTGGAGGACCTTCAAAAGACTATGGACATGGCAAGTTCTCTGGGACTTCTCGTCAATATCCAGAAATCCCAACTCATCCCCAGTCAGGAACGTATTTATCTGGGGATTTGGATGGATTCTCGGGGGTTTTCGAGCGTATCCTTCCCCGGAAAGGATAGCTCGAGGCTCCGATAAAATCGCAACCTTTCTAGGGAAAGATGCATGCACAGCGAGGGAGTGGATGAGTCTGCTGGGGAAACTCTCCTCGCTGGAGCAGTTCATATCCTTAGGAAGGTTGCACCTGAGACCTCTTCAGTTCTTTCTGAATCTGAATTGGGATCGTTGCTCCCAGGATTTAGCGTTCTCCTTCGACATCATGCGGGAGATCAAGAAGGAGCTCTTGTGGTGGGCAGATCCCAGCAGATTTGTGAAAGGTCTGTCCCTGCAAACCCTGAACCCCAGCCTAGTGTTGTTCTCCGACGCGTCGGATGCAGGTTGGGGGCCGACTCTGGGAACGATGGAAGTGTCAGGCACCTGGGAGGGGGAACAGGTGACCTGGCACATCAACAAGAAAGAACTGATGGCCGTTTGGTTGGCGTTGAAAGCCTTCGAGTCTCACATCCGAGGCTCCATTGTTCAGGTGAACTCGGACAACACCACAGCTCTGGCATACATCAGGAAACAGGGGGGGACTCACTCCTTCCCCCTGTATGAAACAGCGAGAGATCTTTTGCTGTGGGCCGAGGTAAGGAGTATCAGGCTCCTCACCAGATTCGTACAGGGGGAAAGGAATGTAAGGGCCGACCTCATAAGCAGAAAAGATCAGGTCCACCCTACGGAGTGGACGCTTCATCTAGATGTTTGCCAGAGCCTGTGGAAACTGTTGGGGCAGGCCCCATCTAGACCTCTTCGCCACCTCAAAGAACGCGGGACTGAACCTTTATTGCTCCCCAATCTTGGATCCGAGGGCAATAGCAGTGGATGCCCTTCTGCTAGATTGGAAGGGTCTAGATCTGTACGCTTTTCCTCCCTTCAAGATCCTGGGAGAAACCCTGAAGAAGTTCGCCGCCTTGGAATCAGCAAGGCTGACACTGATTGCTCCGTTTTGGCCTGCCCAAGACTGGTTCACTGAGGTACTGGAATGGATGGTGGACCTTCCAAGATCCCTTCCACCAAGGAAGGATTTGCTCAGACAACCCCACTTCGACAGATATCACAAAAACCTCCCCGCTCTCAGTCTGACTGGCTTCAGACTGTCCAAAGTCTCATCAGAGCGAGAGGATTTTCTTCTAAAGCTGCAAAGGCTATTGCCAGAGCAAGGAGATCTTCCACCTTGCACGTCTACCAGTCGAAGTGGGATGTCTTTCGTCGATGGTGCAGGAATTAGAAAGTTTCCTCTTCCAGTACCTCTGTGACCCAAATTGCTGACTTCCTTCTTTTCCTCAGGGAAGAATGTGGCCTAGCAGTCTCAACAATCAAGGGTTACCGCAGTATGCTAGCCGCAGTGTTCAGGCACAGAGACTTGAACATTTCAGACAACAAGGACCTTCATGATCTGGTCAGGTCTTTCGAAACCACTAAGAAAGGGTCCTCGAGAACACCCAGTTGGAATCTCGACGTGGTTCTTCAATTTTTGAGGTCTGCAAGATTTGAGTCTCATCAGTCAGTTTTTTTAGGGACCTAACCAAGAAGTCCCTTTTCCTCATGGCTTTGGCATCCGCCAAGAGGATGAGTGAACTTCAAGCCATAGAAGGAAGAGTAGGCTTCAGGGATCAGTCTGTGGTTTGTTCCTTCCTTCCTTCCTTCCCTCATTCTTGGCTAAGAATGAAAACCCCTCTAATCCGTGGCCCAGGAGTTTTGAGGTGCAAGGTTTGTCTGCTCTCGTAGGGGAAGAGGCAGAAAGGGCTCTTTGCCCGGGTAGAAGCCTTAAGTATTATCTTAGAAGGAAGAAGGAACTTGAGGGCAATACATACAACCTCTGGTGTTCTGTTAAGGATCCCAGTAGGCCCTTTCTAAAAATGCTCTAGCATTCTTTTTGAGAAGCCCAGTTAAGGAAGCTCACGTAGCATGTGACGAGGACCAGTTCAAGCTCCTTAAGGTTAAGGCCCATGGGGTGAGGGCCATTGCCACTTCATTAGCCTTCAACAAGAACATGTCGGTACAAAACCTTATGAAGGCGACTTATTGGAGATGTAACTCGGTCTTCGCGAGCCACTACATGAGAGACGTCAGGATCACTTATGATAAGTGCTTCGCATTAGGACCTTACGTATCTGCGGATTCGGTGCTGGGGCAGGGAGCTGAAACGTATCCTTATTAGTTTAGTAAAATTTTTATCCTTTTGGTTTGTGTTTTTATTGTTGGATGAAAGAGGATGTGAGTAGGCATCTCTTTCGTGTCTTAGATCTAACACGGGTTAGATTGGTTAGGTGGTCTGGATTGTTTTGGCTCCTTGTAATAGTAGTGGACAGGTTCTGTCATGTAAGCGGGCGAACCCCTTTGACAAGATCCTACTTGGATTCTGCCATGTAACTGGATGACAAATCCCTTTGGGAGATCCGAAGAGTCTTTCAGCAACAGGTCACGCCCTCGCTGTAGCTCTTCAGGCAGTGCGGACTCATAGGCGGTATCCATGAAGTCTTCTGCCTATACAGGTAAGAACCAAGGTTTTTATATCCTACAACATGTGTTGTTTCCCTTTTCTATACTGTTTGGCTGTCTCTTACTCTCCACCAAGGGTGCCAATCAGCTAAGTATATATCTGACAGGAAAGTTCATGTACAAAAAAGGGATTTTGACTTAAGGAAAAATCTATTTCTGGGCGATTGGTTCGTGTCGCCCAGTGAAATATCCTTTAATCCAATATTTCTAAGGTAAATGAACTAACAAATACCAGAGAATAAACAAAATAAAGAAAAAGGTCAGTATAACTTGACTCGCTCACCCTCCAAGAGGGCGTCGGTATGAACACTAGGGCGAGTGAGACCACTACCACGAACCTCTTGCCAATAGAAATCTTCCACAACAAAACCCCCACGAGGGGAGCCGACCCACAGAACGGGGCAGCAACTACTACTACTCCAACCCACGCTATGGACTGCTGCGCCTCTGGTGGCCATCCGGAAGTTAGCAGGCAATCTTGAGCGCAGGGATGGGCAGGGTGGGATTTCGCTGGGCGACACGAACCAATCGCCCAGAAATAGATTTTTCCTTACGTCAAAATCCCTTTTCTGGGCTCAGTTCGTGTCGCTGCGCGAAATCGTACCAGAGAATTAGCACAAGATTGAAAATAAAGAAGGTCTCAATAAAACTTAAAATAAAATAAATTATTATAATTGCAAGAAAATATATACACATACATAATTGTTCATACAATTTGGAAAGAAACAATACTTAAGATTAGCTTAGAGTTAACATATATGTACAGGGCTTACATGGAATATATATGTTGAACTTAACACATGTGTATAATTATCATAGACAACAATAATTAAAGCAATTATAATTAAATAGTATGATTCTGAACAAACTTACAATAAAATATGTTAAATAAATTTATAGATCTTAATAGACAAATCCATAACCATTGTAAATGGAGATGTGTCACCCTAGCATAAAAATAAGGGGACCACATCATAAAGATCAATATATACAATCAATTGTGGGTGACCCTAGCAAAAAAATAAGGGACACCCACTATACCATCACAAGAGCAGCTAAGACTCAAGGTAGACGTAGATGAACATGGTAGGTATAGACAAACTGTTGGCTGAGATAGGTAGAAAGGAGATCTGGATCTTCAACTTAATATTAAGCAGAGTCGGGGGAAACTATGTTACCCGCCGCAACTGCTGAAAATTTCAGAGATTCCAAGGACTTTAAGTAGTGACGCTTAAATACTGTCGGCGATTTCCATCCAGTATACTTTTTCAAATCATCAAAATTCATGTGTTGGAAATAGTTAATTGAGGTGGCAACTGCCCTGACATCATGAACTTTAGGGAAGGATTCAGGGTTGGCTTGTTTAATAAAGTATAGGATCTGTTGCCTGATACCTTTAATTGATAAAGTACCACCTTTTTCCCTTCTAAAGAGAGGACTCGAAGAGGATGAGGATGTCCTGGACAGAAAGGCTCGTAAGGTCGTTACTGGACAAAGAGAAACATCTTGAGGAAGGGGTATAACCTTCCACGGTTCCCACCTCAACAAAGGATCCTCATTTTTTGCTAAAAAGCTGCGATCCGGAGAAAGTAGAACTTCCCCTGAGGGAAGAAATTCTATATGATTCGGATCTCTGGATAACGCCGACAGTTCTGAAATTCTAGCTCCTGAAGCCAAGCTTAATAAAAATAGAGTTTTTCTTAAGAGCATTATAAATGAACATGTCGTATTATCTGTATCTGAAGCCAGCTTTAGAACATCATTTAAGAACCATGACACTGACGGTAGGCCTTACTGAAGGTCTAAGTCTAGCACAGCCTTGGGAATAGACGAGAAGTAAGAATCTGTCAAGTCTATGTTGAAACCAAGTTGAAAAATCTTCTTCAAGGCAGACTTCTTTGTCGTAATGGTGCTAGCTGCTAAGCCTTTTTCGAATAAGGATCTGAAAAAGGACATAGCTGAATTGATTGTCATGATTTTAATGTCTGATTCTCTCAGGAAGGATGCCAACTTTTTGACTGCAGCATCATACTGCCTTAAAGTTGAATCCCTTTTATCAGATTCCAGGAAAAGAATATTTCGTGGATCGATATCTGCATCTCTTTTAGCCGCAAACTTCATGAAGTCCATAAAGTTAGGGTTTTGAGAATTCCTGAGGAAGTGAACACAGTCTTCGTTTATACTGACTGGGAGAGCCTGGGATTGGGAATTCGAAGAGGACGAAGACCCAGTTCCAGAATCAAAGGGTACCAGTTGCTCTTCGGCCAGTCTGGGGCTACTAGAGCTACTTGACCCTTGAACGTCCTGAGTTTGTTCAGTACCTTCAGGAGAAGATTCACTGGGGGAAAGACATAAATCTTCTCCCAGTTGTTCCAATCTATGGACAATCTTCTCCCAGTTGTTCCAATCTATGGACAGGGCGTCCGTGGCATAGGCCAGAGGGTCCAGATTGGGGGCCACATAACATGGAAGTTTGTGGTTCGCTTGAGATGCGAACAGATCTACTTGCGGGCCTGGAACGCTCCGGAGAATCCATTGGAACGAACTGTTGTCCAGTGACCATTCCGACTCCAGAGGAACTGAACGGGATAGAGCATCTGCTATGACGTTTCTCACTCCAGCTATATGGGTGGAGGAGAGGTGCCAACTGAACTTGTCCGCCAGGGAGAAGATGGCTACCATGACATGATTCAGATGTCTTGACTTGGAGCCTCCCCTGTTTATGCAATGAACTACCACTGCGCTGTCCAGAACTAACTTTATGTGAGAGTTCTTCGGCGGACGTAACCTCTTCAGAGTCAAGAACACTGCCATTGCTTCCAATACGTTTATGTGAAGCTGGCGGAACTGAGGTGACCAAGTTCCTTGAACCTTCTTGAACTGAGAATATCCTCCCCAGCCGCTTAATGAAGCGTCTTGTGTGGATGGTAATTCCCGGAGGAGGAAACTGAAGGGGTACTGATATGGACAGGTTCTTCAACCTTGTCCAAGGGCGCAGACGATTCCGTAGAATCTGTGGGATTGATGACAACTTGTCCCTGGATCTGACATTTGCTCGTGAGCGCCAGATCCTGGTTAGGTCTTTCAGTTTGGCTTTCATCAAGATGTTTGTCACTGAGGCAAATTGGAGGGAACCCAGGATTCTTTCCTGGTTTCTCCTTGAAGCATATTTGTACTTTAGAAATTGTTTCACTGGCTTCGCTATTTCTTTTCTCTTGGCTGATGGAATCGACAGAGTATGGGAGGATAGATTCCATTGAATGCCCAGCCATTGAAAGTTGGACTCCGGAGTGAGTCTTGACTTTGTTCTGTTTATCTGGAACCCCAGATACTCCAGGAACTGGATTACTTTCAGTGTGGCTTTGTGACATTCCTCGACTGTTGGAGCCCAAATCAACCAATCGTCGAGATACGCTACTACCATTATCCCTTGAGACCTCAGTTGTTGGACGACTACTTCCGCCAACTTCGTGAACACCCTGGGTGCCACGTTCAGACCGAAGGGAACTACCTTGAAGGAGAATGCTTGATCTCCCAGCTTGAAGCCCAGGTAAGGGCGAAAGTGTCTTGCAATAGGGATATGATAGTATGCGTCTGTAAGATCGATAGAGGTGGTGACGGCCCCACGGGGAAGTAAGGTCCGCACCTGCGAGATAGTCAGCCTTTTGAACTTGTCGCAGCGAATGGCCAAGTTTAAGCGGGACAAGTCTAAGATTACCCTTCTTTTTAGTGAGCCTTTCTTTGGCACGCTGAACAAGCGACCTTGAAACTTTAATCTGTTGACTCTCGCTATTGCTCCTTTCTGAAGGAGCTCCTCCGCATACTCCGTCATTTCTTTTGATGGAAGTTGAAGGAATGGTCTGGATGGAGGAGGATCCGCAATCCAACTCCAACCCAGGCCCTTTGACACAATGCTCTGTGCCCACTTGCTGAATCCCCACCGATGCCGGAAGAGAAACAGCCTCCCTCCTACCTTCGAGCTCTCACTGTTGCTGGGTCGAGTGACCTCTGCGGCCTCCACGGAAGTGTTTTACCCTGTTGAGAGACCTTCCTGATCCTCTCTGACGAAAGGATCCCCTAGCTCTACCTCCCCTGCCGAACCGGTCATAGTGCTGAAAGGCTTGGCCCTCGAACACTTGGTTAAAGGCTGCGGAGACAGCGTAGGAGGTGGAAGGCTGAGGCTGAGGGGAAATCACATAAATGGGTTGTGATTGAGCTTTGGAAGTAGAAGGTTGGGCTGATTGTACCATAGGTACAGCCGAAACAGCCTGGGTGAAATGTTGGTGCTTCTTTTGGTAAGGCTGGTAACGTTTGAGTTTCTTTTGCGTCTTACCTTTTGTAGATTGATCTTGGCGTCTCTTAGCTGTGAGACCCCAACGATCCTTGAGGCTCTGGTTGAGCCTTGTTGCTTCAGCCTGGACCTCCTTGACCATTGACTCAGGAAAGAGGTCTGCCCCCCAGATGTTGGAGGAAAGCAGCTTATTCGGCTCATGCCGAATAGTTGCTTCCTGGAGGACATGTTTCCGGCAATTAACCCTAGCTGTTGCAAACTCAAACAGATCAGACTGGACGGTATGCGTCTGGGACTTAGTCAGGAGCTTGAAGAGCGGCTCTGAAGCATAAGAAAGAGCCGCTACCTCCGTCATTGCCATGGTATTCATGGACCTGGCAAGCCTAGACTTGGCCTCAAACTCAGCTTGAATGAGGCTGTCAGGAAGTCTAGGTAGCTTCTCGCCGAACTGGTCCATAGCGCAGTCTGGTTTGAGCTTGCCCGCTGAGAAGGTGTTAGGTAGATCTTCCCACAGATCTCCAAGTGAAGGGAGCAAAGGAGATGTGGGGTCTGCTTCCCTTAATTGTGGTAAAGATTCTCCTTTCAGGGCAGCCGGAATGGTGACTGTAGCTATCTTGGTCAAGAAGGGAAGAGGAGTTCCCTCCTCCATCGTAAAAATGGCGAAGGGACTCTTAAAGGCTTGTATTCTCGTGTTTGAACAATCCATCTCCTCTAAACACCTGAGCCATTCTCTTTGAGCCTGGTCACGGGAGTAGAGAACTGTCTCCTTCGGAACCTTATCCTCTCTAGTTATGGCTGCGTCTGTAAGTCTGGCGTAGCCAATGAACGGCGGTTGGAGGCCCTCCGGATAGAACTCGAAGTCCTCAATCCTTCGAGTGCCGCATTCCGGGATAGAGATAAGGCCGTCCTGGAAAGGGGCGTATGACGCCACTCTCCAGGCGTTGTTCATAGAGAACGGAGGCAGAGAGTCGTGAGGTGGGAGCTGTAGCAATCCAGCACCGAATGCTGGAGGAGTAGCCAGAGGGGCCTGGTTAAGTCCAGCAATTATGTTGTCCTGGGACGTAATCCTTTCGGACAACCGGGAGAACATCTGCTCCATGCTGCTCCTCAAAGAGCATCAATCCAGTATTGGGATCCAAAGCCGGAGCTGATGCGGAGGTGGAGGGATAACTCGGCACAGGCACCAAGGGGAGAGGAGAGACCGCTGGCTCCGCCGGAGTACGGGGCCTCTCCTTGGAAGACCTGCTCTTAGAGGACTTCGAGCTTGAAGCAGAAGCTCTAGACTTCTCTGCTCCGGGGTTTGTAGCCGGAGACTTACGAGATGATGACGCCGACGAAGTCTTTTTGGACGATGACGACGTCTTTTTAAGGGTTTTCTGTACCCTTGGGCCCTTGACTTTGGGTTTAACCGAAGCACTGGGTGAAGCATAAAGGAGCTCAGCTCCTGTAAAGCCCTGGAAAGAAGCTGGAGAAGTAGCAGGAGAAGAAGATCCAGTGGCGCCCAAGGGAAGGAAGCCCTTGGGCGTCCAACGTACCTACCTCGACCAACAGGTCGTCAACACCTACCATCGGTTCAACATTTAAATCCAGTGTCGCGACTTCCGATGAGATATCGTGGCCTGGTTCCTTCATTGAAGTGGCGATCTGTTGTTGGAGGAGAAGGAATGTCGAAAACCGTAAGGAGGTTGTGGAGATTCCCCACCGATCAGGCGTCCCTTCGGCAGGTTCTGTGACACCCCAGACTGCCAGGGATCGCTATTGTAAAAGCGTCCTGCGTGAGTGTTTCTCATCATCTGAATCTTCGTCTCCTAGACGCGGTTGGAGGGATTCTGATCGCTCGCGACCATTGAAGAGGAGTTGGAAAGCACCGGCTCTTGACTCGAGCCCGGAACGCTTCCCAGAGGAGTCTCCTTCGGATATCAAGAGGACAAAGAGAGCTCTCTTGTCTCCCGTAGCTGGCGTGGAGCCACTAGATACTTCCACTCCTCCTTCTCCTCCTCCCGAGGAGGATAAGGAGGAGGCTACTACGAGAATCCTCCTCGCCATGCAGGAGCAGATCTCTTCGTTAGTGGGAGTGCTCTCAAAGGAACCTCCTCGAAGGAAAGATACTTCCCTACCTTCCCATCAAGAGGTCCTCTCGACGTATAGAGGTACCTTCCTCCAAATTAGTTTCTTCACGTCTTGTCAAGAAAATGGAAGGAGTGTCTGAACGTCCTCCTGATATGAGAACGTTTCCTCTTGCCAGGAGCGAAGTACCCTCCAGGCGCGAAGTCCTACCAGGAGTGAGGCTCCAACCAGGAGCGAGGAGCCAGCCAAACGCAAGGCTCCTGCTAGGAGTGAGGAGCCAAGCAAGAGGAAGGAGCCATCCAGTAGAGAGGCTCCAGCCAGGAGTGAGGAGTCATTCAGGCGTGTGGCGCCAGCCTGGAGTGAGGAGTCAGGCAGACGAGTGACTCCTGCCAGGAGTGAGGAGTCAACCAGGCGTGTGACTCCTCCCAGGAATGAGGAGTCAGCCAGGAGTGTGAGCCTCCCAGGAGTGAGGAGTCAACCAGACGCGTGACTCCTGCCAGGAGTGAGGAGTCAACCAGACGTGTGACTCCTGCCAGGAGTGAGGAGTCAACCAGACGTGTGACTGCCGGAGCCAGGAGTGAGGAGTCAGCCAGGAGCAGCCAGGAGTGGTGAGGGTCCCAGGAAGGAGTCAGGATCAGGAGGCAGGAGTCGACTAGACTTATAAGCGGGAAAGTTTCTGATAGCTCTTCCCCAGACAGAAGCCCTTCCCCTTCAGATCGAAGGAGGTCTTGGAAAGACTCATCCTCCAAACGGGAATGTTCTCCCTCTTCCGATCTTGTACTAGAAGAGGTGTCGGAAGACGAGTCTCCTGCGAACGAAGGACTGTCTAACTACAAAACGTTAACCTCCTTATTGCTTCAGGAGTATGGAGACTCTCTTAGCCCGGCCGCTCCTCCTTCGCCTCGTTCGCTTTTCTCCAGTACTATGACCGTAAAGTCCTCGACTTTTCTTAAGATGAAACCAGCTATACCTATGAAGAAGGCCCTCCAGTCTCTCGATTCATGGATGGGCACGAAGAAAGAGTTGGGCAAAACAGTGTTCTGCATGCCTCCTTCCAAACTTCTAGGAAGGAGAGGCATTTGGTACGGGACAGGAGAAACTGTGGGTCTTTCTCTCCCTGTATCAGCAGACTCAGACTTCTCGAATCTGGTTGAAGCTTCCAGACGACACGCCTTAGGGTCGGCCAGATCGACATGGAGCACTTCGGAATTGAACCACCTCCTTAAGGGACTCTTCCTTGTCTTGGAGGTTTTCAATTTCCTGGACTGGTCTCTCGGAGTGCTTGCTAAAATGACTCAGGACACGGACTTTCTCAACAACCCAGAAGTTCTACATAGCGTCCTGGCATGTATGGACAAAGCAGTCCAAGAAGGCTCGGGAGAGGTTTCTCCCTTTTTGGAGCGGGTTTGCTAAAGAAGAGATCAGTGTATGGATCCTTCTTGTCTAAGGCTGTTTCTCCAAGTCAGAGAACCGCATTATTGTTCGCTCCTTTGTCCGATGATCTGTTCCCTTCTCAGTTAGTGAAAGATATATCACGCTCACTGACTGAGAAGGCGACACAAGACCTCCTTGTGCAGACAACGAAAAAGAATCGCCCTATAGTGTCAACTCTTAAGAAGGACTCTCGTCCTCCTCAGCAGCCCTTTCGTGGAGGCGCGACGGCTCGTCCCCCCTCCAGATAGAAGAGCTCAGACAAAAGAGGAAGGTCATCCTTCCGGCCCTTCAAGAAGGGAAAATGACTCTCAGATCCTCCGAACACCAGTAGGCGACAGACGCCTGAACTACGCAGGAGCCTGGGCGTTGAGAGGAGCCGACTCATGGTCGATGTCGGTTCTAAGGAAGGGATACATCATCCCCTTCAAGGGCAGTCCTCCCCTAACTTCTACTCCTTGGGAACTGTCCGCGAGGTACAGAGACCCTATAATGAAAGATACGCTCCTTCGAATGGTGGATCAGATGTGGGAAAAGGAGGCCATCGAACTGGTACAGGATCCACACTCCCCGGGATTTTACAATCGCCTTTTTCTAGTCCCGAAGGCTTCGGGGGGGTGGAGACCGGTACTGGATGTAAGCGCGCTGAACCAATTTGTGGAAAAGAAGAAGTTCCGCATGGAAATGTCCGCCTCGGTTATGTCAGCCCTACATCCAGGAGATTGTATGGTCTCACTGGACTTACAAGACGCGTATTTCCACGTCCCCATTCATCACTCGTTGAAGAAATTTCTTCGATTCATGATAGGGGGAAAGATTTTTCAATTCAGGGCTCTGTGTTTCGGCCTGTCTACAGCTCCTCAGGTCTTCACGAACCTGATGGCGATTGTAGCGAAATGGCTTCATCTAGAGGGAAGCAACATCTCCATCTACTTGGACGACTGGCTAATCAGGGCCAAGTCAGAGAGCCAGTGTTTGGAGGACCTTACGTTAACACTAAATCTGATACAGTCTCTGGGATTACTCGTAAACCTCGAGAAGTCACAATTGATCCCCAGCCAGAACCTGGTTTATCTGGGGATTCAGATGGATTCTCGGGGTTTTCGTGTGTTTCCTTCGCAAGAGAGACTCACTCGAGGCTTGTCAAAGATCTTGAACTTCTTAGAGAAAGAACACAGTTCAGCGAGGGAATGGTTGAGCCTGTTAGGGACCCTTTCCTCGCTAGAGAAGTTCTTTCCTCTAGGGAGGCTTCACATTCGCCCTCTACAGTTCTTCCTGAAGAAGGTCTGGAATTGGAAGATGGAAGACGGGGCAACTTTCAGACTCTTTCCCGATCCCCCTAGAGGTGAAGAATCACTTGAAGTGGTGATTCATCCCTCTCAAAAAGAACGAAGGCGTGTCCCTTGTCCTGCGGAACCCCAACTAAGTGTTATTTTCCGACGCTTCGGAGTTGGGATGGGGAGCAACGCTAGGAGTAAGGGAGGTGTCGGGCACCTGGACAAAGGAACAGGTGTCATGGCATATCAATTGCAAAGAACTAGTAGCCATACACCTAGCCTTAAGGTTCTTCGAGGCGGAAGTCAGAGGCGGGGTGGTTCAGGTAAACTCGGACAACACCACGGCTCTGGCTTACATCCGCAAGCAAGGAGGGACTCATTCGTTCTCCCTCTTCGAGGGATCTGTTGATCTGGACAGAGGAAAGAGGCATAACTCTCCTCACGAGATTTGTGCAAGGAGAGAGAAACGTGAGGGCAGACAGACTAAGCAGGAGAAATCAGGTCCTTTCCACAGAGTCGACTCTCCACGCAGAAGTGTGTCAAGTATGTGGTCCCTGTGGGGGAGACCTCACTTAGACCTATTCGCCACGTTCCTCTCCAAGAGGATAGAGATCTTTTGCTCTTTAGTAGAGGATCCAAGAGCTTTTGCAATCGACGCCCTTCTCCTAGATTCCCCCTAGATTCCCCCTAGATGCTGACCCCTTGGCGTGGGTAGGGGGCTTAGGAACCAGCAGCTGTGCCGTGATGCCTGGTGGGTTCCTTTTTCACTGGTCCTTGGGGCTCAGCTGCTGATCCAACTAAATTAGTCAGAACTTTTCCTTCTTTCTGCAATATTTTCATTCTTACTACATCCTTCTCCTTCATGTAATTTTTTTTTTTTTTTTTTTTTTTTTTTTTTTTTTTTTCCCTTTGGATTAATTGTGGAAATTTCCACCTTTGATAAAATTTACTGGACCTGGTAAACAGAAAAGATATAGCTGGGACTGGGTTTTATATCTGAAGCTAAATAGTGAGAACTGTGGCAGGACCATCAATTGCCCGATAATGTTCGGACCTGAGTGATATCAGGCGGAACTATTTTGCAGGGCTGGACCACGGATTCCAGGGGGGTCTAGTTTTGCGGACTGGACTCTTGGCATTCTGTCCGGTTTGCCCATAATGTGATTAGGGTGGGGATGATTGTATTCTGGTAATACTCTCAGTCCTATCAAGCGGGTTTGGCTTACACTTGGGCCACTCTAGTCATGTTGTGCCATCCCCTGTGGGGTAGGGTAGGGACGCGGACATTTGGGAGTCGGTTCTCACTTGTGCCATTAGTGGAAGAATAAACTTCATGAAAGGCTGATGATGTCTTTTTAAGGTTTTCAGGTTTATTTATCGTTTTTTTTTTTTTCTTCTTTTTTTACCAATTCTTTGATCTTTATGAATAATACAAATAAAGAATCAAGTACCCCTGGACCCTTTGATGGTAATGAATCGGCACATTTGATGACTGCAGGAACCTCCACTGGCAACCTTCCTCTGGAAAACTCAAAAAAAACCTTCCAGTGTAATCACACTGAAACCCTATGCTCCAGTACGGAGTAAGGGGAAATTTAGTAAAAATATAGTTACAGAAATAGGACCCGGAATGTTTGAAAACTCTTATGATAAATATTTGACTTTTAATTTGGAAGACTCTGATTGTGACATTTTTAATGTATATAAAGATATTGTCAGGTGCTGTGGCCGAGAGCCTAAGATTTCTTCTGATGGGCGAGGAAAGCTGACAGTGGAATCTGCCTCCGCAAAGGAAAGTGAACAGTTAAAAACATTATCTCACCTTGGAGGAGTTAAAGTAGAGTGTGCAGTACATGCTTTTTGGAATTACTCCAAGGGCATGATATATGCACCCCAGCTTGTGACTTACTCTGAGGAAAGGCTCGTAGAGGAATTAAGGGATCAAGGGGTAATAAGAATTGAAAGAATGAAGAAGAAGATAAATGGAGTCCTAGTCCCACTTCCCAATTTAATTGTTACTTTCAATTCCACCCGATTGCCTAGTATAGTGAAAGCAGCCTGGTTACGTTTTAAGGTTAAACAGTATATCCCAAGACCGAGGAGATGTTTTTATTGTCAAGAATTTGGACACATGTTGGGGTCATGCAGACAGAAATTACAAAGCAAGCCTGCTACTTGTGTTAAATGCAGTGAGCCAGAGCATGGCATATGTAATAAGGAGGCCAGATGTGTGCATTGTGGAGAAAATCATCCATCATCTTCACTTAATTGCGATGTATACATCATGGAAAAAGAAATTCAGACATTAAGGGTGACCGAACGTATCACATTTGGAGAGGCAAAAGAGAGAGTGTTGAGTCAGTACATTAGACCAGGAATATCTTTTTCCAGTGTTGCTGCCAACCGAAGAAGAAATATCAATGTCACCAAAACTAATGTTAATAAAACACCAGTTACGACCTGTACTCGTTGCCTCCGTTTGGGAGGCTAGCACCAGTGATTGCTGGCGCTCATGCCTCTTCGGAGGCTGCGCCAGTGACTCCTGGCGCACCTGCCTCTTTGGAGGCCGTGCCAGTAATTCCTGGCGCCCCTGCCTCTTCTGAGGCAGTGCCAGTAATTCCTGGCGCCCCTGCCTCTTCGGAGGCAGTGCCAGTTGATTCTGGCACTCCTGCCTCTTTGGAGGTAGTGCCAGTGGTTTCTGGCACTTCTGTTTCTATGGAAGCAGAACCAATGATTTCTGGGACTCCTGCCTCTCTGGAGGCTGTGCCAGGTGTACCTGGCACTTCCACCTCACTGGAGGCTGTACCAGCTGCAAATGGTGCTTCTGATCCTTTGGAGAATGCACCAATGTCCAACCTTCACACCCCTATTCAGGGAGCATCAGCTTTGTCTGGTGTTCCTGAGACCGATAACCCTCTGAAAAGGAAGGCAGCCATAAATAATCGGTCTCCTTCCAGAAATAAGGAGCAAGTCAGTAAGCTGAAAGCTCTTAAAAGAGGCTCTAATTTAACAGCCTCTAAAGGGAAGTAAATTCATTCATTTTCTACAGTGGAACTGTCAGGGATTAAGAGCTAAATGGGAAGAATTAAGGCTGCTCATATCAGAAGTGTCTCCTGTTTGTATAGCTCTGCAGGAGACAATGATTGGTAATAATATGTGCCCCAGCCCACGAGAGTATACATCCTATCACTCCACCTATAATTTGAATATTGGAAGCCATGGTGGTGTCGCTTTGTATGTTCGAAATGACACCCCACAAAATTCTATCAGTATCCAATCAGCATTGCAACTGATAGGTGTGCAGATCCATTTGCAAAGAAAATATACAATATGCTCCCTTTATCTACCACCTAATGAAGCCTTCCCCATCAATGAATTTAAATCTCTCATTCAACAGTTACCACGCCCTTTTGTTATTTTGGGAGATATGAATAGCAGAAATCCTCTTTGGGGTGACATCATCACCAATCAAAGAGGAAGGTGTTTAGGTTCCATCATAGAAGATGAAAATGTTGGGATCCTCAACTCTGGGGAGTCTACGCATTTTCATGTTCAAACAGGCACGTTATCAGCAATTGATTTATCTATATGTAGTGATGACTGTATTATTGACTTTAATTGGAGAACAATAAATGATAGATTTACCAGTGACCATTTTCCGATAGTGGTGAGTGTAGCATCAAGTCCTCCATCTTCAAGGCTACCCAAATGGAACATTGGTAAAGCTGATTGGTCAACATTCCAGGAGCACAGCTCAATAGATGACTCTGCTGATGACTTTCCCTGTGTAGATGACGCTCTTGACTTTTTGAATACAATGATGTTCTCAGCTGGTCTTCAATCTATACCTAGGACTTCGGGCAAATTTGTCCACCGACCAGTTCCCTGGTGGACACGTAAATGCCAGGAAACTCATAGAAATATGAGATCTGCCTTCACCAGATACCGCAGACGAAAATGTGAGTATTATCGTGTAGAATTTCGAAAAGCGAGAGCTCATTTTCGCATGGAAATCAAAAAAGCACGAAAAGAATCTTGGACGATATTCATATCTTCACTAAATTCTAAAACTCCTCTGACTCTAGTTTGGAAGAGAGTTAGAAAAATAGCAGGCAAGTTTACTCCTTGTCAACCTCCCGTTATCAAGGTGAATGGTTGTGAGGTAAGCAGACCCCCAGTTAGTGGCAAATGAGTTTGCTAATCATTTTGCTAATGTTGCGAAGAAAAATGATGATAGACCCTATTCAGCTCAAAGACGGATAATAGAACAGGTCGAAATTGATTTTAATACCTTAAGACATGAGCAGTACAATGCTCCTTTTACTATTAGAGAATTTGAATCAGCCTTGAATAAATGTAATGAATCAGCTCCTGGACTGGACGATATAACATATTCAATGATTAAGCATACCCCTGAAAATACCAGACTTTTCATATTAAGCCTAATTAACAGAATTTACAGAGAACATATCTTCCCCAAGCTTTGGGAGAAGTTGAAATTACTGCCATTTGTGAAACCTGGAAAAGATCCATTCAAGACAGAAAATTATCGTCCTATC
Organism: Macrobrachium nipponense; assembly: GCF_015104395.2. NCBI lineage: Eukaryota > Metazoa > Arthropoda > Malacostraca > Decapoda > Palaemonidae > Macrobrachium > Macrobrachium nipponense. The sequence continues at coordinate 43,927,994 of NC_087214.1, forward strand.
GCATTAACTTCTTGTTTGTGTAAGATCATGGAAAAAATGGTGAACACACGATTGATGTGGTACTTGGAAAGAGGTAAATATCTGTCGCCTGCTCAGTGTGTTTTCAGAGTATGCACTCCACAACTGATGTATTGGTACGAATGGAATCTTCAATATGTGGGAAGCTTTTGCCAACAAGCAACATCACATCACTGTTTTCTTTGACCTAGAGAAGGCTTATGATACAACATGGAGATATGGCATTTTGAGGGTCCTTTATGAATGTAACCTGAGAGGCAATTTGCCCCTGTTTATTAAGGCTTTTTTAAAAAATAGGATATTTCAGGTTCAGGTTAGAGCAATTATGTCAGATGTATTCAATCAGGAAGAAGGAGTACCACAAGGAAGTGTTTTAAGTGTCTTGTTTGCCTTGGTAATCAATGGGGTTTCTAAAATAATTCCCCCAGATATAACATATACCCTTTTTGTTGATGACCTATCGATTTCCTTTGCAGCATCAAGGATGGCAGTGGCTGAACGCCGCCTACAGCTCTGCATTGATAATATAATAAAGTGGGCTGAGGTTAATGGTTTTAGATTTTCCGCCAGTAAAACTGTAACTATGCACTTTTGTCGTATAAGGGGAATCCACCCTGATCCAGATCTATTCATTCATAGGCAGAGAATTCCATGTGTTGGTGAAACAAGGTTTCTTGGCTTGATTTTTGATAGCAAGCTGACCTGGATTCTACATCTGAAATATATTAAGGCAAAATGCTTAAAAGCAATGAATTTGCTGAAAGTCGTGTCTCACACTTCGTGGGGTGCAGACCGAACTCAGATGTTGAGATTATATAAAGCCTTGGTCTTTTCAAAATTAAGTTACGGGTGTGAGGTGTACACTTCTGCAAAACCAAATAGCCTTAAAATGCTCAACTCAATTCATCATGGAGGAATACGGTTGTGTACTGGAGCATTTAAATCATCTCCCACCGAGAGCATGCTTGTAGATGCTGATGAGGTGCCACTGGATCTTCATTACAAGCGTCTGCTGGTTCGGAGCTGGTATAGATTCCAGAGGCTACCTAAGTCTTTAACCAGCATTTGTATGAGAAATGAAAGGCATTGGCAGTTTTATGAAAATCACCCCAAGCAACCTCCTCCATTCGCTTTTAGAGTCAATACCATTGTTCGTGAATTAAACATGCCAAGGGTCGAGATTTTACCAGCAAAATATTCAGTTAGTCCCCCATGGAACTTCCCAGAGGTAAAATTCTGCAGATATTTCAATTTTACCAAAACAGAATTGTCCAGTGAGGCCACACGGTCAATATTTTTAGAACATTCCTTGCAACATGACGATTCCACTGCAGTTTTCACGGACGGCTCAAAGTCAGATGCTGGCGTCGGCTTTGGTGTAGTCTTCCCTGATGTAGAGAGGAGTGGCAGGTTATCATCTGTTGCATCAATTTTTACAGCAGAGTTATATGGAATTTTAAAGGCTTTAAAGGAAGTTTTAATTCAGAATGAAAGTAATTTTATTATATATTGTGACTCAAGAAGTGTTCTCCAGTCACTGGAATCTTTTAACCCTTTAAACCCTCTGATTTTAGATATATTGGAATGGCTGCTTTTACTAAAAAGAAGAGGAAAAGAAATAAAGTTCTGTTGGGTGCCTTCTCATGTTGGGGTGGCTGGGAATGAGAAAGCTGACCAACTTGCAAAGTCTGCGGTCAGCTCCTCAGAACCCACAAGATGCCTACTACCATATCGGGATTTGTATCCTCTAGTAGGTCAGAGAATTAAAAAATGTTGGCAGTCCCAATGGGAGGATATTTTAAACAATAAAAAAATGCGTAGTATCACATCTTCAGTGTCTCCTTGGTCATATCCATATTTGCCAAGGAGACAAGAAACGATGTTGTGCAGATTGAGGATTGGACATACAAGACTCACCCATGGGTTCTTGATGTCTCGTGAAAATCCTCCGTTTTGCGAGAACTGTACTGTGCCCTTGACTGTGAGACATTTGCTGGTTGAATGTCCCAGACTTGGGAATTTGAGACATAGGTTCATGTCTTGGGGTCGTGACAGAGTAGGCAATTTTATCCTAGCTACAATTCTTGGAAAGGATTGTAATATAGAGCAGTTATATATTTTTATGAGGGAGGCGGGCCTCCTTAACCAAATTTAAATTATACATAGATTGTCTATGTAAGAACTTTTATATATGAAAAAAGAAAATTTTTTATATATATTTATAGATTTTTATATGAAATTTATCAAAAATTTAAATTTTTTTTATATTTAATTTATTTCGGTGTCAATCACCCAGATGTTGTGACGTCAGATATAATACACAATCAATCAATCAATCTCCTAGATTGGTCGGGCCTGGATGCCTACGCCTTTCCCCCATTCAAGATTCTGGGGGAAGTGCTCAGGAAGTTCGTGGCCTCAAAGGGGACGAGGTTGACCCTCATAGCCCCATTTTGGCCAGCTCAGGATTGGTTCACAGAGGTACTGGAGTGGATGGTGGACTTCCCCAGATCTCTGCCAAGCAGAACAGATCTACTCAGACAACCCCACTTCGAGAGGTTTCATCAAAACCTCCCCGGTCTCGCTCTGACTGCCTTTCGACTATCGAAAGACTCGTCAGAGCGAGGGGCTTTTCTCGCAAGGCTGCAAGCGCTATCGCTAGAGCCTGCAGATCTTCAACTAGGCAAGTATATCAATCGAAGTGGGAAGTCTTTAGGAGATGGTGCAGGTCGAAGAAGCTGTCCTCCTCCAATACCTCTGTAACCATCATTGCCGATTTCCTCCTTTTTCTTAAGGAGGAATCGCACCTTTCTGTGTCAACTATCAAGGGATACAGGAGTATGCTGTCAGCAGTATTCCGGAATCAAGGTCTGGAGATAGCCGATAATAAGGATCTCCATGATCTGATTCGGGCTTTCGAGACTTCGAAATCGAGAACTCCTAGAACACCTAGCTGGACTCTGGACTAGGTCCTGAAATTCCTCTCCTCGGACAAATTCGAACCTCCACATCTTGCCTCCTTCCGGGACATCACTAGGAAGTGTTTATTCCTATTGTCCCTCGCTACAGCCAAAAGGACGAGCGAATTGCACGCTCTGGACTCTAAAGTTGGCTTTAAAGGAGATGCGGCTATCTGTTCGTTCCAGACATTGTTTCTGGCGAAAAATGAGAACCCTTCAAAGCCTTAGCCCAGGAGCTTTGAAGTAAAAGGCCTATCTAACCTGGTAGGTAGAGAGATAGAAAGGTCTCTTTGCCCGGTTAGGGCTCTTAAATTTTATCTCAATAAAAAGAAGCAGATGGGAGGTTGTCAACAGGGTCTTTGGTGTGCTGTGAAGAACCCCAAAAGACCCATGTCTAAAAACGCCTTAGCCTTCTTTGTAAAAAGTGTGATTATGGAAGCGCCCAAGAATTGCCCGGATGAATCCTTCAAACTTCTAAGAGTTAAAGCTCATGAAGTAAGGGCAGTGGCTACGTCACTAGCTTTTCAAAAGAATATGTCACTGAAGAATATCCTCGAAGCGAAATATTGGAGATGCAATTCAGTTTTTGCGCCTCATTACCTGAAGGATGTAAGGGTGACTTATGAGAAATGCTTCTCTCTCAGTCCGTTTGTGTCAGCGGATACGGTACTGGGACTTGGAGCAAAGACTGATCCTTAAAATTTTTTTTTTTTTTTTTATAGATGTACGTAAACCCTCTTGTCAGATATGTTCTTGGTTTTTTTTTTTATAGATGTACGTAAACCCTCTTGTCAGATATGTTCTTGGTTTTCCTACTAGCAGGGGTGCTTGATGTCGCACAGGCGGCTGTTGCCTTTGTTAGTAAGGAACTAGGTATGTATATGGCTAGTAGGGGGGTACAAAAATTTTTTTTTTTTTTGTAGTATTATAAAGTGTGCATGCTTTTTTATGTTTCGAGTTATTGGTTGTTTGTGAGGAGTTTGGGGATAACTCCTTTCAATCTTTAGAACTAACATGGATGTTAGGATCAGGTGATCGGGATCTGTGTTGTGCTCCTTGAATAAGGTGTATTGTCATGTTAGTGGATTAGCACCCAATGACAAAGGCCTTTAGGCTCTGCCGAGTAAGTGAATAAGACCCCATTGGCAGACCCACAAGAACTCTTAGCTATAGATCAATATCTCGCTGAGGCTCTTGAGGCGAAGCAGACTCCTGGGCAGTAGCCACGAAGTCTTCTGCCTAATCAGGTAGGAACCAAGGTTTTATTAATACCTACAACATATGTTGTTTACCTGTCTATTTCAGTAGTTAGCTGTCTCTTACCCACCACCAGTGGGTGCCAATCAGCTAAGTATATATCTGACAGGGAAGTTGAATGTATAAAAATTATATTGTCATGATACAATAAAGTTTTATACATACTTACCTGGCAGATATATACGATTAATGGTCCACTCAGCCTCCCCGCAGGAGACAGGTGGAAGAGAGGAAATCTGATTAGAAAACGGGAATGGTTCCTAGTCCTGCCACCCAGGGCAGGGCGGTAGATCACCTGACCTACCTGTAGCGTGTGCCGCGAAATTTGAATTTCTGTCGGGGACGACGGAGTCTATAGCTAAGTATATATCTGCCAGGTAAGTATGTATAAAACTTTATTGTATCATGACAATATCATTTTAAAATGGTGCAAAAATCATGTCAAAGTGACGAAATAATTTCTGATATGTGTCACTGATACTTTTTTAATGCGATAAAGAAATTCGCGCTTGCGCACCTCTGTAACGATTGTAAACAAAACAATGCCTTGATCCGTGAGCTCCCAGCATCCCCCAAGGCGTGTGATTCAAAAGTTTTTGCCTTGTAGGCCTATAAGTATTTTTCCGCGAATTAAAAAAAAAACTTTTTATATCAACGTACCAAACATCCAATCGGCCCCGACAGACAATTTATGTCGACATTTAATATGTCCAATCGGCGTTAAAGGTTTTATACAGTTTTTCTTGAAGAAGGAGGAATTTACATAAACTCTGGACTTTAGTTTTAAATGAACTATATTTTCATTTAAGTTACTGATAGTTCTAGGAATTAATGAGGTCGTTAATTGTCAGTCCACCGGAAATACATGGCTGGAAAATGATCGCAAAGTGGGTTATTTCAATACAAGCCTTATTCTTTGCCTTATTCTATGCCCCACAATCAGGCACAGTATTTGTCTGTAAACAGATTGTATTCTTGTATCAGTACTAAGGCAAGAAGCACATGGGAAAAGTTACACACTACTTGCTCTTTAGTATTAAATATTACAACTCATTTTAGGGGGCATGAAATGACTGGGAGTTCACACAGAAATGACTATTACATTACTTGAATGACTTGGGGGGGGGGGGGGGGGGGGGGGGAAGTTTACTAGTATCACAAGGGAATTAATCACAGCATTGAACCAAAATTGGGGAGTGAGAAGCTGAACAAAGAAGGGGGGAAAGTGGCCTTGGGAGAATGAAATGAAATAAAGACAAGAAACAAAAGTGGAGTCTGCAGGGCTCAAGTGAGTTCTGAGCCAAATCTTTTCTTTTATTTGTGTAAACAGTTTTGTCATAGAATTTCTGTTTAATAAATAATTGTCTAAATTTAGTGCTGACAATTTTTTGGTCCTTTTCAAAAGTTAAATGATTGACCAACCACCACTTCAAAAGAGGGAGTTGAAGTAAGTCGGGGTTGATCATGATATTTTTTTTTTCTAATTATTCATTGTTTTTAATGCACCTACATTTTTGTAAATAAAGTTTACCAGTGAACAGTCCATTCCCATGTCAGAAGTCATTGAGAGGTTTGAGCGAGTCATTCTATAACTGATGATATAAATTTTATCATCCAAGATGACGCCCCTCTCTGGAGGGAGGTCCGAGAGGGGGAGGAGCAATAATAGTACTAAAGTGGTTACTGGCAAGGGATTCTCACCTGGATGCACATCATACCCTCAGTGCTGTAGGGGTCGTAGTCAGTCTGTTGATGGTTGAACAAAGATCAGTGAGCCTATTTCACGGGTTGATCAGTGTGCTGTCCAGTTCACCCTCCAAGGAAGGTTGTCAATGGAAGAGGAAGAAGGGAAGGGAGAATTTATAGGAAGAGGCGAAAAAGAATACTGGGTCCCACTTTTCTGTTGAATCCACAGCAGAGAGAGTAGGCATGAAAGAGAAAACACTACCAGCAGTGGATCCCTAAGCCCACTAAGATCATGGAGGGGTTGGGATGAGGGGGATGCTGACCATCAGCCTAGTATTGCTACATTAAAGGTGAAAGGTTTAGCACCCTTCCAAAAAGAGGCTTTTGCTACTGAATGTGGAAATAGTTACTGTTCTAAGAAAAACATTTGCTGGGAAAAAGAACTGGGTTATGGGGTGGGGGTACTTTGTAAATTTGATACCACATATTAGAGTACGTTTCCAGCAGAATGATTATACCTCAATTTCTGTCATAAATAATTTGGTAATTGGAAGGACTTCTTTGCAAGTAAAGGACGTCCATTAATCCACTTGCACATCACTAGGTTACATTTATAGAAACCACATAGATGACAAAGCAGTGAATCAGGAGAGAAAAAAAACACTTACAAGTATTAGGATTGGGACATCTTTAAGGTGATTACCAACCAACATTGCTACAGTAAAGGTGACATTTTTAGCATCCTTTAAAAAGATGAATCCATAGATTAAGTACTGTAAAGTTCATGGAATATGAATATAGAGGAGGCTCTGGAAACTGAAGGTCAAAGTAATTACCATTCTTGAAAAAATATATACTGGAAAAGAAGTATGTACTATTGGGTTAGGGGGTAGGAAGTTCCGATACATTTCCAGCAGTCCTAAGACTCGATAGATATAACCCTCCCAAGACTGGTCTCGTTGTGGTCGAGAGAGGGCTTAGGGGCCAGATGCGGGTGTATGATGATGGAGGGTGTTCCTCTTAGGAGGGAGTCTCTCCTAGCCTTGGGCACCTGCATTTGGCTCAACTAAGTACCAGTCCCTTTCCTTCTGTTTACCTCATCTCTTTGCTTCTTCCCTCTATGCCACATGTTCCTAACTTTCTATGATCTTACTGTCCAACATCTCTTACTAATTATTCTATAGTGCAAATGCTTGGTTTTCCTCATGTTGCACCTTTTGATCTTTTACTCAACTCCTTTCACCTTTTTCATGCCTTCCTGTCCTATCTCTACATCTCTCCTTTTCACTGTCTTGATCATTGATGAGGAGGTGCTGGTGCTTGAATTGGTGCTCACTTTCGAAGCCAATTGTGAGAGCTGTGGTGGTCTTGTCAGCCACCCGATAATGTTTGGATCTGAGAGTTATCAACTTACTAGCCTGCTAGCATGCTGATAATTCAATGACGGAACTATTCCTTAGAGTCGATCCATGGATTCCGGGGATGGATTGGTTCAGGGAATAGAACTCTCGGCATTCTGTCCGGTTTGCCCACAAACATGATGAGGATGGGGATGATTACATTCTTTTGTTTTGTTCTCAGTCCCATCAAGCAGGTTTAGCTTACACTTGAGCCATTCTTATCATGTTGGTGCCATCCCTTTCAGGGTAGGGTAGGGAGTGGACATTTGGGAGTCAGTTCTCACTGTGTCATTGGTAGAGGAGTGAGCCTCATGAAGAGTTCTTGGCCTCTCTCAGAGATTTTCAGGCAGCTAATTTTTGTTTGATTGTTTGTTTTTGAAATGAATAACGAATTAGGTACCCCTATCCCCGGGCCAAATGACTCTTCCCCGACACTGTTGCAGAACGAAGGTGCGAATTTGAATGTGGCCCTAAATACTGTTTCCAGTATTCAAACACTGGAAGCTTTCCTTCCTTCTTCCCCGGGACGCTAGGGGGATAAAAGTACTGGTGGTAAAAATGTTAATTTAAGAGCACTGTACTGCTCTGACATATCAAGAGATATAAATTACGAACAGCTTTTCCAATTGTTAAAACAATTTGGAATCATTGAAAGAATAAGGATGAAACTTAAGAATGACAAGAAAAATTTTGAAGCATACGTCATTTACAATAATCATACTCAAGCCCAAAGTGCCCTTTCTCATATAAATAATAAAGAAATTACCAGTCTTTCCTGCCAGGGGAAACTTTATAACATCAAAAACTATGAAAATTCTGAACGAGACTTTGTCCCTAAATTCACGGAACTGTATGAAGAAGAGGATTCAGTTCCTAGAACTATTCCAGAACCAGTATGGTATGTAGCCTCATACAGAGAAGGCTGTAATAATTACTTTAAAGGTTATGAATGCCTGGAAAGAAAAGTAGGACCCATCCCAAAAGGAAACCTAAAAAGATTCGGCCAAAATTTACTAATTAAGGCAATTGATGAATCTCAGTCAGTAATGCTAGGAGCCTTTAAATCATCTCCTAATGACGTTATTCATAAAATTTCCTCCCATAAATCTTTTAATCATTCAAAAGGTACTATTTATTGCAAAGATTTGTATGAATTTTCTGAAGAGGAGATTTTGAAAAGATGCCCACCAACAGTAATTAGTGTCAAAAAATTCAAAGGAGTAAACAAAGCTATTTTACTCACATTTTCAACATCTTATTTACCAGATTATATTCAAATAAAGCATGGCCACATAAATGAGCACTGCACAAATAAAACTAGATGCTTCAACTGTTCAGAATTACATGAACTTGACCATCATGTTTGGAAGACACCTTTTGCTTTCACTGCACAGGTCCTCACTCTCCTAACTCAAAAAAGTGCTCTATATACAAACGAGAACAAGCTATCATCATCACAGCAAATGATGAGAACATTAGCTTTGGTACAGCCAGGAGAAAGTTATTTGGAGGTAACCCAAATACAAGGCTATCTTACTGTAACGCTGCCTCCAGATCTTTTGCTGCAAACAAGACCAGCATGAATGATTTAGCTAACTCCTCCCTTATTATGAAAACTAATAAGAACATGCCCTTATCAGATTCTGATAAGAAGACTTTGACCCCAGAGACTAGAGATCCTTTACAAACAAAAAGTCATTCGGCTAAAAAGCCTCCAACTCAGTTGGACAACCAGTCATCATTAGCAACAACAAACCCTTTTGAGGTGTTGAATGATGTAACAGATCAAGCATTAGATGTTGAAATGGAAGAAGTGAAAAGATCAAAGAATTTTAAATCGGGTGGTAATACATCTAATGATGTTGAAGTGGAAGCTGAATTACTCATTGATTTTAACGCAGAAGGCCGTAAAAGAAAACGAGGTAGTGAAATCCCTCTCAAGTCCCAAAAACAGTACTTGAAATCAAAACCAAGTCACTCACAAGAATTAAATGAAATAGTCACAAAAGCAGAAATACATAATGAAGAATCTTTGGTATCACAATCAACTGATAATAATCTGTACTATGTTGAATCTGTAAATGAGGTATCCCCTTCTCCCATACTTGGTGAAACAGGAAAATATTTAGTTTCTTCACCAACCAAATCAACCCATGACTCTTCATGTGGATGTCATGACTGTGTCTTCAATCAGATAAACGAAATACCACAAATATCTGTGAAAACCATTAGTAATTTAATTGACAACATTATCAAAAATTAGAAAAAGGGTCAGTTTGGTGAAATGGAAAATTACACAGAAGACTGCATGTGTGTTGACCACCTCCTCAAGAAACAGACATCTGGCTCTTTCAGTTTAGAAAAGTTTTTAGAAAGAATAAAACAAAAACAACAAAAGAGCCATAACCCAGGTGGAACCAAACAAAAATCCGCCATTTCAAAAATCAATAGAAATAATATTCTGTCTGGCGAAAATCCAACTCCATCACCAGAACATTCAATTCCTACATTATCCAGTGGAACATGAATGGTCTCAAAACAAGATTAAGATTAAGTGAAATACAAAGACTATTAAAAGAATATCAACCAATAGCAATATGCTTACAGCACACTAATGCTACTGTACCATCTATTGGTGATTATCATCTTGCCTCTCATTCTGTGCCCTCTACTGATACATTAGGGACAGCAATATACGTAAATAATAATATTACTTATGATAATATTGCTATAACAACCCCAGAACTCCAGATAACGGGTATTAAACTCTTATCTTAAAAATAACACCTTTAATTTATATAATATATACAATCAACCCTCTTGTGGTTATGATTTATTAAGACTACAACAAATTCTCCCAAATATACAGGAGAACTTTTTATTAGTGGGAGATTTCAATGCCCATAATCCTTTATGGGACTCTTTCTGCATTAATGCTGATATAAATGGTGAAAAGGTGGAACAATTAACTATCAATCATAACCTTTGTACTTTGAATGTAAGTGATATTAGCACCTATTATTCAAAAACTTATGGGTCATACTCATCCATAGACTTAACCATATGTTCCTCAAGTATTATATCAAATTCGAGTGGAATGTCCTTGATGATCTTTATACTAGTGATCATTTCCCTATCTTGATAACTTGTTTGGGACATACATCTGCTTCTTCAGTCCCTCGATATAATACAGACAAAGCGAACTGGGATATGTATAAATATCATACAAGTCAAATACCATCACTCAATCCTTTACAGGATCATGATGAGACAACTGAAATTATAACTGGCCTTATAACCACTGCTGCTGATCATTCTATACCAAAGATTACTTCTAAGCCTCTGAAACATTGTGTCCCTTGGTGGTCTGAGGTATTAAATGATTTAATAAATGAAAAACATATTATTGGAAGGAAATTAGAAATGCTAAACAGACGATTCAAGGCATTAAGCTCCAGACCTTTACATTTTGAAAATACAGCAAACAAACTTATCGATATAGCCATAGAAATCAATATTCTAAAACCATATTATAATAAAATTTCAGCAAAATTTAGAAGAGAAGCTATTAAAGGGAAGATTATGTCCTGGCAAAAGTATGTCTCAAGCTTATCAGACACAACATCGATAAGCAAAGTATGGGAGAAATTTAGATCACCAATACATGATCCTAAATCAATTTCAAATATTTTAGGTCGCAATATAGAAGCAATAAGTAGTATTGATAACATGGATGCCCATTTTCGATCCATCAAAACTAGAGAAGAATCAGTTTCTCTGAATTTTGAATGTGTAGAAGACATTTATTATAATAAGAAATTTACTGAAGAAGAATTTGAATATGCTTTAAGTAATTGTAACTCCTCTGCTGTGGTAAAGATAGTATAAACTTTGATATGATCAAACATTTGGCTCCGATGGCGAAGACTTATCTTTTACAATTTTATAACCATCTTTGGAGCAGACATCTTTTTCCAAAAACATGGAAACATGCCATAGTAATACCCATAGCTAAACCAGGTAAAGACCCTAGCAATCCCAATAATTATAGACCAATTTCACTGACCAGTTGCTTGTGTAAACTTTTAGAAAAAATGGTAAATTTTAGGCTCACCTGGTGTTTGTGTCGTAACAAAGTCCTATCACCAACGCAGTTTGGATCACAAAAAGAGAGATCAACTCTAGATTCTCTTTCCCATTTAGAAAACCATATAAGAAGAGGTTTTGAAAGAAAACAAATTACAGTAGCAGTGTTCTTCGATATTCAAAAAGCATATGACACTACATGGAGATATTCAATACTTAATTGTTTACATCAGCATGGATTTAGAGGCCACCTCCCTTTATTTTTTAAATATTTTATAAATAATAGAACATTCCAAACCCAAATAGATAATATTTATTCAGATATATATCAGCTAGAAAGTGGGGTACCACAAGGTAGTGTATTAAGTGGTATTCTCTTTGCTTTAGCTATAAATGACGTAGTAACTCAGTTACCACAAGGAGTCCAAAATAATCTTTATGTAGATGACTTTACAATATATTATTCATCAAGTAACCTTCGTCATACCCAGCGAATACTTAATTCAGCAATACAGAAAATATATTCATGGACTGCATCAGTTGGACTTAAACTGTCTGTTGAAATAACACAAGCAATAATGTTCTATGAGAATAGTGAAGGGAAACAAAATCAGGACATTACTCTCATTATGGGCAACAATCAGATTCATTTTCAAGACACTGTCAAGTTTCTGGGACTAGTTTTTGATACTCATCTTAACTGGAAGGCACATATTTTTCATAATAAATCAAAATGTAACAGTGCTCTGAATTTTATCATGAAACTATCCCACACCACCTGGGGTGCAAAGCGGTCAACTTTGTTGACGATGTATGAAGAACTGGTTTTATCTAGAATTGATTATGGGAGTCCAGTCTATGGACCAGCATCACAATATGCTTTAAGATTTTTAGACCCAATACATACTCGCGGCCTAAGGATATGCAGTGGAGCATTTAAATCCTCTCCAAACTTGTCAGTACTATGTGAAAGTGGAGAACCTCCTCTCTCCATCAGAATACTTCTTCCAAATCATTGTAACTTTCCACCACCTTGGATTATGGAAAAAATAAAAGTATGTACCCACCTAACATTTTTACTAAAAAGCAGCAATTTGACTTCTTATCAGTATAAACAATACGCTTTAGAACATATTCACCAAAAGGGTCCTCATTTTCCTATATATACTGATGGTTCCAAATCATCCATAGGAGTGGGATGTGCAGTTGTCTCACCCAACTTCACCAGACAGTTCTCTTTACCCAATGAAGCATCAGTGTTTACAGCTGAATTAGTAGGAATTTTAATGGCAATTAACATTATAAAAACTATTGAAAATAACCTCTCTATGAAATTCGTAATTTTTTCCGACTAAAAGTGCCATAGAAGCCCTCAAAGGCTATTCACATAAAAATAATTTGGTGTTACAAATAAAACACATTATTAATAGATGTTATTATCAGGGATTAGATATTGAATTATGCTGGGTCCCTGCCCATGTTGGAATTGTTGGCAATGAAAAAGCAGATATTGCTGCTAAATCTGCAGTCCATTGTCCAGTTTTTAATATTAAACTACCAGTAAGTGATTTTATTACAGCTATAAAACATTTTATTAATGCCCAGTGGCAGTCTAAGTGGAACAGTGTATCGAATGAAAATAAATTAAAACAAATCAAGCCTTGTGTATCCCTTTGGAATTCATCCATCCAAAGGGACAAGCGTGTAGAAGTAATCTTAACAAGACTAAGAATTGGCCACACTAGACTGACCCATGGATTTTTTATGTGCACCCGACATGAAGAAGCACCTGTATGTACTTTTTGCAGTGCTCCTTTGAGCATCAAGCACATTTTTAGCGAATGTCGAGGCTACATGAGAGAGAGGACTTTGTTTTAGTAATATGACAATGATTGATATTTTTAAAGATTTAGAATCTTTCTCTGCTTCAGAAATTTTAACATTTTTAAGAATTACCGGTCTTTTTAATAAAGTATGATTATATATGTTCATTTTTTTTACAGAATTATATATAGAGTATTTATGAATTTTTATATATAGAATGTTTATGAATTTTTATATATAAAGTATTTATGAATTTTTATATACAGAGTATTTATGAATTTTATATCATTTAGAATTGTATGTATTTATATATATATATATATATATATATATATATATATATATATATATATATATATATATATGTGTGTGTGTATGTGTATATGTATGTATATGTGTATGTATATATGTATGTATATGTAGATGTGTGTGTATGTATGTATATATGTATGTGTATATGTGTATATATATATATATATATGTATATATAATATATATAAAATATATATATATAATATATATATATATATATATTATATTTGAACTAATTTATTATAAAAAGATTTTTTTTTTTTTCTCTCCCTGAATCTTTCAGGCCAGCCCTGTAAGAGTCGAGATCGACTCATTGGGCTGGATAATCCCCTTTTTTAATCAAAAATCAATCGATAGATATAAGATAAGGCGTGATATACAGAAGGAATAGCTAAAAGTGGCTAGGAAGTGATGGTATGGAGTATGTTATAGGCCAGTAGGGACAAAACGAAATTAGGGACTTAATATATTAATGTCACAAATGTTTTGGTGTTGGAAGAATTTGGTTCCATGTAAAGGACATCCGTAAATACACTTTGTCAACAGTAGATTTCATTGATAGAAACTGAGTAGTTAATTTAGCTGGGAATTGGTAGAGAAAAAGAGCTTGGTGATTGTTAGCTACAGAAGAGCAGATCATGATAGTAATCACTAACTTGGTAGTGCCAAAGTAAAGGTGAAATTTTAAGTACTGAAACATGGTAGAGTAAGCTGTTTGAATACAACGAAGCTTGTTTAAGAGGAGCATAGAGATAGTTTTGCCACCGAGTGTCAAAGTAGAGATGCGAGTATGGAAAATATATGTGCCTTTAAAGTACTTTGGTATTGGGTAGCAAGTTTACAACTTGCTCTCCCATACCCCTGTACTTTTATAGTAGAATGATTCACCTTGAATGTCAGAAGAGATGTGGGATACTATGTATCGGGTAGTTGTTGTATTGGTTGCAGAAGTGGTTAGGAAGTGACAGTAGAGAGTTTGCAATAGGATGAGAAGGCCCAGTAGAGGCGAAATCGAAAATAGGAACATTACTTTTTAATATTTGTTGCAGTAAATTATATTGGTAGGATTCCTTTCCTGTACTGTAAAGGACTTTGTAAATACACACTGATGATCAATAAGCTGTATTCATAGAATCCAAATACATAGATGATTTAGGTGTGAATCAATAGGGGAAAAGAGCACTTATGATTGTTGAGGGCTAAGAAGAGCAGAAGTTTATATTGATCACAAAACATTGTCACAGTAAATGTGAAATTTTTAGTGCCCAGCAAAAAGATGGTGAAGCAAGTAGTTCAAACACATTGAAGCTTGTTTAAGCTGAACATTGTAAGGGTTTAGCCACCAAGTCTAGAAATAGAGCTATAGTTATGGAAAATATATTGGTGGGAAAAGAAGTACTGGGATATGGAGTAGTAAGTTGTGAACTTGCTCCCCCATAGCCCAGTACCTTTACAGTAGAATCTGTCACCTTGAATCCCAGATGAGGTACAATGAGGAATAGTGAAAGTAATGAACACCTTATAGGAATATAGTATTCAACTTGTGCAAAAGTACATAGGAAAAAATGATAGAATTTGCATAAAAGTACATAAGAAATATTTGTAGAAATTGCTTCAAAAGTGGCTAGGAAGTGACTTTTTGGAGTACGTAAATGGATAGAAAGCTCTAGTGCAACAAAATCGAAATTAGGGCCCTAATTTA
Organism: Macrobrachium nipponense; assembly: GCF_015104395.2. NCBI lineage: Eukaryota > Metazoa > Arthropoda > Malacostraca > Decapoda > Palaemonidae > Macrobrachium > Macrobrachium nipponense. The sequence continues at coordinate 43,943,239 of NC_087214.1, forward strand.
TCAACTTGTGTCACTGGTAATTTGGTACCAAGTAAAGGACAGCCTTGAATACTCACCTTAACATCATTGGTTAGCATTCATAGAAACAACGGGTGTTTTATTTGTACAAAAATAGCAAAAAAGTCCTTATGAATATCAGGAGCTGGAAAAGATAAGATCTTCATAGCAATCAATAACTTTAACATTGCCAAAATATAGGTGAAATTCTAAGTACCTTCCCAAAAGATGGTAGAGTAAGCAGTTTTAATACAATGAAAATTGGTTCAGCAGAATTTAAGAGATGTTTGCTACCGATTGTCGAAATAGTGTTACAGTTATGGAAAATATATCTGCTGGAAAAGCAGTATACTTGGGTATGGGATAGCAAGTTGTCAAGTTGCTACCCCATATCCCGATACTTGTATACAGCAAAATGATTTACCTTAAATGTCAGGTGAGATGTAGGATACAATAAGGAATAGCCAAAGGTAATGAAACCTCACGTTAAGGAACATTGTATAATTTTGTGTAGAACTACAGAAGGATACATATGAAAATAGTATATATATGCAGATAGTTTTTGAAGTCATGGTTGCAAAAGTAGCCAGGAAGTAGAAGTAGAGAGTATGCAAGTTGGTAGGAAGGCCTACTATAGGCAAAATCGAAAATAGGAATGTTATTTTATGATGTGTTGCAAATAATTTGTATTGAAAGAATTAATTTCCAAGTACAGTGGTACCTCGAGATACGAAAGGCTCAATTTACGAAAAACTCGAGATACGAAAGCCAATACGAAAAATTTAACGGCTCTACATACGAAAAGTTTTCAAGATACGAAAGGTTTCTGTAAAGTCCGAGATTCGCCCGAACCACTGATAACAATTTTGAAAATCGCGCGCCGCCAACTTAGTAGACTCGCCACCATCCTCTTGCTCTCCCATTGGTTCCTGATGCTAGTCGCGGCCATGAGATCCTTCTCTCCTATTGACCAGCGTCCCTCCCATCATGCATCTATGTATGTGGTGGAGTGCCTCGGCCACTCGGTACCAGCATTGTTATAGTATGCACGCGGTATTCATTTCGGGATCGTCAACTGTTTCTGAATCTACTAGTCAGAGTTGACATTGTGATGGTGTTTGTGTCATGTGAATTTAAAAAAAAAATTTCTCATATCTTTTCACAGAAAATGGAAAAAAGAAGAGCACCTCTTGAGTGACGACATATATGATATGATTGACCAAGATCTCTCTCGTGGGATAAGTGACCAAGATCTCTCACATGGGATAAGTGATCAAGGTCTCGCTCATGGGATAAATGGAAACTTTGCAAGGTTGGTAGAATCTCCACTCCCTGCTGAACAGAGGGTGTTGACCAATCATTTACAACATGCATATCAGTATAATCAAGGCACTTCAGTTTATGTTGAAGGTCAGCAGCCAAACATTCAGTACCCAAATCAGTTGCAGAGAGAGCATTTGGTTGAACAGGGTTTTGATGGACACCAGGGCCAACAGAGTCATGAGGTGCAACAATTAGTAGATAATTATCAAGACGGGCAGCCGTTAATGAACACTACGCGTTTATAGAAAAAAAGACACCCCGAAAAGGCTCACACAGGTCGTATGCTTGTGCAATTCGATGACGTTTGCCTGAGTCGTTTCAGGAACATTGTGAAAAGTAGGCAGAAGCAATCTTCCTTGGATCATTATTTTTTAAAGAGGCCTTTAGCATTAGCAGGAGTAAGCAAAAAGGAAGAACCAAGTGATAAAAAACAGAATTTTGTAAGCAAAAAGGAAGAACCAAGTGATAAAAACAGAAAGTTGAATGTGGTGATGAAGTTGAAATTCTGTTAAAAAAAAAAAAAAAAAAAAACTACGTAAAGTAAAAAAAAAGTTAAAAATCAAAAAAAGAAAAAAAACCCGCTGAAATTAAGGATGTTTTAGCCGCTTTTCATAAAGTGCAATCGTTTGTCCTCCTCCTCTGCCGCCACTTTTGGAGATAGCCTCACTCGAAAGGTAAGCTTCCACATTTTACGTACAGTATTTCTTGTATACCATGTACACTAATACACTTTATTTACAGGTTATTTTGCATTTTGTTATTAATTTAGGTATTGAATGGTCCAAATTGGTAGTACTATTTCATTGTTTATAGGTCAATTTAGCTTTATTATGAAATTTACTGGGGTGTTTTTGGAGGGCTTGGAACAGATTAGCCATTTTACATGTAAAATGTGGTCCAAGATACGAAAACCTCATGATACAAAGGGTGCCTCGGAACGGATTAATTTCGTATCTCGAGGTACTACTACTGTAAAGGGTATCATTAAAAGCACTTTAATACCAGTAAGCTGTATTCATAGAAACTAAATATAGATGGTTTAGTTGTGGATCGATAGGGAAAATGAGCACTTATGATCGTTAGGAGCAACAGAAGAGCAGAAGTTGATAACATTGCCACAGTTAAATTAAAATTTTAGCCCCCAGTAAAAAGATGGTAGATTAAGTAGTAGTTCTAGTATAATGAAGCTTGTTTAAGCTGAACATAGGAAGGGTTTAGCCCACTAAGGAGAAGAAATGAGAGTTACATTTTGGAAAATAAATCTGAGGGAAAAGAAGTACTGGGGTATGGGGTAGCAAGTTGTAAACTTGCCACCCCATATCCCAGTACTTTTACAACCAAAGGTATTGACCACCTTGAAGGAACAGTAAAGAGAATGTACTGGGGTAGGAAGACTTAGTACAGGAAAAATAGAAAATAAGATACACTAATATCAGTAAGCTTTATTCATAGAAACCAAATAGATGGATTAGTAGTGAATCAATAGGAAAAAAAAGAATTTATGATTCTTTGGAGCTAGAAAAGAGCATATCGTGATAATTATCGTTAAATTAACATTGCCACAGTGCAAGTTAAATTTTATATACCCAGGAAAAAGATGGTAGATTAAGCCATTCTAATACAGTGAAGCTTGTTTAAGCTGAACGTTGTAAGGTTTTAGCAAGTAAGTGTAGAAATAGAGCTATAGTTATGGAAAATATATCAGTGGGTAAAAAGAAGTACTGGGGTATGGGGGTCTGTCTACTTTTACAGCAGAATGGTTCACTTTGAATCCCAGATGAGGTACAATAAGGAATAGCAAAAGGTAATGAACACCTTGTAAGAACCATAGTATACAACTTGTGCAAAAGTACGCAGGAAAACTATATGTATAATGAAGGTGATAGTAGCTGTAGAAATAGTAGCAAAAGTGGCTAGGAAGTGACATTTATGGATTGTGTAATAGGATAGGAAGGCCTAGTTCAAAGAAAATCGAAATTAGGGAGATAATTTATTTGTCACAAATATTTTGGTATAAGAATTCCTTCCAAAGTAAACAATATCTGTAAATACATTTCGACATCGCTAGGTTGCATTCATAGAAACCACAAGGGTGATTTATCTGAAAGAAAAAATAGAGAAAAAGAGCACATACAGTTGTTAGGAGTCACAGAAGATAAAATCATTTTAGCAATCACTAGCTTATTATTGCCACAGATGAGGTGAAATGCTAAGTACCCTCCTAAAAGATGGTAGATTAAGCAGGTTTAATACTTTGACGCTTATTTCAGCTGAATTTAGAGAGGTTTGATACCGATTGTCGAAATAGTGTTACAAGTCTGAGGTTGCTACCTCATATCCCAGTTCTTGTATACAGGAGAATGATTCACTTTGAATGTCAGATGATATGTGGGATACAATAAGGAATAGCTAGAGGTAATGGACTCTTTAGGCAACATAGTATAAATTTTTTGTAAAACTGCAGAAAACTGTGTGGAAAAACTACATTTATTTATGTGGATAGTAGTTATAGAATTCATTGCTAGAGTATGTAATATGCCAGTAGGGAGAAAATCAAAATTAGGTGACTGATTTATTAATGTTTCACCATTTATATGTTACTGGAAGAAATAGTTTTCAAATGTAGATCATAGGTAAATACACTTTGAAACTATTAAGTCACATTCATTGAAACCAAATGGATAATTTAGCTGTGAATCGACAGGGAAATAGAACTCTTAAGATTGTTAGGAGCTACAGAAGAGCAGATCTTGATAATGATTACTAACGTCTTAATGTCGTAGTAAATGTGAAGTTCCAAGTACCAAAAGAGGGTAGATTAAGCAGTTTGAATACAATGAAGCTTGTTTAAGCTGAACATTGAGATAGTTTTGCCACTGAACTTCAAAATGAAGATACAGGTATGAAAAATATATCTGCGGGAAGATAAACACATAGGTTTGGGGTAGCAACATCCCAGTATATTTACAGCAAATCATCATTATATATTTACAGCAGAATGATTTGCCTTGAATGTCAGATGAGATGCAGGATACAATAAGGAGTCGCTAAATGTATTGCACACCATGAAGGAACATTGCATAAATTTTGTGTAGAACTGCATCAAGATACGTATGAAAAAAGTATATATAATGGGTTAGTTGTTGTAATGGTTTTAGAAATAGCTAGAAAATTACAGTATGGAGTATGCAATTTGGTAGGAAGGCTTTCTAGAGGCAAAATAAAAAATAGGAACATTATTTTGAAAGATATGTTGCAAGTAATTTGTATTGGAAGAATTCCCTTCCAAATACTGTTATAGGCATACGTAAATACACTTTAATATCAGTAAGCTGTATTCAAAGAAACCAAATAAGGGATTTTGACTTAGGAAAAATCTATTCTGGGCAAGGGCCCGTGTCGCCCAGTGAAATATCCTTTTAGTTCATATTTCTAAGGTAAATGTTGCTAACATTACCAGAGAAAAAAACAAAATGGAATGTCAGAGCATTCTGACTCGCTCACCCTATAAAAAGAGGGTGTCGGTATGGTTTCTGGGGCGAGTGAAACCACTACCACGGGCCTCTTGTCAATTAGATCCCTCCTTCACAAAATCCCCCTGCTAGAGAGAGCCGTTACACAGCCAGCGCAAGCAACTACTACTACTAGCGCTCCCACGCCAACACCAGCGCCTCTAGCGGTCATCCTTGAATGTTAGAGAACCAAGCTTGGGCTGAAGGGTGGGAACAATAACAGAAAAGGGGGGGATTTCACTGGGCGACACGGGCCCTTGCCCAGAAATAGATTTTTCCTAAGTCAAAATCCCTTTTCTGGGCTCAGCCCGTGTCACTTCGTGAAATAGTACCAGAGAAATGGCCACAAGCTTGGTAAAGATTTAATAGTATAAGGAAATAAACAATAAAAAACGAAATACAAAAGATGAATATAATCTTGTATAAAATTACAAAGTTAGCGAATATACACTTAAATTAACTTAAAGTAATTGGATTAGCCTTATGATTAAGAAACAAAGATCATAAAAAGTAGAATTATGCTAACTTATAATGACTTAATTTAGACAATGTTAAATATATACAAATGTGAGAATTCCTAGCAAAAAAATAAGGAAAACGTCACGATATAGCCTTTGGCAACTAAGGCTCGAAAAATTGAGGGGTGAACCTGGTGGCAGGGTCACAGAAAGGATGTTAGTGAGGCAGGTAGAAAAAAGATCTGGATCTATGGCTAAACTACTTAGACAGTGTCAGGGGAAACTGTGTTTCCCGCTGCCACTGCTGGAAATTTTAAAGATTCTAAGGATTTCAGGTAGTGGCGTCTGAATACTGTTGGCGACTTCATATGTTGGAAATAGTTAATTGAGGTGGCTACTGCCCTAATGTCGTGGACTTTGGGGAACGAATCTGGGTTGGCTTGTTTAATAAAGTATAAGATCTGTTGTCTAATTCCTTTTAAGGAAATAGTGCCAACTTTTCCCCTCATAAATAAGGGACCTGATGATCTAGTAGATGTCCTTGAGAGGTGGGCTCGTAAGGTCGTTACTGGACATAAAGAAGGGTCTTGAGGAAGGGAGAGTATCTTCCAAGGAGCCCATCTCATTAAAGGATCTTCGTTTTTGGCCAAGAATTTTCGATCTGGGGAGAGGAGAACTTCTGATGGGAGAAATTCTATATGGCCTGGATCTCTAGAGAGAGCCGACAGTTCAGATACTCTGGCTCCTGAAGCCAGACTTAAAAGGAAGAGTGTTTTCCTTAGTAGAGATATGTAATTACATGAATTGTTATCAGTATCTGAAGCCAGTCTGAGAACATCATTTAAGAACCATGAGACTGAGCTAGGTCTCTCTGATGGTCTGAGCCTAGCACAAGCTTTGGGAATAGACGAGAAATAAGAATCTGTTAAGTCTATTTTAAAGCCAAATTGAAAAATTTTCTTTAGAGCTGACTTATTGTTAGTAATAGTACTGGCTGCTAAACCTTTTTCAAATAAGGATCTGAAGAAGGAGATAGGCAGGTTAGTAGTCATGGTTCGAGATTCTGTTTCCTTCAGGAAATCTGCTAGCTTTTTAACAGCTGCGTCATACTGACGTAAAGTTGATTCTCTTTTATCCGATTCTAAGAAAAGGATATTTTGAGGATCAATATTTGCATCTCTTTTAGCCGCGAACTTCATGAAGTCCATAAAGTTAGGGTTTTGAGAATTCCTGAGGAAGCGAACACAGTCCTCATTTGTACTGGTTGAGATAGCTTGGGATTGGGAATCCGTTGAGGTCAGAGACCCAATTCCAGAAGTAGTGGGAACCAGTTGCTCTTGGGCCAATGCGGGGCTACTAGAGCGACTTGTCCTTTGAAAGTTCTGAGTTTGTTCAGGACTTTCAACAGAAGATTCACTGGAGGAAAGAAGTATACTTTCTTCCACTGATTCCAATCTATGGCCATGGCGTCCGTGGCATAAGCCAGATGGTCCAGGTTGGGAGCCACATAGTATGGGAGCTTGTGGTTCGATTGTGATGCGAAAAGATCCACCTGGAGGCCTGGGACCTTTTGGCATATCCACTGGAATGAACGCCTGTCCAGAGACCATTCTGATTCTAGAGGAACTGAACGAGACAGAGCGTCTGCTATCACGTTCCTTACTCCCGCCAGATGGGTGGAGGATAGATGCCATTTGTGCTTGGCTGCTAGTGAAAATATGGCTATCATGACATGGTTCACATGACTTGATTTGGATCCTCCCCTGTTGATGCAGTGTACTACTACTGCACTGTCCAGTAACAGCTTGATATGAGAGTTCTTGGCTGGTAGAAGCCTCTTCAATGTGAGGAACACTGCCATGGCTTCTAATACATTTATGTGAAGCTGGCGGAACTGAGGGGACCAAGTCCCTTGTACTTTCTTGAATTGGGAGTACACTCCCCACCCGCTTAGAGAAGCGTCTGTGTGGATAACCAACGCCGGAGGGGGAAATTGAAGAGGAACCGATTTGGATAGATTCTTGACCTCCGCCCAGGGGCGGAGCCGCTTGCTGAGAATCGGCGGGATGGCTGACAACTTGTTTCGAGACTTGTTGTTTGCTCTCGAGCGCCAAACTCGATTTATGTCTTTCAACCTTGCCTTCAGTAGAACATCTGTCACTGAGGCGAACTGTAGAGAACCTAGGATTCTTTCCTGGTTTCTCCTTGATGTTTGTTTGCATTTGAGGAATTGTCTTGTTGCTTTGGCTATTTCTTTCCTTTTGGCCAACGGAATTGACAGAGTATGGGAGCTTAAGTCCCATTGAATGCCGAGCCATTGAAAGCGGGTGTCCGGCGTTAGCCTGGACTTGGTCTTGTTTATTTGGAACCCCAGATGTTTCAAAAACTGTATTACTTAGACCGTAGCTTTTTGGCATGCTTCGACGGTTGTTGCCCAAACAAGCCAATCGTCCAGATATGCTACTACCATTATCCCTTGAGATCTTAGTTGTTGAACTACCGACTCCGCCACCTTTGTGAATACCCTGGGGGCCACGTTCAACCTGAAGGGCATCACTTTGAATTAGAATGCCTGGTTCCCTAGTCTGAAGCCTAGGTACGGGCGGAAGTGTCTTGCTACTGGGATATGATAGTATGCGTCTGTAAGATTGATAGAGGTGGTGACGGCCCCACGGGGAAGTAAGGTCCGCACCTGCGAGATAGTCAGCATTTTGAACTTGTCGCCCCCTAATCCCAACTCCTTGACGAGGTGGGGGGCTTAGGGATCCACTGCAGAGAGAGTATGCCCCTTTATGCCTACTCTCTTTGCTGTGGATCCAACTGAACAATGGGACCTTTAACTCCTTTACTCCTCCTCTTATAAATTTTCCCCCTTCCCTTCTTCTTTCGTTGACGACCTTGGCATAGTTTTGGACTATTGAATTGACTGCTCTTTTAACTTGATGGAGGGTGGAGTTGGATGGCATGCCTCTCCACCCGTAAAACTAGAGTACCTGACGTGGTCGAGCGAGGGGAAATTTTTAAGTCAAGCCATGCCCACAGTGCTGGGTCCGATCTCATGGGACTGACGACCCTTAAGGCACTGTGGGGATGGCGTATATCCAGGTGAGGGACCCAGGGCAGTTACCAGTGTGTGTAACGGCATTGCCCCTCCCCCAGTTCGGCCTCCTTGGTGAGAGGGACCTCATCCTGGATGAAATTTATTAATACTTTATATGGAGAAAAAAAACGACTTCTGGCATGGCAATGGACTGTTCTCAGGATAACTCAAATAATGAAAATCAGAGTGGTATTAAGACATTATTACCATACAATAAACCCAAAAGAAATAGATACCGCCAGGACCCAACCTTGATTCACTTTGATTCTCTCTTTGGGGAGTCAAACTGGTCAAGGTTTTTGAACTTAGAAGCTGACAAAGATATATCTTTATTAAAATTAGAAAATTACCTATTGAATCGATGCCCATCGCAAGAGATGAGCATAAGACAAATTAAAAAAAGGGAATGGTTGGTTGAAACAACAACCAAAAACCAATCGGAAAATTATCAATGTATAAAAAATATAGATAACATAAATATAAATGTCACAAGGCATGATACTATGAACAGTGTGCAAGGCACGGTTGTAGTACCAAATCTTGAGGATGAAACATTAGATAAATTAATACTTTTAGATTCATTACAGAAAAGGTACAATAATGTTGAAGACTGCGAAATATATGAAGTCCCAAGCAGGAAGGACAAAAGTCAAACTATCAAAATAGCCAAGATAAAGTTCAGTGGCCAAACCTTACCCTTAAAAATTAAAATGCTAGGATTAAATAGGGAACTAAGACCTCATGTTCCTAAACCTATGCAATGCAAGAACTGTTGCAAATATGGTCATACAGCAATTAAGTGCAGGAATATTTATAGATGTGCCTTTTGCAGCTCGCAGGACCACAAAACACGCTGGGACTGTGGCCAACCCAAATGCGTCAATTGTGGATTAGAACATCATGCCAGATCTAAATTGTGTGCGTTCTATGTCTACACTACAGAACTTAAATGACTACAAGAACGAACTGGAATGACTATAAGAGAAGCAAAGTTAGAACTGGAAGTGAGAGGATTAAATGACCCAGCTAAGAAATTTAGGTATGCAGACACCTCAAAACCAAGCAATACCAGAACTGAAACAAATGATGATAATAGAAATAAAGAAATACCACCACAAAAAATACAAGGTGAAAAGAACTCTTCAAACATACATGATATTACGACTGTGGAAAATCGATTTAGCTCTTTATCGGAAATTGAAATGGATAATGACATAGAGGAAGACAAAGAAGAATTAAAATCGCAAGAATGTGAAAAAACAGATAATACTACTCGAAAGAGGCAACTGGATAAGACCCCACCTAATTCCACCAAACAAGTCTGTAAAAAGATAAACAACCCACCAATCTCGCCGAAAGCTAAAGTTCAGAAACAAAACACTAATATTCCACTGTCTCCCATAGTAACAATAGTACCTCTAGGAACCGAATCACAAAATTCAGATGAAATGGAAAACCAAAATACAGGTCACTACAGTGAAAACGAAGAAATTCACCTATCACCAATTATAGGCGCCACAGGAAAAACCAAGGAAAAACAACAGACAGATAAACACGAAGATACATACGGCTGCAGTAAATGCTTTATAGCAATGTGCCACAAAAATAAGACTATAACTAAAGACAGCCTAACCAACACCATAAGAAATTTCATGAGGAATAGGAGTAAGGAAAAAACAAACATCAAATCTCATGAAGAAGGTTGAACACTTAGAATATTACAAAGAGAAACACATCAGTGTTGTAGATAATATTCTAAAGAAAATCAAAATGGAAAAATTAAATCAAGATAGTAAAAAAGTAACAGTTAACGAAAGTAAGATTCAAACTACAACAAAAAATGAATCAAGACTTACAAAAATACAAATTAACTTATAAAATTTTTTAAGAAAATATCAGCTTTCATAATCTAGGGTAATTTGACCACTTATATTACACCATTCAATCGTTACATAATTCAATGGATTATTAACGAGAATGCACTTAGGGGAAGTCCAATGACTTATTAGCGAACATCAACCAATGATTATATGTATACAACACATAGGAAAACGTGTTCCAAAAATAGGTAAATATCTATTAGCTACATCATCAAAGGAAAATGAAAATAATTTAGGAACAGCAATATATGTCCATAATAAAATCATATACAACAAATTAGATATAGATTACACTGAATTGCAAATTTCAGCAATAACAGTGAAAATAGAAAATAATTTGTTTGATATTATTAACTTATACAACCAGCCTAATAAAAAGTATGATTTAAACAAATTACAGAAAATAATAAAAGAGTTTAAGAATCCAATATTAATTGTAGATTTCAATGCGCATAACTCAATATGGGACCGTAACAACATTACTCCGGATAAAGATGGAGCAAAAATAGAATACATAATGAACGCTAATAATCTTTGTTGTCTGAATGACAGCGAAGTAAATACATATTATTCCAGAACCCATGGAACATTTTCCACAGTAGATGTCACCCTTTGTTCAACAAATATAGTTGACAGACTAGATTGGAATATATGTGATGACTCCTACTCAAGTGACCATTTTCCCATAATAATATCCTTGGGACATTTTTTACTTTCATACCAATAAAATACCGCCGTATGATTATTTGAGAAATCACAATGAGACGAACGATTTCATTGTCTCCTTCATTAAAAAGGCAGCAGACAAAGCTATTCCTCATTCAAAACCCCACAATAAAAAACTTAAAGTGCCCTGGTGGTCAGATGATCTAACTGAATTAGTAAGAGAAAAAAACTCTCTAGCAAGAAGGTTAGATACTCTAAACAGAAGATTCATTAAAGTTAATAAATCAAAACCATTCACAGAAGAAAATATATTAAAAATGACAATTTTACTATTAGAAATAGATGTATTAAAACCTTTATATAATAAAATATCAGCCAAATTTAGAAAAGAAGTAATAAAAGGTAAAATAATATCTTGGAGGTCCTATGTGTCAGAAATAACAAGCGAAACATCCATTCAAAAAGTATGGGAAAAATTCAGAAAAATAAATGGAACAAATATTAGACCACCCAGACAAGCTATATTAGATAATGGAAATAAACGTTTAGATCCCTTCGAAATAAGTAACTTACTTGGGGCAAGTTTTGCCAAAATAAATACTGACGAAAATCTAGACAAACATTTTAAAAAAGTAAAAAACAAAGCAGAGTCTATTATACTTAATTTTGAGACAAAGGAAGATATATATTATAATAAGTTCAAATATGGAAGAGTTAGAATATGCTCTCTTAAACAGTAATAAATCTGCCCCTGGAGGAGGAGATGTTTGCTTTGAGATGATTTGCCACCTAGAACCTTTGGCAAAATCATACTTATTAAAATTTTACAATCCTTTATGGCTCCAAAACTTGTTTCCAGACAAATGGCGAAATGCAATAATAATTCCTATATCCAAACCAGGAAAAGATGCTAGTAATGTGAATAATTATAGACCTATCTCATTAACAAGTTGTATATGCAAGTTATTGGAGAAAATGGTAAATGCACGACTTACATGGCACATTCGTGAAAATAAAATTTTAAGTCCTACACAGTTTGGTTCACAACGTAATAGGTCTACATTAGATTCTCTGTGTAGTTTGGAAGACCATATACGTAGAGGATTTGAAAGAAAACAAATTACAATAGCTGTCTTTTTTGACATTCAAAAGGCATACGGCACTACATGGAGGTATGCAATATTAAAATCTTTACTTAATAATAACATCCGCGGCCATCTTCCTAAATTTAGTAAAAACTTTATGACTGACCGCACTTTTCAGGTGAGAATAGATAATGTTTTTTCCAAAATATTTCCACTTGAAAATGGAGTACCACAGGGTAGCGTCCTTAGTGGTACTTTGTTCACATTGGCAATTAACAACATCAGTAACATGCTACTGGTCGGAATCAAGAGTAATTTGTATATGGATGATTTTGCAATATATTACACAGCATCACGCATAAAACATGCAGAAAGAATTATTAATAAAACTATAATAAAAATTGATGAATGGGCCTCATCAGTAGGATTTAGATTTTCCATAGTAAAAACCCAAGCTGTCATGTTTTATAAAAGTAAAATTTGGAAAAAAGGTGAAGAAGCAGAATTAAAAATGAGAATGCATAATATACCAATTAGCCAAACTGCGAAATTTTTAGGTTTGATATTTGATGCACACCTCAACTGGAAAGCCCATATAACTTACATAAAATCGAAATGCAAAAGAGCATTAAATCTAATTAAAAAACTCTCTCACACAAATTGGGGAGCTGATAGACATACTCTTACAATACTATAAAGCAACAGTGCTATCAATTATTGATTATGGAAGTGAAATATATTGGTCAGCTTCAGAAGCAGCACTAAAAATATTAAACCCAATTCACAACGCCCCTCGAGTAGGACTCCTTCCAGTGGTGAGGGGATAAGGGACCCTGGCTTCTATGGGAATGTTCGTGCATTCCTATAGGTGCCCCGGGTCCTGACGGAACATCCTACAACCCTTTCTCTCTCACTTTTAATCCTTCTCTCTTCTCTTTCTTTCCTGAATCCTTCTCTCCAACCTCTAAATTTTGACTGTTTTTTGGACTGCTTTTGTCGACGACTTTTGGAATGGACTTGGCCAAGCTTTGACAGTCCTTCTGATTTGATGGAGGGTGAGGTTGGACGGCATTCTTCCTCACCCGTAGAACTGGAGTACCTGACGTGTCCGAGCGAGGGGAAACTTTTATGTTAAACTCTGCGCTCAGTGCTGGGTCTGATCTCGACGGACTGACGACCCTCAAGGCACTGGGTGTGGGGTGTATATCTGGGTAGGACTCCTAGGGTGCTATATCACCCTCTAATTGTGGCTCGATGGTGGGTATGGGGCCAACCTGGATGAATATTCACACCATAATCTGATGGATTCTTATTTAACCCCCTCTGTTGATGACTCTCGCCTGATTAAGGATTCTGCATTAGGCTCTCCACTCGACCAAACACCGGGACACCAGGGTGTAAATACTGGTGGTGTAAATGAAAACCTAAGAGTTGTATATTGTAGTAATATAAGTGATAAAGTCGATTTTGACATATTACATAATTACATGAAACAGTTTGGCAAGGTAGATAGAATAAAATTACGAATTGTTAAAAGTCCCATCTCTTATGAAAGCTACATAACCTTTTGCAAAGCTGAATATGCCTCCAAAGCTCTAGAAAATCTTGATGGTAAAAATGTCTTTGGTTCAGTTTGCCATGCGAAGTTGTTTAATATAAACAATTTGGAAGAGGATGAGACAGACTATGTACCCAGCAAATTTGAGGTTGATAGCCAAAAACACCTGGCAAAAGATGACCCAAAATTGATTTGGCATGTTGCAAATTACAAACAGGGCAAAGAAAACTTTTTAACAGCATGCAAGTATCTACAGAGGAAGATTGGTGCCATTCCTAAAGGCAATATTAAAAGATATGGTAAAGGATTCTTGATCAAAGCAAATTACGATATTCAGATTAAGATGCTATCAAAATTCCAACCAACTGAAGATGGTAATATTTTAGATGTATCTCCTCATCGATCATTTAACATTAAACGGGGTATAGTTTATAGCAGAGACCTATATGAGTTTGAAGAGGAGGAAATATTAAAAATGTGTCCTACATATGTCATTAAAATTAGAAAATTGAAAGGCACTCGGCATGCCATTGCATTGATTTTCACCTTCTCCTACTTACCGGAATATATTGATATAGACCACTCTCGGGTTTGGGTTAAGCCATTTAAATATCGACCAACCCAGTGTTATAAATGCTTTGAATATGGCCACGTATCAAACTCTTGTACAAAACCAGGAAAGTGCTTTGTGTGCTCTGGTGAACATGTAAAGGACAACTGCAAAGCTGATAAATACTGTCTCCACTGTGCTGGCAATCATTCTCCCAATTGGAGGGGCTGTCCTCAATATATTTTCCAACAAGAAGTTGTAAACACTGCTCATAATAACTTTATCAGTATAGGAGAAGCCAAACGCTTGGTACGAGGTGCTAACAAAAGTGCTGGATCCTCATTTGCTTCCACTGTTATGGGAAATAATGCCTTCCATCAGCATGCTAAACCCATCATTAAAAATAACACACCCTCTCAGGATATTTCAACTTCTGTGGTATGTAATGAACTTCAAAGTAAAGTGGTAAAAGCTGTGCTTGATGAACCTCTCCCTGACCTGCAAGCAAATGCTGTCTCAGAGTTGAGCTCCTCGGTTAAGCCCAAAGAAAAAATAAAATCGAGAGGAAATCTTAACAAATCTTATGACAGTTTTCAGTCACCCCCAAAGTCAAAGAAATGTAGAACATCCTCTCCTAAAGAGTTTAAAACTCCAATTTCCAATAGATTCAATCCACTTGATGACCCCTTCCAGCCATTATCAACCTCAAAGCCATTGGAAAAGATGTCTCGGTCCTGCTCAAATTTAAGTGTGACAGACCTCTCCCCTCAATCATATGCAGAAACAGCTACTTCTGAAATGGAGGGAAAACATGCTGACTCACTAAATATAGTTAAAAATTTAGATAAATCTAATCTCAAACAGGATGTGCAGGGAAAAGGTTCAAACTTCCCCTCATCTAATAAAAATAAAAGTCTCCCTGGCACCAGACTTAAGAGACTTTCAAATCCCAAAACATTCAGCTGTGTTACTTTGAAAACCCAGCTAAATAATGACTTGGCTGGGCACAAGAATCAAAGTTAAAATTCCAATTTAATATCTTGCAATGGAATTGCAAAGGCCTTAGGACTCGTTCTGAAGAGTTAAAATTACTGTTGAACCATCATGATCCAGATGTAGTTTGCCTTCAAGAAACTAAGTTAGGCAACTCGTAATACAATCCAGGATTAAATTATAAAATGTTCGTGATGAACCCCAGAGATGGTGATCGAGCTCATGGGGGGGTTGCAATTATTGTTAAAAAGTCTTTGCAACATACAGGTGTTCCTTTGAACACAAACCTACAAGCAGTCGCCATTCGAGCATGCTTTGAAAAATAGATTACTATTTGCTCTTTTTACCTCCCACCTAGGTCAGAAATTACTTTGAATGATATTCAGGTACTAGCTAATCAACTACCTCCTCCTTTCTTACTACTGGGAGATTTTAATGCCCATAATAGTCTATGGGGAGGTGATACCTTGAATGCTGTAGGTAGAACCATCGATGATTTTATCTTAAATAATGATCTCTCTCTTTACAATGATGGTTCAATGACGTTTCATAACATCTACACCAATGTCTTTTCAGCTATAGATTTAAGCATTTGTTCACCTGCAGTCTACTTGGACTTCAACTGGTCTGTAGATGAATTTTTGCACGGAAGTGATCACTTTCCCATACATTTAAAGTATGCTAGAAACATACCTTCTGAATCTCCTATAAAGTGGAAAGAAAATGAAGCAGATTGGAGGAAGTATGAAGGAAGCTTTCAATTACACCAGAAAGTAGAGTCATTTGAGTCACACTTAGATGCATATGATTATTGGACCTCAACTATATTGGATAATGCCGAGAAATATATCCCAAAAACAAAGGGTAAACCAAGCAGGCCTGCAGTTCCCTGGTGGGACCAAACCTGTGGCAGACTGCGAAGAATAGTGAGAAAATGCTACAGACAATTCAAGGCAAAACCCTCAGGAACAACGAAAACTACATACCAACGGGCCTTAGCCAAACAAAGAAAATATATTAGAAAAGCTAAAAAGGAATCTTGGCTCCACTATATAAATGGTATCAATTCTAAAACACCAGAAAGATTAGTATGGAAAAAGATTAAAAAGCTAAGTGGGAAATTTGTTCCATCACCTGCTCTTACTCTAAAAATCAATGATGTGCTTATTTCAAATCCAGCTGATGTTGCAGAAAAATTTGGTGAGCATTTTGCTGACATATCAAGCTCAAAAAATTACACACCTCAGTTCAGTAAGATTCGAAATGCCAAGGTGTCAATTAGATTTAACACTGAAAATAATGAAGCATATAATGCTAAGTTCTCACTAAGGGAACTATGAGAGGCTCTCTCATCTTGTGAGTCAACAGCCCCTGGTGCAGATAACATAACCTACAACATGATTAAACATCTTCCAGAACATGCTAAAATATATCTAATGAAAATACTCAATAAGGTCTGGGAAACGGGCATCATTCCCCCATCTTGGAAGATAGCCATAGTAGTTCCAGTCATAAAGCCAAACAAAGATCCATATCAGCCCACTAGTTACAGACCAATTTCACTAACAAGCTGTGTCTGTAAATTATTTGAGAAAATGGTGAACTCTCGTCTAATGTGGCATTTAGAGAAAAACAGATTGTTATCCTCTGTTCAGTTCGGCTTCAGGAAAAATCGTTCAGCCTTGGACCCTTTACTGAGACTATCAAATCAGATTCAGCAGGGATTTTCCAATCAATGCCAAACAGTAGGGGTATTTTTTGATCTGGAGAAAGCCTATGATACAACATGGCGATTTGGCATTGTTAAACGGCTCAATGAAATGGGTATCAGGGGCAATATGTTAAACTTTATCAACTCCTTTTTAAGGGACCGATATATTAGAGTGAGAGTCGGGAATAAGTTTTCTTCTTGTTATGAGACGGAAGAAGGTGTCCCACAAGGCAGCGTACTGAGTGTTACCTGCTTTGCCATTGCTATTGATAATATTGTGAAATCTGTTTCCGCTCCAGTTAGGGCTTCGCTATTTGTGGATGACTTTGCCATCTACGTCACCACATACGACACTGTATCAGCCTGTAACTACCTGCAAAAGACAATAAATGTCATCAGTAAATGGGCTGATGAACATGGTTTCCGATTTTCTTCATCTAAAACTTTGGCCGTTCGTTTCACCAGATGTACCCGCAATGAAACTATCCCAAATTTGAAACTGAAGGATTGTCTTATTCCTTACAAAAAAGAAGTAAAGTTTTTGGGCATAATATTTGACAGCAAGCTAACGTGGCGTAGTCACATTGACTCTCTAAAAACAAAGGTTAAAAAATCCCTCAATATTTTAAAGGTGGTATCGGGATTCGACTGGGGAGCTGATAAGAAAAGTTTATTGAAGCTGTATGATTCCTTATGTAAATCAAAACTGGACTATGGCTGTCAGGTATATTCATCTGCCTGCAAGTCCAGGTTAAAGGAATTGGATGTAGTACATAATATGGGATTAAGGATATGTACAGGTGCTTTCAGGACATCTCCCGTTGAGAGTATCTACATTGACTCTCATGAACTTCCTTTAGATCTGCGAAGAGAAGAGCTTGGGTTGCTGTCGAGAGATCCCCACACGAAAAATTTTAGAGGAGTGTGACCTTAAAAAATTTGGTGAAAGATCTTCCAAACCTTTTCAAATAAGGCAGTTGGAATGTTTAAATGACATGGTCATTCAGCGCCAAAAAAGTTTAAGAAGTAAAATAAAAACCATCCTCTTGTACCCCCATGGCTTATTCCCAAGATTTCCTTATGCTCTAAGAAAATAGACAAAAAACAACAGTCTGAGGAAGAGGTAAAAGCTAATTTTCTGGAGCATGACCATAAACATGATCGGCAAGTGAAGATCTACACTGATGGATCAAAGTCTGATAGTGGAGTTGGGTGTGCAGTTGTGCATGGGAATGAAATTTACGAGGCAAAATTGCCTGAGTCAGCTTCCATATTCACTGCAGAGTTGTCAGCTTTAGTTAAAGCTTTAGAAATTATTCATAACTCTAATAAGAAAAATTTTGTAATATATAGTGACTCAAAAAGTGCATTAGATTCATTAAAGCAGCTGTATACAATTCATCCTCTGGTACAAAAAGCCCAGGAGTGGCTCTTTTGGATTTCGTGTCGCAGGAAATTGCTATGTTTCTGCTGGATCCCGGCACATGTTGGAATTCGCGGGAATGAGGAGGCAGACAGATATGCAAAGGAAGCGGCTGTGAGTAATTTGTACCAGATAACCAAAGTGCCACATATAGATATGAAGAGATCCATCAAGTCATACATCTTGAGGAAATGGCAAGAGAGATGGTCCTCCCCTCTCTTAGCCAACAATAAAAAATATAAGCAGATAAGGAAAAGCATTGAAAAATGTCCCTCTTCTTTTCAAAAAGAGAGGAGAACAGAAATTGTTTTGGGGCGACTTCGTATTGGGCACACTAGGATAACCCATAAATTTATTTTAGAAGGTGGCAGTGCACCAGTATGTGTTGGATGTGATGCAACCTTATCAGTGGAGCACATATTGGTGCATTGTGTAAATTACAGAGAACAGAGGCAGAGATTCCACCTTGATGGAAAATCTCTTGCCGATGTTCTAGATGACAAAGCAGATATTTCTGCACTAGTGAGTTTTTTAAAATGTATTGAAATTTTTTATGAAGTTTAATTGATGGCAAATTTTAACTCATTGATTTTATTTTGTGTTGGTTTAATTTTATTTTATATTGATTTTATTTTTTTTTTATTTTTTGTTCATAGTCATCATTTTAAGTACCTGATTATTATTAAAAATTTTATTTGCTGTTTTTAATAAAGGTTAAATGATGTTGAATGGATGTATGCATGTCAGGTTTTTTTTTAATGGTTTTGGTTTGATTGATATGTGATGTGAGATCGTCTTGGTCCTGGTTGTTGTGTGTCATTCGGTGTTTTTAATTGCAGTTTTAGTTGGTCATTTGTGTGAGAGGTTTTAATTGATTCATGTATTCATTCATCTAATTCATTTCATTTAATCATATAATACTGCAGCGCTGAATGACCTTTGCAGGTCCCAGCGCTTGGGCTATGCCCTAAATTCCATAATCAATCAAAGAGTGTTCTAAAAATATTGACCGCCTGGCCTCACTGGACAATTCTGTCTTGGTAAATTTAAAATATCGACAGAATTTTACCTCTTAAAGTTCCAGGGGGACTAACTGAATATTTTGTTGGTAAAATCTCGATTTTTGGCATATTCAATTCACGGACAATAAAGTTTACTCAAAAAGCAGAGGGTGACTTTCATAAAACTGCCAATGCCTTTCATTTCTCATACAAATGCTAGTTAAAGACTTAGGTAGCCTCTGGAATCTCTACCAGCTTCGAACCAGCAGACGCTTGTAATGAAGATCCAGTGGCATGCTCTCGGTGGGAGATGATTTAAGTGCTCCTGTACACAACTGTATTCCTCCATGATGAATTGAGTTGAGCATTTAAAGACTATTTGGCTTCGCAGAAGTGTACACCTCACACCCATAACTTAATTTTGAAAAGACCAAGGCTTTATATAATCTCAACATCTGAGTTTGGTCTGCACCCCACGAAGTGTGAGATAGGACTTTCAGCAAATTCATTGCATTCAAGCATTTTGCCTTAATATATTTCAGATGTGGAATCCAGGTGAGCTTGCTATCAAAAATCAAACCAAGAAACCTTGTTTCACCAACACATGGAATTCTCTGCCTATGAATGAATAGATCTGGATCAGGGTGGATTCCCCTTATACGGCAAAAGTGCATAGTTACTGTTTTACTGGTAGAAAATCTAAAACCATTAACTTCAGCCCACTTTACTATATTATCAATACAGAGCTGAAGGCGGCGTTCAACCACTGCCATCCTTGATGCTGCAAAGGAAATTGACAGGTCATCTACAAATAGGGTATAGGTTATATATTGGGGAATTATTTTAGAAACCCCATTGATTACTAAGGCGAACAAGGTTACACTTAAAACACTTCCTTGTGGTACTCCTTCTTCTTGATTGAATACATCTGACATTGTTGCTCCAACCTGAACCTGAAATAACCTGTTTTTTAAAAAAAGCCTTAATAAAGAGGGGCAAATTGCTGCTCAGGTTACATTCTTAAAATATATTCAAAATGCCATATCTCCATGTGGTATCATATGCCTTCTCTAGATCAAAGAAAACAGTGATGTGATGCTGCTTGTCGGCAAAAGCTTCACATATTGAAGATTCCATCTGAACCAATACATCAGTTGTGGAGTGCATACTTTGAAAACCACACTGTGCAAGTGACAGATATTTACCCCGTTACGAGTACCACATCAAGCATGTGTTCACCATTTTTTCCATGATCTTACACAAGCATGATGTCAATGTAATAGGACGATAATTTTCTGTCTTGAATGTATCTTTTCCAGGTTTCACGAATGGCATTAATTTTAATATCTCTCAAAGATTGGGGAATATATGTTCTCGGTAAATTCTGTTAATAAGGCTTAATATGAAAACTCTGGTATTTTCAGGAGTATGCTTAATCATTGAATATGTTATATCATCCAGTCCAGGAGCCGATCATTGCAATTATTCAAGGCCGATACAAATTCTCTCATAGTAAAAGGAGCATTGTATTGCTCATGTCTTATCGTATTAAAATCAATTTCAACCTGTTCCATTAGTCGCCTTTGAGCTGAATATGGTCTATCATCATTTTTCTTTGCAATGTTAGCAAAATGATTAGCAAACTCATTTGCCACTAACTGGGGTTCTGCTATCTGGCAACCATTGATCTTGATAACGGGAGGTTGACAAGGAGTGAACTTGCCTGCTATTTTTCTGACACTCTTCCAAACAAGAGTAAGAGGAGTTTTCGAATTTAGTGAAGATCGTCCAAGGTTCTTTTTGTGCTTTTTTTATTTTCATGCGAAAATGAGCTCTTGCTTTTCGAAATTCAACACAATAATACTCACATTTTCGTCTGCGTTATCTTTTGAAGGCAGATCTCATAGTTCTATGAGTTTCCTGGCATTTACGAGTCCACCAGGCAACTAGTTGGGACAAATTTGGCCGAAGTCCTAGGTATAGATTGAAGACCAGCCGAGAACATTATTGTATTAAAAAAGTCAAGAGCGTCATCTACACAGGGAAAGGCATCAGCAGAGTCATCTATTGAGCTGTGCTCCTGGAATGTTGACCAATCAGCTTTACCAATGTTCCATTTGGGTAGCCATGAAGATGGAGGACTTGATGCTACACTCACCACTATTGGAAAATGGTCACTGGTAAATCTATCATTTATAGCTTTCCAATTAAAGTCAATAAGACAGTCATCACTACATATAGATAAACAGTCATCACTACATATAGATAAATCAATTGCTGATAACGTGCGTGTTTGAACATGAAAATGTGTAGACTCCCCAGAGTTGAGGATCCCCACATTTTCATCTCCTATGATGGAACCTAAGCACCTTCCTCTTTGATTGGTGATTATGTCACCCCAAAGAGGATTTCTGCTATTCATATCTCCCAAAATAACAAAAGGGTGTGGTAACTGTTGAATAAGAGATTTGTTCATGAAGCTACCTGTCAGATATATATATAGCTGTATTCTCCGAAGTCCGACAGAATTTCAAAACTTACGACACACGCAGTGGTCGGCCAGGTGGTTAGTACCCATTCCCGCCACTGGGAGGCGGGTATCAGGAACCATTCCCATTTTCTATTCAGATTTTCTCTGTCGCCGGTACTGTCAACACCTGTTTTCAGTACCTCCGTCTTAGGATTTTGTAAACTTCATTGCTGCTTAAGTATCTAATTGTCTTTTGGTTTATTGACTTGGATTTGTGGCTAGGCATACGCTATCATAGATTGATTTCAATTTGGTTTTGATTGACCTTTGCATAAAATGTCTGAATCTAGTTCGGCTAGTTTCAGACTGTGTTGTCTGCAAGAGTAAGGTGAGGCTACCGAAAGCTTCGGTAGATCCTCACTTGGTATGCACGATGTGTACAGGGCATGTTTCTTTATTGAAAGATCGATGTAAGGAGTGTGAGAGTTTGACTGATTCTGAAGGGAAGACGTATAATTCGTATGTACGCAAATTAGAGCGTGATTGAATCAGGTGGTCTTCCTCAAAGACTGCATCAGTAAACAGAAGTCAGGGTAGTGAACCTGCTAACCTTCCTGTAGACTTTGTTTTGCCTAACCCTGTAGTATGGCCTACGGGCTATGAGGTTATGTCTGCGAGAGGTAATGCCCTTTCTGTTATTGTGGATTCCATCCGTATCTTGGAATCTAAAGTGCTCGCTCTCCAATCAGTGTTTTGAAGTGTAGTGCCCCTAGTGTTGTGGAGGGGGCGTCAGATCGGCCCTATAATGCCTCTAGGCCTGGACCTCTGTCGGACTCCCAGGACACAGGGAGTGGGCAAGTCGAAAGCCGAAGGAGGGTTACGGGGACTCCCCACCGATCTGGCGTCCCTTCGGCAGGACCTGAAGACGCTTCCCAGGCTGCCAAAGATTGTGCACGTGCACGAATCCTGAAGGATTGCTTCTCGTCCTCCGAAGCGTCCTCCCCGCACGGGTGTTGGAACTTTCGGAAGGACTCGCGCCCTCTGAAGAGAAGCTTTATAGAAGAGGACGCTTCACGTCCTCTCTCTCGTCATGCGTTGCAAACGTCGCCTGAACGTTTTTACGACTTTCTACCGCAGAAGAGAAACAGGACGTCATCGGAGCAGGACGCTTTTGAGCGCCAGACGCCCTAACTTTGTTACTGTGAGAAGGAAGAAGGCGTCCCCTCGCCCCTCGCTTCTCACAGGATCAGCAACAGTTAGCCTCGTTTATCACCAAGAGTGAGGCAGTACTGTGAGGCTGTCTGTTAAGAGAATCAGGCAGTCTCCTTCTCTTCAAGGCAAGACGCTCGGCAATACCCTAGCGGGGACGTCTTTCAGGACGCTTGGCGTTCTATGCATCAAGACGCTCGGCAAGCCCCTTGCCAGGACGCCTTTCGAGACGCTCGATCCTCTGTCGAGGGGAAGGAACGTCATTACTCTCGTAGCAAGGATTGTTTTCCTGCTCCCCAAGACGCTCCCCCCTCCTCTCCTCGTGGCGCTCCGTATACGGTACGTGACGTTCGCTCTGCTGCAAAGCAGGATGATGTTCAAGCTGCTAAGCTTGACGCCCGGCAAGCTGCTTTGCTTAGTCAAGCAGCTCACCAAGACGTCCCTCGCTCGTCCCTGAGGGACGCTCCGTCGGCTGCCAAGCATGACGCTAGTTCGGCAGCTAAGCTGGACTCTTCTCAAGCTGCAAAGCTGGACGCTTTGCATGCTGCTTCGGCACGAGCTACTTGTCAGGACGCTCAGCATGACGCTTTTCTGGACGCTCGTCAGGATGCTGACATGGATACTCTTCCGCTCTTCAGGACGCTCCTCAAGACGCTCCTTTATCGGACACACTTCAGAACGCTCCGCAGGACATTCCTTTACCGGAACTTCGCAAAGCTTTGGAGTTTGCTATTAAGCATTCCCGACTTTCGTCTTGAACCCTACTTCAAGTAGGAGACCCCTTTTCGAGAGGAGCCTCAGGGTTTGATTGCTGCGCGGTCTGTTAAGGACCCTTCTCCTGTTCCTGTAAAGGAGACAGAGTCCACGAGCGACTCGCAACCTACGAATGAAGAAGAGACTACTTCGTCATCATCATCATCTATCAGGTGTCGACCCACCTTCTATAAGACTTGTTTGCTGACAAGTTTCGGCCCTCGGTCCCTTGCTCTCCTCTCTCGCTGTTGGCGTCGTCGAAGAAGAGGAAGGCGCCTGGTCTCGTCAAGATGTCCTCTTCGCTTTCTATGAAGTGAGCGTTCAATAGAATCCATGACTAGTTGGACTCCAGGAAAGCGCAAGGCAAGACTTCCTTTGCCCTACTTCCAGCGAGGTTAAGCGTAAGAGCAGGCATTTGATATGAGATGGGAGAGGAAACTGGTTGGAGAGTTCCTTCCTCTTCCAGGACGATTTTACCAGCCAGATAGACGCCCAGAGGAGTTCTCTCCCGTCCTCTGCTAAAGCTTCCTAAACACTTTCAGATCTGCATTGCCATCTGAAAGGGCTGTTCAGGACGATGGATATTTTTAACTCCTAGGTTGGTGTTTCGGAGCCCTGGACCTGCAGTCTCAGGGACCTGACTCTCTTTCTCTCGAATAACTATCTAACCTGCATGGAAAAGGTAGTCAGGTTGGTTCTGATGATATGGCATCTAGAAGGAGAGACTAGTAAATTGAAGCAGATTTCGGTGTCATAAAACGCCTCTTTTGCGTTCAGGAAGGCGCTGCCTAAGGGGAACCTTCGGGTCCTACCTGCCGTAAGCCCAGTTTCTGAGCAGGAATCCTGCCCCTTCCTCGATTTCTACGGGAATCGGGAAGACTATATGCTCAAAAATCCTAGATTACCTTTTGTCATATCCGTGGGTTCCCCCCATTGACAAGATACTAAACGTTTTGTCAGGTAAGTGGGTAAGCCCCCATTGACAAAATATTAAACTCTTTGTCACATAAATGGGTTAGTTCTCATTGACAAAGATCCCAAGTGTTTCGTTACAGGATTGCAACAGTGGCTTTTAGCAGTGTTACCATACGCAGTTCTGATTTTCAAAGAAATCGTAGTCAGAAGCGAACGTTCGTGAGCTTCAATTCCGCTGTCCTCTCAGCTCATGAAGGCACTTTTTAGGCGAGTGCTTCACAAACTTTCAAAAAACGTTTTTTCACATACTTAGGAGGTCAATGATATTGTTTATTATTTGATTAGTATAAATTACTATTATTATTTAACTGCTCCCCTTTTATCTCGATCCGGGAGCGGTAACAATAGACACCATCCTATGGGTTTGGGCGGGGTGGATGTTTAGTTTCTTTTCCCCTATTCAAACTCTTAGTAGTAAGAAATAAGATAATTTGCAGCGTCAGAGGGAGCGAGGATGACGCTGATTGGTTGGCCGTCGAGCGACTGGTTCACAGAGGTCATGTCCTTCATAGCGCACTTTCCAAGGATCCTTCCCGAGAGAGTCGATCTACTCTTACAGCCCCACTTCGAGAGGTACTACAAAACCTCTCCGCTCTGAGTCTGACTGCGTTCAGACAATCGAGAAGTTGACCAGAGCGGGAGGCTTTTCAAATCAGTGGCAAGTACAATTGCCAAGGCTAGAAGAGCTTCCTTTCTTGCAGTGTACCAATCAGAGTGGGCCGTTTTCTGGAGATGGTGCAGGAAGAATGGCTGTTCCTCCACTTCGACCTCTGTGAATTAGATTGCCGTCTTCCCTTTCCATCTGAGGAAGTGGATAAGCTGGCAGTCTCGACTATTAGAGGATACAGAAGTATGTTGTCGACGGTCTTTGGACTCAGAGGTTTGGATCTGTCGAACAAAGCCCTTCATGATCTTTGAGGTCTTTTGAAATCTCAAAACTGTCTAAATCGAAGCTTCCGACATGGAACTTAGACTTAGTCTGGAAGTTCCTGATGTCGAAGCCTTTCGAACCTCTCCTTTCTGCAAACTTGAAGCATGTGACCAGAAAGGCTAATCTTTCTAACCGCTCCAGCTACGGCAAAGAGGGTTAGTGAGGTTGAAGCCATCAGCAGACATATTGGCTGTAGAGACATAATGCGTTTTGTTCTCTAAGCCCTTCGTTCTTGGCTAAGAATGAAAACCTGTCTAATCATTGGCCCAGAAACTTGGATATCAAGGGTATGGCACATATTATTGGGCAAGAGCCAGAGAGAGTCCTGTGCCCTGTCAGGGCTCTCAAGTTTTATCTAGATAAAACTAAAGGAAGTCGAGGTCCTTCGGACAATCTGTGGTGTTCCGTAAAAAGACCAGACTTGCCCATGTCAAAGAACGCCCTGGCGTTCTTTTAAAAGAGCTCTTACAAAGAGGCTCATTCGTCATGTTTGGACAAGGATTTGAAATCTTTTGAACTGAATGCTCACGAGGTGAGGGCGCGGCATCGGAGGCATTTCAATAGAGCATGGCACTCAGTAACATCCTGAGTGCCGCGTTTTAGCGAAGCAACTCTGTGTTCGCTTCACACTACCTGCGAGATGTGAAGACAACATATGAGATCTGCTGCTCGCTAGGGCCATACGTGTCCGCTGACACAATCTTGGGGGCAAGAAGTACCACTCATCCTATCCTGTAGAAAATGGTTAGGAAGAGCTGTTAATCATAGTTGTTGGGTCGGCCGCCAGTGGCGGACTTCTCAATTCTTAGCTTTAGTTGAACATCCTTAACTTTGGCTAGGTTGGTCAGGTGGTGATATATATATATTACTTCTTAGCCCTCATAGTATGGTCAATATGGTCTAGTCACATTGTGGTCACGCTCCCGTTGACAGATCATCTAGAACTCACCAGCTATACCTTGCTGGAGACTCTAGTAAAGCCAAAGCCGACTTGGGTGACAGTAATCACGAAGTCAGCTATGCTAACAGGTATGGAACCAAGATGTCAATCATCTGCATGTATATGTTTCCTAAAATCCTATTCTGTCTCTCCCTACCTCCAAAGGTGGGATTCAGCTATATATATATCTGACAGGTAAGCTTTATGAACAAAATGATATTGTTATGATACAATAAAGTTTGTTCATACTTACCTGGCAGATATATATATACATAGCTGTATTCTCCAAAGTCCGACAGAATTTCAAAACTTACGACACACGCAGTGGTCGGCCAGGTGGTTAGTACCCATTCCCGCCGCTGGGAGGCGGGTATCAGGAACCATTCCCATTTTCTATTCAGATTTTCTATTACCACTGTCTCCTGAGGGGAGGTGGGTGGGCACTTTGATTATATATATCTGCCAGGTAAGTATGAACAAACTTTATTGTATCATAACAATATCATTTTAAATTCATTGATGGGGAAGGCTTCATTAGATGGTAGATAAAGAGAGCATACTGTATATTTTCTTTGCAAATGGATCTGCACACCCATCACTTGCAATGCTGATTGGATACTAATAGGATTTTGTGGGGTGTCATTTCGAACATACAAAGCGACACCGCCATGGCTTACAATATTCAAATTATAGGTGGAGTGATAGGATGTATACTCTCGTGGGCTGGGGCACATATTATTACCAATCATGGTCTGCAGAGCTATACAAACAGGAGACACTTCTGATATGAGCAGCCTTAACTCTTCCCATTTAGCTCTTAATCCCTGACAGTTCTACTGGAGGAAATTAGTGAATTTTCTTTTCCTTAGAGGCTGTTAGATTGGAGCCTCTTTTAAGAGCTTTCAGCTTACTGACTTACTCCTTTATTCAGGAAGGAGACCGATTATTTTTGGCTGCCTTCCTTTTCAGAGGGTTATCGGTCTCAGGAACACCATACAAAGCTGGTGCTGCCTGAGGAGGGGTGTGAGGATTGGACATTGGTGCATCCTCCAAAGGATCAGAAGCACCATTTAACGCTGGTATAGCCTCCAGTGAGGCGGGAGTGCCAGGTACCCCCGGCACAGCCTCCACAGAGCCAGGAGAACCAGAAATCACTGGCTCTGCTTCCATAGAAGCAAGAATGCCAAATATCACTGGCACTGCCTCCAAAGAGGCAGGAGTGCCAGAATCAACTGGCACTGCCTCCAACGAGGCAGGAGTGCCGGAATCAACTGGCACTGGCTCCGAAGAGGCAGGAACACCAGAAATCACTGGCGCAGCCTCCGAAGAGGCATGAGCACCAGCAATCACTGGTGCCGCCTCCAAAGAGGCATGAGTACAGGTCGTCACAGGTTTTTTATTTACAGTATCCTTGGTTACATTGATTTTTCTTCTTCGATTGTCAGCAACACTAGAAAAGGATATTCCTGGTCTAACGTACTGATTCAACACTCTCTCGTTTGCCTCTCTAAATGTGATATGTTCGGTTATCCTTAATGTTTAAATTTCTTTTTCCATGATGTATACATCACAGGTAAGTGAAGATGATGGATGACTGTCTCCACAATGTATACATCTGGCTTGTTTATTACATATGCCATGCTTTGGTTCACTGCATTTGACACAAGTGGAAGGCTTGCCTTGTAGTTTCTGTCTACAAGACCCCAACATATATCCAAATTCTTGGCAATGAAAACATCTCGGTCCTGGGGTACATTGTTTAACCTTGAAACGTAACCAGGCTGCTTTCACTATACTAGGCAATCAGGTGAAATTGAATGTAACAATTAAATTGGGAAGTGGGACAAGGACTCCATTTATCATTTTCTTCATTCTTTCAATTCTTATTACACCTTGATCTTTTAATTCTTCTACTAGCTTTTCTTCAGAGTATGTCATAAGCTGGGGTGCATATATCATTCCCTTGGAGTAATTCCAAAAAACATGTACTGCACACACTACTTTAACTCCTCCAAGGTGAGATAATGTTTTTAGTTTGTCACTTTCTTTTGCTGAGGCAGATTCCACTGTCAGCTTTCCTCGCCCCTCAGAAGAAATCTTAGGCTCTCGGCCACAACACTTGACAATATCTCTATATACGTTAAAAATGTCACAATTAGCCTTCCAAATTAAAAGTCAAATATTTATCATACGAGTTTTCAAACATTCCAGGTCCCATTTCAGATACTATATTTTTACTAAATTTCCCTTTACTCAGTACTGGAGCATAGGGTTTCAGTGTAATTACACTGTAAGGTTTGATTGATTTTTCCAGAGGAAGGTTGTCAGTGGAGGGTCCAGCAGTCATTAACTATGCTGATTCACTACCATCAAAGGGTCCAGGGGTACTTGAATCTTTATTTGTATCTATCATAAAGATTTAAGTAAAGGGGAAAAAATAAATAAACCTGAAAACCTTAAAAAGATATCATCAGCCTTTCATGCAGTTTATTCTTCCACTAATGGCACAAGTGAGAACCGACTCCCAAATGTCCGTGTCCCTACCCTACCCACAGGGGATGGCACAACATGATTAGAGTGGCCCAAGTGTAAGCTAAACCCGCTTGATAGGACTGAGAGTATTACCAGAATACAATCATCCCCACCCTAATCACATTATAGGCAAACCGGACAGAATGCCGAGAGTCCTATGTGTAAAACTAGACCCCCCTTGAATCCATGGTCCACCCCTGCAAAATAGTTCCCCCTGATATCGACAATTATCGGGCAGTTGATGGTCCTGCCACGGTTCTCACTATTTAGCTTCAGATATAAAACCCAGTCCCAGCTATGATATCTTTTCTGTTTACCAGGTCCAGTAAATTTCAGCAAAGGTGGAAAGTTCCACGAAAATTAAGCCAACTATTTAGAACCATAGGATGTTTGGGACTCTTGGATTTGAACTCGGGAACTAATTCCTAGGGTTCAAGAGCCCCCTCACCACGTCAAGGTGGTCCCAATACGAGGGGGACCTTTTCTGGATTAAACAGTGAAGCCATTTCCCAAAGATCATCCTTTAGCTGAAACCTCTTATTTTATTTCTTCACACAGCTTTATCATGAACACTCTACATCTCCTGATATCAGCGACCATATCTACATTTTTATTGTATTCCTCTTTTTGCAGTAGCGTATGGACTAAATCCCCTAAATAAATGTTGCAGAGTGGTATATGGTTCACTTCCTAGCTTGAATCAAAATTTTCTAATTTTGATTTGTTAAAATATTGGACAGTATTTTTATATAGCCTGTTAACCTGAAAATGAACTAAATATATTGTTGGTGTCTCCCTTTGAAACAAGAGATTGAAATTATTGCAAAAAGGTAAAATAGTTAAAAAAAATTAAAATATACATAGATTGAGGGATCTTTGAGATAATTTACTATTAGGTAAATGGACCTTAGCTTCACTGCTCCTATACTTACAAAGTACTGCTTCAAAGCCTCCCACTGTTCCAAGACCCTTTCTACTGCTTGATGGAGACTTAGCCATCGCGTCTGTGATACATGAAGAAGTTTGTGGGGTTTTAAAGAGAAAAGTTTCTGAAATTGCATAAATTCATATTTACGTTAGGCACTGTGTGAAAAGTGAGTGTAAATGTTCCTCAGCAAGTCCTCACACTGCCTGGGAAGCACTTTGGAAGCCTCTGAGGCACAAAAGTGTATGGAATGGCAAATGCACTTGAAAATTTTTAGGTCTGGGAGGTGTTGCCTCAACCTGCTGGACAGAGAGTTGTATGCCCCCATTATATTGGAGGCTCCATCCGCTGCCAAACCTACCAAATTATTTAATGGAATGTTATGAGAGTTTAAGATGTGCATAGTCATTTCTAATAATGACTCTCCACTTGAGCCTACATTTCAGGAATGGTTTTCATATACATTAATCAAATCTAGCAACCTGGTCCTAAGTTTCTCCATGCGAATCAAAATATTTAACAAGCACTGACAAACATTTGGTGGTACTGACATCAGTTGACTCCTCTATCCCTAATGAAAATTTATTATTCCTAAGCTGTGAGACAACATCGTCATGAATTCATTACCGAATTGTTTAACCATTTCGCTGCACTTTGTTCTTTTCATGTGCAGAGTCCAGAAACATGTTCCTGCACAGTTCAGTGAAATGGTCCGACAAAAGAAATGGGAGGTTATGTTCCGAGATGGTGGTGTGAAGGATGAACATTTTCTCTAGCCATGTTAGCACCATGAATTTTGCTCTCCTGGAAGAGGAGGGATGTATTCAAACAAATTAATACTAAAAATACAAATTATTGTTTTATTATCGTAAGTGGCAAGTATGAATTACCAATAGTTTTATTAAATTTTGGCTAAACCATACAATAATTCTATAATAAAAAATACCTAATATTGAGTTAACTGTGCCCTCTCCTGGGTAACAGTCCATAACTTTACCAACGCCTTCACTCATTATGATTTTTAAGGGAATGTGATTCCACGCAACATAATATACGATACCATATATGAACAATAATATATATATATATATATATATATATATAGATATATATTATATTATATATTATATATATATTATATATATGTGGTTGTGTGTGTGTGGGCCCGCACGCGCTTACTTACCATGTGCCTCTTTATTGTGGTTAGTCCAGCATCAAATGTTTTCTGACACTTATTACAAAATGCCTTGGTGTCGTCACCATCCACTCTGGACAATATGTAGTGCCGATGCCATTATGGACTTCAATTGGCGAGTGATCGATGATAGGTACAGTAGTGATCACTTCCCAATTGTTGTTAGCACTGGATCAAGTCCTCTGTGTCCAAGATTACCCCGTTGGAGTGTAAAAAGAGCTGACTGTGCAAATTTTGAAGTGCATGGTGGTCAAAAAAATGCCATGAAACCCATAGAGCTATGAGATCTTGTTTTACTAGATATAAAAGACGGAAATGTAACTATTACCTGGTAGAGTTTCATAAGGCTAGGGCAAAGTTTAGGTTTGAAATTAAAAATGCACGAAGAAAATCTTTGACAAACTTCATTTCTTCCATAAATTACCAAACTCCCATCACATTAGTGTGGAAGAAGATAAGGAAAATCGCAGGAAAGTTAGTACCTAGCCAACCACCTGTATTAAAAATAAATGGCATAAATGTAGATCCAAAAGTAGTGTCAAATGAGTTTGCCCTACATTTTGCTAAAATATCTAAAAAAGATAATGAGAAACCATATGCAAACAGCAGAAAACAAATGGAACAGTATTATCTTGATTTCACAACAAATAAAGAGGAGTCTTATAATATTCCATTTACTATGAGAGAATTTGAATTGGCTCTCTCAAAGTGTAAAGAATCTGCTCCTGGTCCTGATGAAATTTCATATTCTATGATCAAGCATGC
Source organism: Macrobrachium nipponense (assembly GCF_015104395.2). Taxonomy (NCBI): domain Eukaryota; kingdom Metazoa; phylum Arthropoda; class Malacostraca; order Decapoda; family Palaemonidae; genus Macrobrachium; species Macrobrachium nipponense. The sequence continues at coordinate 43,975,191 of NC_087214.1, forward strand.
TGCTCAGAATACTAAAAGATTTATCCTCAGTATAATGAACAGAATTTTTAAAGAGCATTACTACCCTTTATGTTGGGAACTAGCAAGAGTCCTTCTTTTTGTCAAGCCTGGAAAGGATAGTTCTTTCGTAGGAAATTATCGTCCAATTGCCCTAACATCTTGTTTGTGTAAATTAATGGAGAAAATGGTGAATGCTCGTTTAGTGTGGTATTTAGAGCGAGGAAACTTTTTCTCTCCTGCCCAATGTGGTTTCCGCAGTATGCGATCCACTGTTGATATCTTAGCTAGAATGGAGTCTGCAATATGTGAAGCCTTTGCCTCTAAGCACCACTTTATCATGGCTTTCTTCGACTTGGATAAAGCGTATGATACTACGTGGCGGTATGGAATTTTTGAAAGTAGTCCATGATTATGGTTTAGGAGAATTAGCTATTTCTATTAAGCTATTCTTAAAAAATCGTTATTTTCATGTACAAGTAGGAGCAGCTCTGTCTGAAGTATGTAAACAAGAAGAAGGTGTTTCTCAGGGCAGTGTGTTAAGTGTAACACTTTTTGCTCTAGCAATTAATGACATAGTAAAGCAAATACCTGCACGTATGTCAGTAGCAGAACGTCATCTACAAATAGTAATAAAGAAGGTAGTGAAATGGGCTGAAGTGCATGGTTTCAGATTTTCTTCATCAAAGACTGTAGCCATGCATTTCTGTAGAATTAGAGGGATACATGCAGATCCAGATTTATATGTAAATGGCCAGAGAATATCTTGTGTTAACGAAAGAAGGCTTTTAGGAATGATTTTTGATACTCGGTTGACATGGCTTCCCCATATCCTAAATCTCCGGGCTAAGTGCAGAAAATCCTTGGATATCTTGAAAGTTTTGTCAAGTACATCTTGGGGAGCAGATAGACTCCAGTTATTGAGATTGTATAAAGCTTTGGTTTTATCAAAATTAACATATGGATGTGAAGTTTACACCTCGGCTACCCCAAGTCGCCTTAAGATTTTAGACTCCATTCACCATACTGGAATTAGGATTGCTACTGGAGCTTTTAGGACTTCCCCTATAGAAAGTATGTTAGTAGATGCTGGGGAAATGCCCCTAGCCTTACATTACCAGGCTCTTCTGGCTCGAAGCTGGTTCAGGTTCCAAAGACTTCCTGGATCCCTAGTATGCCAGTCACTAAGAAATGGAAGATTTCATAGCTTTTATGAAAGTCATCCAAAGATGCCACATCCATATGCCTTCAGACTGAAATCAACCCTCCAAGACTTGAACATTCCAGACAAATGTGTACTACCGGTCAAGGCATCTGTATCTCCCCCTTGGAAATTCCCAGCAGTAGAGTTTTGTAACTACTTAAATCAACCAAAGAAGAATATCTCTGATAAAATATTATGTTATACCTTTTTAGATCATATGTCATAACATGTTAATTTTATCCCAGTTTTTACCGATGGATCCAAAACCAGTACAGGCGCTGGTTTTGGCATAGTTTTTCCGTCCTTTGAGCGTAGTGGAGGGCTTTCAAGTAATGCATCTGCATTTACTGCAGAATTATATGGAATTTTAAATACTGTCAAAGAAGTTTTAAAAAGTAGTGATAAGAATTTTATTGTGTACTGTGACTCTAGAAGCGCTCTAGAGTCGCTGAAAGATTTTTATTCCAAACATCCAGTAGTTTTAAATATTCTAGAATGGTTATTTTTAGCGAAGCGGAGGGGTTTTAATATTGAATTTTGTTGGGTTCCAGCACATGTTGGAATATCTGGAAATGAACGCGCTGATGCAATTGCCAAAGAGGCGGTTTCTCGTATTGAGCCCAGATCATTTAAGCTGCCGTGCAGAGATTTATATACTCCAATTAGAGAGATGCATAGGAGTACTTTGGCAAAATATTTGGTCAAATTTAACTACTAATGTAAAAATGAGAACAATTGCGCCTGCAATCTTGGCTGTACAATTTTATACCCAGAAGGTTTGAAACGGCTCTGTGCCGCCTGCGTATTGGACATACTAGGCTTGCTGGTTGAGTGCCCCAGTTTGGTGGAAAAGCGTAATCAATATCTAAACTATGGGAAGGAGAATAATGTTTTTAAGTTGTCAAAGATTTTAGGAGCAAATGGGATTTTTAACATGACTGGCTTGTTTGGATTTCTTTTTAACACTGGTATTTTAGATAAACTGTGATGCTTGTGTGCGCCTTGCTTTTATTCTTATTGAAATGGTGTATATGTATATGTGTGTGTGTGTGTTTTTTTTTTAAATAATTACCAGTATCTTTTGCCATATGTATGTATGTATGTATGTGTGTGTATATATGTATATGTATATGTATATATATGTATATATATGTGTGTATAATGGTATGTATATATGTGTTTGTGTGTGTGTATATATGTGTTTTTTTTATAATTTTCTGTTTAATTGTTATTAATGAAATTTATAGGGTCTTTATATATAGTTCGGCATCAATGACCTAGTTGTCGCGATGCTAGATTAATATAGTATCAATCAATCAATCAACTTAGGGGAAGTCCAACAACTTATTAGCAAACATGAACCAATGATGATTCGTATACAACACATAGGAGAACGTGTTCCAAAAATAGGTAAATATCTATTAGCTACAACATCACAGGAAAATGAAAATAATTTAGGAACAGCAATATATGTCCATAATAAAATTATATACGACAAATTAGATATAGATTACACTGAATTGCAAATTTCAGCAATAACAGGGAAAATAGGAAATAATATGTTTGATATTATTAACTTATCCAACCAGCCTAATAAAAAGTATGATTTAAACAAATTGCAGAAAATAATAAAAGAATTTAAGAATCCAATATTAATTGTAGGAGATTTCAATGCGCATAATCCAATATGGGACTATAACAACAAGACTCCGGATAAAGATGGAGCAAAAATAGAAAACTTGATGAACGCTAATAATCTTTGTTGTCTGAATGACAGCGAAGTAAATACATATTATTCCAGAACCCATGGAACATTTTCCACAGTAGATATCACCCTTTGTTCAACAAATATAGTTGACAGACTAGATTGGAATATATGTGATGACTCCTACTCAAGTGACCATTTCCCATAATAATATCCTTATTAAATAATGAACCAATACCATATTCTCCACATTACAACATGCAAAAAGCAGATTGGGACATTTTTAACTTTCATACCAATAATATAACCACCATATGATAATTTGAGAAATCACAATGAGACGAACGATTTCATTGTGTCCTTCATTAAAAAGGCAGCAGACAAAGCTATTCCTCATTCAAAACCCCATAATAAAAAACTTAAAGTCCCCTGTTGGTCAGATGAATCTAACTGAATTAGTACGAGAAAAACACATAGCAAGAAGGTTAGATACTCTAAACAGAAGATTCAATAAAGTTAATAAATCAAAACCATTCACAGAAGAAAATATATTAAAAATGACAATTTTACTATTAGAAATAGATGTATTAAAACCTTTATATAATAAAATATCAGCCAAATTTAGAAAAGAAGTGATAAAAGGTAAAATAATATCTTGGAGGTCCTATGTGTCAGAAATAACAAGCGAAACATCCATTCAAAAAGTATGGGAAAAATTCAGAAAAATAAATGGAACAAACATTAGACCACCCAGACAAGCTTATTAGATAATGGAAATAAACTTTTAATCCCTTCGAAATAATTAACATACTTGGGGCAAGTTTTGCCAATATAAGTAGTGACGAAAATCTAGACAAACATTTTAAAAAAGTAAAAAACAAAGCAGAGTCTATTATACTTAATTTTGAGACAAAGGAAGATATATATTATAATAAGTTCAATATGGAAGAGTTAGAATATGCTCTCTTAAACTAATAAACCTGCCCCTGGAGGAGATGATGTTTGCTTTGAGATGATTTGCCACCTAGCACCTTTGGCAAAATCATACTTATTAAAATTTTACAATCATTTATAGCTCCAAAACTTGTTTCCAGACAAATGGCGAAATGCAATAATAATTCCTATATCCAAACCAGGAAAAGATGCTAGTAATGTGAATAATTATAGACCTATCTCATTAACAAGTTGTATATGCAAGTTATTGGAGAAAATGGTAAATGCATGACTTACATGGCACATTCGTGAAAATAAAATTTTAAGTCCTACACAGTTTGGTTCACAACGTAATAGGTCTATATTAGATTCTCTGTGCAGTTTGGAAGACCATATACATAGCTATTGTAATTTGTTTGCTTTCAAACCCTCTGTCTTTTTTGACATTCAAAAGGCATACGACACTACATGGAGGTATGCAATATTAAAATCTTTACATAATAATAACATCCGCGGCCATCTTCCTAAATTTATTAAAAACTTTATGACTGACCGCACTTTTCAGGTGAGACTAGATAATGTTTTTTCCAAGATATTTCCACTTGAAAATGGAATTACGAGTAATTTGTATATGGATGATTTTGCAATATATTATACAGCATCACGCATAAAACATGCTGAAAGAATTATTAATAAAACTATAATAAAAAATGATGAATGGTCCTCATCAGTAGGATTTAGATTTTCCATAGAAAAAACCCAAGCTATCATGTTTTACAAAAGTAAAATTTGGAAAAAAGGTGAAGAAGCAGAATTAAAAATGAGAAACCATAATATACCAATTAGCCAAACTGCAACATTTTTAGGTTTGATATTTGATGCACACCTCAACTGGAAAGCCCATATAACTTACATAAAATCGAAATGCAAAAGAGCATTAAACCTAATTAAAAAACTCTCTCACACAAATTGGGGAGCTGATAGACATACTCTTACTATACTTTATAAAGCAACAGTGCTATCAATTATTGATTATGGAAGTGAAATATATGGGTCAGCTTCAGAAGCAGCACTGAAAATATTAGACCCAATTCACAACGAAGGCCTAAGAATATGCACAGAAGCATTTAGATCCTCACCAGTATCTTCTGTACAAGTTGAATGTGGCGATCTGCCACTATCCCTCCATAGAGAATTCATAACCATGAAAAGTGCATTAAGAATCAAGACAAGTGATTCACCAACTAAAAGTCTATTTGAGTTAAGGGATGTCTTTATAAACAATCATTCACCACCTTTCCCAATTAGAGCTAATAGACTGTTCGAGTCATTAAATATAAATATACAAGTACCTCCAATAGTAAAGTTACCACCCCATTGGACTATGATTAAAGTAAAGACTTGCACTCACTTAAAATATTTATCAAAAAGTTCCGTATATACCCCAAAACACCATAAACAAAAAACCATAGAACATATAAGACAAAAAAGTTCACATTATGCAATATATACCGACGGGTCTAAATCGCAACATGGCGTAGGATATGCAGCTATATCGCAGAACAAAACATATAAATTTTCTTTACCCAATCATGCCTCAGTCTTCACAGCAGAGCTGTGTGCAATTAAAGTAGCTATCAAAATTATAAAGCAAACATGATTTAATAATTTTGTGATTTTTAGTGACTCGAGAAGCGCCATAGAGGCTCTTCAGAGTTACAATCCAAAAAATAATATTCTACAGCAAATTCAATTTGAACTCCACAAATTATATAAAAATGGAAAAAATATTGAAATATGTTGGATCCCTGCTCATGTGGGGATAAGAGGAAATGAAGAGGCTGATAAAGTAGCTAAAGAAGCAGTCCACATGATAAAAGCAAATGTAAACATCCCCACCAGCGATTATATAAGATATATAAAAACAATAATTGTAGATAAATGGCAAAACGTATGGGCTAAAGAGCCTGAAAATAATAAATTAAAACAAATAAAACAGGATGTTTACAAATGAAGTTCAGCATATCAAAGAGAGAGACATACTCAAGTATGTCTCTCTCTGACACGCCTCCGTATAGGCCACACTCGTCTGACACACGGGCACTTGAGCAACCTACGCGACCCTGCTCCCGAGTGTTCAGAGTGCAAGGACTTAGTAACAGTCAGACATGTCTTGTGCGAGTGTCCAAAGTATGACCAGCAGAGACTGTCAACTTTTGGAAATAAGACAATAAAATAAATTTTGTCAGAATCTTTTGCATTTTCGGTAGTTCCGATTTTAACTTTTCTGAGGAACTGCAATTTAATTGATAAAATATAAAACATTAGTGTTTTTAGTGCATTTTAAAATAAAATTTTTCAAAAAGTTAAAACTAATTCTGAATTTTAATATACCATTTTAGTATGTATGTAAGGGAACATGAGTAAATGTATTTATTGTGTGTGTTCTAGTATGAAAGCGTTTGCCTTGGTGCAATTTTTTATTTATCCTGAATGACCAATTTGGTCCCAGTTCTGGCCTAAGGCCCCCTGATCCCAACTCCTTGACGAGGTGGGGGGCTTAGGGATCCACTGCAGAGAGAGTATGCCCCTTTACGCCTACACTCTCTGCTGTGGATCCAACTGAACATTGGGACCTTTAACTCCTTTACTCCTCCTCCTTATAAATTTTCCCCTTTCCCTTCTTCTTCTTTCGTTGACGACCCTGGCATGGTATTGGACTATTGAATTGACTGCTCTTTTAACCTGATGGAGGGTGGAGTTGGACGGCATGCCACTCCACCCGTAAAATTCAAGTACCTGACGTGTTCGAGCGAGGGGAAAGTCTTATGTCAAACTTGGTCCCTAGTACTGGGTCGGATCTCGACGGACTGACGACGCCTTAAGTGCTGGGGATCAGGTGTATAACCAGGAAGTAACCTCTAGGGGTGGCCTCTCAATTCGGCATTCCACACCCCTCCCTTGTTGGGCTCCATGGTGGGTGGAGGACTACCTGGCTGAAAACATCACTCTCGTATACATGTATGCATTATTAGGCCCTAATGTTGATGACCCCAGCATGGAATTAGACTTGGCTACCGGATTCACTCAAGAAAATAAGCCCAACATAACAACGATGGCACCATATGAGCCATTAACAAGAAATAAAAAAAGAAAAATGTACAAACCCAACCCAACTTTAGTTCATTTTGACCACATTTTTGGGACAGATAATTGGTCCAGATTTCTTGTTCTCAAAACAGAGGAAAATTTCCTCCTATGTTTTAGAGAACAAATTATTAAGCTTATACCCAACTAGAGAAATGAGTTTCAGAGCACTGAAATTTAATGAATGGCTGATTGAAGCCACAACAAAAGCTCAGTCAGAAACGTTTCAGAACATTAAAGAAATTCAAGGGATAAATGTGATGGTGAAAAGCCATGACATGCTCAACTATATCCAAGGTACAGTTGTACTACCCCAAATTGAAAATGAGGAAGAATTACCAGAAAAGAATATTATATTAGAATCCCTAAAATTAAGATATGACAATATTCACGATCTGGAGTTATATCAAATTCCAAGTAAAATAAACCAAGAAGTCTCCATCAAAATAGCAAAGATCAAATTCACAGGCCAAAATTTACCAGCAAAGATTAAAATACTTGGTCAAAACAGAGAAGTACGCCCTCACGTACCGAAACCACTGCAATGTAAAAAATGTTGTAAATTTGGTCACACATTCAAGAAATGCCAAAATAAAGAAATATGTGCAGTGTGTGGTTCAGAAGACCATAGAACTGAGTGGAATTGCCCAAATATTAAATGTTCTAACTGTGGACTTGCTCACCATGCAAAGTCAAAAGAATGCCCATTCTATATGTACAATACAGAATTAAAGCTTCTGATGAGTAGAACTGGAATGGCAGCAAGAGAGGCTAAGCTTGAGTTAAAAGTAAGAGGGATACTTGACCCAAGCAGAAATCCATCATATAAAATTATGTTAAAAAATAAGGTTCCCCAAATATCTGAAGCTTGTTTAGAAAATAGGAATCTAATACCTGAAACCACAATAAAAAACAAGTATGCTGCTCTATCATCCTTAGATGATCATGATGCCAATACTTCATGTATAGAGACAGCACCTTCCAATGCAGACATTGCTGATGATTTCACACCAGATCAGAGAGCAAGGGGAAAAAGGCGAGACCCTGGAAATGGAACCCCTTCGAAATAAAAAAAACTTGACAACAAAGAGGACTCCCACCCTCTAAAAAGTAATATAGATAGTATTGAAGTAGAAGCTGAAACACTAACCACCTCACAAACTAACGATTTCTCGGAAAATAACAACATTGTCCATATAACTCCATCACCCATAATAGGACAAAGAGGAAAATCCTTAACTCATCCTCAACACCAACCAAGTAGCAGTATTCATCAACAAGCTGCTTCTGTTGAAATAGACTCCTCTCCCAGTCTCAGTAAAACAAACAAGACACTCCCAATCACTCAAAATAGAAATGCCTTATCCACTCATGATAAATTATGTGGATGTAATGAATGTTTCATTGTTCAGTTGAATACAATGAAACTTCCATCAACAAGCAGCCTCACTAATATGATTAATAATTTTATAAAATTCAAAACTAAAAACCAACAGGAAAATCTAGAAAAACACTCCGAAGATTGCATGTGTGTAGACCATCTTATTAAAACTCGCTCATCGAGTGCTAGAGGCATAGAACATTTATTGGAAAAAATAAAACAAAAACAAAAGTCCCAAGGAGCAATTACAGAGACTTAACATAAAGTCAAATATTAAGAAACCTGCAGCTTTACATGAGTATGCAACCACAAAAATAAGAGGAAGTAATGTTCTGCTTGACAGAGGCCTTCCCCCACAATAACATTCAACGCTTATATTATTCAGTGGAACGTAAATGGTTTAAAAACACGATTACAAATAGGAGAAATTCAAAGATTATGAAAACAATATGAACCAATAGCAATATGCTTGCAACATACAAATGAAAATGTCTCGAGAATAGGCAATTATACATTAGCATCACATTCAGTTCCTGATATGAATACATTAGGAACAGCAATTTACGTCAATAACCAAATTACTTACGAAAATATATTGACTAATAGTTCTGAATTCCAACTATCTGGAATTAAACTTCATATTAACAACTCTACTTTTAATTTGTATAATATTTACAACCAACCTTCATGTAATTATGATTTACAAAATCTACCTCAAGAATTACCGAATATACTTGATGATTTTTTAATGGTTGGAGATTTTAATGCCCACAGCCCATTATGGGATTCCTTTTGTAATGAAACAGATTCACATGGTAACAAAATTGAGCATATGATTGACAATCATAATCTTTGCATTTTAAATGATGGAGATATTAGCACTTACTTTTCAAAATCCCATGGAAGTTTTTCATCCATAGACTTAAGTATTTGCTCACCTAATATAGTGGACAGATTTGATTGGAATGTTTTAGATGATCCATATACCAGTGATCATTTTCCAATTTTAATATCCTGTTTGTGACATATCCCAACACCAACTCTCCCACGATATAATGTAGATTATAAGGCAGACTGGGACCAGTATAAATTTAAAACCAGCCAGATCCATCCATTTACAGCAGTACAAGGTCATGATGAGACAGTAGATATCTTCACAAACTTTGTAATTACAGCTGCTGAGGAATCTATTTTAAGTCAACTACTAATCCCAAGAAACACTCAGTACCCTGGTGGTCTGACACACTATCCCACCTGATACAAGAAAAACATATTATAGGTAGAAGATTAGAAACCCTGCATAATAGATTTAATGCCATAAGTAAAAGACCTCTATATTTTGATAGCGCTGCCAAGAAACTTGTAGACATTACTATAGAAATCAGTCTACTAAAACCTCATTACAATCGGATCTCGGCAAGATTCAGAAGGGAAGCCATTAGAGGAAAAATAATGTCATGGCAAAAATATGTATATAGCATATCTGATACAACCTCAATAAGTAAAGTCTGGGAAAAATTTAGGAAAATTAATGGATCTCATATTAGATCTCAGAGACATGCACTAATACATAATGGCCAACTAGCACATGATAGTACCGCAATTTCGAATATTTTAGGGCGTAACATCCAAGCAATAAGTAGTATAATCAAAATAGATGATCACTTACGAACCATTAAAGCCCGTGAAGAAGCTGTCCCATTGAATTTTGAAACATTAGAGGATATATATTATAACCAGATTTTCACAGAAGAGGAATTTGAATATGCTTTATCTAACTGTAACTCTTCTGCTCCAGGCCAAGACAACGTAAATTTTGAGCATGATAAAAAAACCTGGCTCTTTTAGCAAAAACATACTTATTGAAGCTTTATAATCATTTATGGGTAAATCACCTGTTCCCAAAAGCATGGAAACATGCTATAATCATACCAGTTGTCAAACCAGGGAAAGATCCAAGCAATCCTAATAACTATAGACCAATATCCCTGACAAGTTGCTTGTGCAAATTGCTAGAAAAAATGGTAAATTATAGACTAAACTGGTGCCTACGTAAGAATAAGACTCTGTCTTCAACTCAATTTTGCTCACAATCTGAAAGATCTACTTTAGATTCACTTTCCCATCTAGAAAATTATATACGGAGAGGGTTTGAACGTAAGCAAATTACAGTTGCCATATTCTTTGATATCCAAAAAGCATATGATACGACCTGGAGATACTCAATTTTAAAGTCCTTACACGAAAATGGTTTTAGAGGGCACTTACCAATTTTTATCGAGAATTTTATCCATGAAAGAACTTTTCAAACACGAATAAATAATGTATATTCTGACTCCTTCAATTTAGATTGTGGAGTCCCTCAAGGGAGTGTTTTGAGTGGAACTCTTTTTGCTCTAGCTATTAATAACATCGTAAAGCAGTTACCACAGGGAGTACAAAATAGCTTGTATGTAGATGACTTTGCTATATATTATTCCTCAAGCAGTCTTCGTCATCTACAAAGAATTCTTAATAAAGCTATCAAAAACATCCACAACTGGAATTTGTCAGTAGGCTTTAAGCTCTCTGTAGAGAAAACCCAAGCAATTATGTTCTACAAAAATAAAATAGTAGATGGAAACAGAATCAAGACATAGATCTTAAATTAGGTGATAGCCTCATTCAGTTTAGTAATACTGTAAAATTTTTAGGCTTGGTGTTTGACACTCATCTTAACTGGAAAGCACACATAGCCTTTGTAAAAAATAAATGTAATAGTGCCTTAAATTTGATAAGAAAATTGTCTCATACTACTTGGGGAGCTAAGAAACAAACATTGCTTATGATATATAAAGCACTAGTTTTATCCAAAATAGATTATGGAAGTCCAATTTACGGGTCAGCATCACAAAGTACCTTGAAGTCCGTAGACTCTATCCACACTCGAGGCTTGAGACTTTGTAGTGGAGCCTTTAAATCTTCTCCAAACACTTCAGTATGTTGTGAAAGTGGCGAACCCCCATTATCCTTACATCGTGACCTTGTAACAATGAGAAGTGCTTTAAAGATAACGTCCACTGATTCCCCCACAAAAAAATTATTTGCCATGCGAGATATATTTATTAGTAATCACGAACCACCTTTTCCAATAAGAGCTAATAGGTTATTGGAATCTATTGGTATTAGAGTAAATATACTCCCACCCTCAAATTCTCCACCTCCATGGATGATGAAGAAAATCAAAGTATGTTCTAACCTTTATCATCTGTCAAAAAAGCAAGATTATACTTCAGATTGCTATAAACAGTATACATTAGAACACATTCGAAGTAAAGGCCCACATAAAGCAATATACACTGATGGATCCAAATCTTCTGCATGAGTGGTTGTGCTGCAGTGTCATCATGCAAAATAAGTCAGAATTCATTGCCAATTGAAGCAACTGTCTTTACTGCTGAGTTAACAGCAATTATGTTGGCAATCAATCAGATAAAATTGTCAAATAATAAACTGAATACTAAATTTGTAATATATTCTGACTCAAGAAGCGCAATTGAATCCCTCAAAAGTTATTCACATAAGAACTCTTTAGTAAAGGAAATTAAACAAATCATCAATAAATTTTATTCACGTGGGGTTAACATTGAAATATGCTGGATTCCTGCCCATGTTGGAATCCAAGATAATGAAAAGGCAGATGAAAAGGCCAAGTCTGGGACCCTCTTGATTTGAGACTGCCTTGACGGAGTTACGCATTTCCAACCTATGGTTGAAAATGCGTAGCGGGCAAGAGGGCTTTCGAACTGGGAGAATTATCTCCTAGTTTGAATCTAAATGTCTCAATTTTTCTCTTACTTGATCATCTTCCAATCTCTTACTTTCTTTCGCTCAGTTGCTCCCCCTAGCTGTCCTCCTTCTCTTCACTAAAACCCTCGTGTAGGTTAGGTAGGAGCTGGGTCTCTGAACTTAGGCTTTACCTTGATCCAAATAGCAGGGACTATAGCGGTTTGGTCCGCCGCTCGATTATGTTTGGACCCTGAGGATATTGATGTGATTCCACATCAATATTTATTGGGGCGGGACTACATGTGGGGACTTGCCTACGGAATCCGGGGAGGTATAGTCTTCACGGTAGGACTCTCGGCAATTTATCCGGATTGCCCTCTAAAATAACATGAGTGGGGATGATTGCATACTAGCTATGCCCTCGGTCCTATCAAGCGCGTTTTGCTTACACTTGAGCCAATCATGTTATGTTAGAGCCATCCCTTCGGGGTAGGGTAGGGAGTGGACATATGGGAGTTGGTCTCTGCTGTGTGTCTTTGGTGAGGGGGAAGTCTTTGAGAGGAGACCCAGTTTTTACCATGGCTTGCAGTTGGTTTCTCTGTAATTAAAAAAAAAACGAAAAATGGAATATGACTCTGGAACTCAGTCCCCCGGAAAATGTGACCCCATGACACTAAATTCCCATCTGACCCTGGAAACGAACAAGGACACCCTTTTGGAAACTTCAACCCAAAATATACCAACCATGGAGCCTTTTATTAGGCCTAGAAGATTTATCAAAAGAAAATTCCAGCCTAGCCCTTCTCTAGCTTTATTTGAATCACTTTTTGGAAAGGACGCTTGGACAAGATTTTTGACAATAGAAAGTGAAAAGAAAATTTCAAATTTAAAATTAGAAAATTATTTACTGACCAGATACCCAACAGAAAACATGAAATTTCGTCAAATGCAAACAAATACATGGATAGTGGAAACCACTACTAAAGCCCAATCAGAAAATTACTTACAAATTACGAACATAGATAACGCACAAATAAAAGTAACCAAGCATAATAAACTAAATAGTATTACTGGTACAATAATCCTGCCAAATAATGACGATGAATTAATAGATAAGAATATGTTGATGGACTCACTTAAGAAAAGATACAAAAATATTGAAGAATGTGACATCTATGGTATCCCAGGTAGGAAAAATTCAAAAATCAATATACAAATAGCTAAATTGAAATTTGAAGGAAATGAACTCCCTTTAACTATTAAAGTATTGGGGGCAGACGAGAGAGATAAGACCATATATCCCCAAACCACTACAATGCAAATCATGTAGTAAATATGGCCATTCAAATAAAATTTGTAGAGAAGTTCCAAGATGTGCATGTTGTGGATCATACAACCACACAACAAAATGGGACTGTGAAAACTCAATTTGCATAAATTGTGGTCAGAATCACCACTCAAGATCAAAGGAATGCGCATACTACCTATACAATACTTAATTAAAAATCTTACAAGAAAGAAGTGGAATGTCAATAAGAGAAGCGAAGATAGAACTAAAAGTAAGAGGTTTACAAGACCCTGCAAGGAAAAACACATATAAAGAGGTAGTAAATAAAGAAGCGCAAAACCAAATTCCTACAATATTGCTCAGTATAAATCAAACTGAAAATGCTCATAATATAAAGGCCCAAAATTCAAGCTCGGAAGCTACAGAACATATAAGCAACACAAATTTATATAATATATTACCAACACCAGAAATGCAAGAGGACATGATGAATGTGGAGGACAAGCAAAATACAAGAGCTAAGTCAAAAGACAAAAAAAGACTACTTGAAACAACCCCACCCAAATCCAAGAAACAAATTAAACAATCGGTAAGACCCAAAATCTATATGGAAAAAAATGAATACCGAGAAGACAAAGTCAACGAAAATTGCTTGCAAACAAGAAATGAAAAAAGAGAAACCCAAATAAAAGAGAAAGTTAAAACATCAGATAAAATTGAAGAAAGTATTGAAATAGAACCCAAGAGCAAAAGCCATTTAAATGCACCTCTAATAAAAAGAACATCTGAGACTCTTCAGCCAATAAAGAAAACAATAGTAGAAATACATCACCCACCAAAAGAAGAACAAAGTACAGCAAAATTATACAACTTCAATAAAATTCAAAGTTCAGGAAAACAAATAAAGTTACTAAATCAAAACCCCAAACCTTCTTAAAATGTCTATTTTACAGTGGAATATTAGAGGATACGCATCGAATAATGAAAACCTAAAATTATTAATTAGAGAATGTAATGCAAATATTATTTGCTTACAGGAAACTAAAATTGGTAACAATGTTCTCAATGCTGGCATAAATTATAATGTGTGGAAATCAACACAAATTTTAAATGACAACAGCCAAGGAGGAACTGCAATCATAACGTATTCTTCAATCAAATGCCAACCTGTTAGGATTAACTCGGTAATACAGGCTTGTGCAGTTCAAGTATTCCTGGAAAAAAAATAACTATGCTCAATATATATGGAACCGTCTTTAGAAAGTCGTTTAATAGATCATCTTGGAAATAATAGACAATTACAAGTGGAAGATTTAGAAAATCTAATAGAACAATTACCAAAACCTTACTTATTAGTAGGTGACTTCAACGCCAAACATCCCATGTGGGGAAGTACATCATCTGACAGGAGAGGAAATATTCTCCTAGATTTTATAGATAACGAGAATTTGATTATTTTAAATGATGGTTCTCCAACAAGATTTGATGTTTATCATAATACCACCTCTGCAATAGACATCACTTTATGTTCCCCAGAAATTGCCACAGATTTCAGTTGGAAAGTAAATAATAATTTATTTGGGAGTGACCACTGGCCAATACAAATTAAGCAAAAAAATAATACTAATATAACATATATACCGAAGAGGAAAATGGAGGAAGCAAATTGGAATTTATATAAAGAGAAAACGGTGGTTAACAAAAAACTATCTGACTTTACAAACCACATAGATGCTTATGAACATCTAATAAAAACAATAGATGATAAAACAAATGAAACTATTCCAGTTACCTCAGGCAATCCGACTAGACCACTGGTACCCTGGTGGAATGAGGAATATAAAGCAGCAAGGAAGATAACAAGAACATGCTTTAGAAGATATCTGAGACATAAATGTGAAGCCAATAGAATTGCATATTTGAGAGCTAAAGCAAAGCAGAAAAGAATATTCAAGATAGCCAAAAGAAATTCATGGAAAAAATATATTAATAATATAAATTCTAAAACTCATGACAAAGAAATCTGGAAGAAAATAAATAAACTGCAGGGTAGATATCGGCCAGAACCATTACCTACATTAAAAGTAGAAAACAACTATATTTCAAACCCCAAAATAGTAGCAAATGAATTGGGTAAATGCTTCGCCAAAACATCTAGTATCTCGAACTATACAAAAAAATTCCAATTAAAAATCAAAAATTATGTCCCAATACCATTAAAATCTAATAATCAGGAAATCTATAATCTTCCTTTCACCATGGAAGAACTAGAAAATGTCCTGAAACTTGCAAGTCCAACAGCTCCAGGGGAAGACAACATTAGATATGAAATGATAAAAAATCTTCCAGATGAAAGCAAAACCTTTTTATTAGAAATTTTAAATGAATTATGGCACTCTCACAGCATGCCTAAAACCTGGAAAGAATCTTTAATCATACCAGGCTTAAAACCAGGAAAAGACCCAGAGTCACCAAGCAGCTATAGGCCAATAGCCCTTACTAGGTGTCTAAGTAAGATATTTGAAAAAATGGTGAATAACAGATTAATATGGGTATTAGAAGATAAACAGTTATTGTCAAACAGACAGTTTGGATTCAGGAAAAATAAAAGTACCATAGATCCCCTCTTAATGATTACAAGAGAGATACAAAATGCAATGGTTGGTAAAAAACAAACAATAGGAGTATTTTTTTATTTAGAGAAAGCATATGATACCACCTGGAGGGGAGGGATTTTATTTTTATTTAGAGAAAGCATATGATACCACCTGGAGGGGAGGGATTTTAAAAAAATTGATAGAATGGGGAATAGGAGGCAATTTATATGAATATATTAGGGAATTCCTATCTGAAAGATATATAAAAGTCAAAGTGGGGGCAGAAATCTCGGAATCATTTATCCAGGAGGAAGGAATTCCACAAGGCAGTGTACTAAGCGTGGCATTGTTTGCTATAGCAATAAATGAGATAATAGAAATGATCCCACCATGAGTCCAAGGATCCCTTTTTGTAGATGACTTCGTCATATATAGTAGTGGTGAAAAAGCGCTGGACATAACCAACAGATTGCAAGCAGCCATAAATAAGGTAAAAAAATGGGCCGATAACAAGGGTTTTAAATTTTCACTGCAAAAAACAAAAGCAGTCAGATTTACAAGATCAAGAAAACAGGAATTAATTCCTACTTTATTCATAAATAATGATATAATTGAATATGATGATCAGATAAAATTCCTCGGGGTAATACTTGATAAAAAACTTACATTTAAAGAACATATAGAACAACTGGCGATAAAAGTGAGAAAATCCTAAAATATAATAAAAGTTATTGCGCATAATGACTGGGGTGCTGATAGAACCTCTCTGATAAAAGTATATAAGGCTATTTGTCTAAGTAAACTTGATTATGCATGTCAAGTATATGGTAGTGCTTCTAAAACCTTATTAACAAAACTGGATGTCATACATAACATGGGTATTAGACTATGCACTGGAGCCTACAGAACTTCCCCCGTGGAAAGTCTGTATGTAGAAGCAGGAATAGATCCCCTGAAAGTACGAAGAGAAGAAATGGGATTAAAATACATAGCTAAAATAAATAACCTTAATGATAATCCAAACACCAAATATATGAAGAACATAACAAATAATTATGACAATAAACCAAGAGCCTCTAAACCATTGGAGAGTAGATTAAAACCTGATATAGAACATCTAAAATTAGGAACAAGTAGCATATAAAAAATAACAACTTCTAAGATACCTCCGTGGAGACATGCTAAAATAGAAATCTGTGAGAAATCATTTAATAAGAAGGTAACAGATGCACAATTAAAGAGTGAATTTCTGTCACACCAGGAAAAACATAAACGGGATATTAGTATTTATACAGATGGTTCCAAGTCGAAGGAGGGTGTAGGCTATGCTGTAGTAACAAAAAATAAAAAAATAAGGGAAAAAATTCCGAAAATATGCTAGATATTCACTGCAGAGATTAATGCTATATTAGAGGCTATAAAACATACCTCTATGGTGGGAAAGGCAAAAGATACCTTTGTAATATACACGGATTCTTACAGTGCTTTAGAAGCGCTAAGACAATACACAGTTTCTCATCCCGTAATTGAAGAAATAAGGGAGTGGATAGATATAATAGTAAAACGGAAATCTATAAATATAAAACTTTGTTGGGTCCCTTCTCATGTGGGCATAAAGGGCAATGAAGAGGTGGATAAAGAAGCCAAAAAGGCAGTAAAAAAGGAGTCTATCAAAAAAATACAAATACCTTACAATGACATTAAAACAACAATAAATGAATACTGTCAATCAAAATGGGAAAAAGAATGGCTAGAATTGAATCATAAATTAAAGCATATTAAGTCATCTGTAAAACCTTGGAATAGACAACAATGTCAAAGAAGGGAAGATATCATATTAACAAGATTAAGAATAGGACATACATACTTGACACACAAATACCTGATGTTGCAAGGCGAGGAAAGACAGGCCCCTTACTGTGACCATTGTCGTACTCTGGTCACAGTCCGTCATCTACTAACTGAATGCAAAAAATTTGAAAGAAAACGAAGATCCAACAACATATATAATATCTCACTTGAAGAACTATTGGGAGAAAATGCCCCACTTCAAAATATAGTAAATTATCTCAAAGAAATAAACCTGCTTTATATGATATAACACGTTTTATAATTTCATAGTTATACAGTAAGCGCTGAATGGCCTTTGCTGCCCCAGTGCTTGGTGTTACACCTAAACTTTATGAAACCAACCAACCAACCAAGTCTGGGATAAATTCACCAATTTTTGACAATAAATTGCCTGCTACAGATTATATAAACTCAGTGAAGCAGTGCATAACAACAAAATGGCAAAATTTGTGGGATAGTGAAGCAGACACCAATAAATTAAAGTGCATCAAACAGAAAGTAGACTTGTGGAATACATCAGTACAAAATGAAAAACCAGCTGAAGTAATATTAACAAGATTACGAATAGGCCACACAAGACCAACTCACGAGTATTTAATGATAACTCCACAAGGGAACATCCCTCATTGCAATGTGTGCAATACAATTTTAACAGTCAAGCATATTTTATGTGAATGCCTAATTTTTAATAGAGAAAGAAATTTATATTTAGGCAATAAATCATTATCAGAAATACTATCAGAATCAGATCATTTTTCTTTATATAGAGTATTAATATTTTTAAAAAAGACTAATTTGATTAATAAGATTTAACATATACCGTTTTAAATAGATGACTTTTGTCATTTTTATCTATTTCAGTCTTTTATAAGTTCAATTCATATTTTTAATTCCAACCTCATATATCACTTAACAATCCCCTCATTTATCATTAATTTATTATAATTCATTAACTTCATTCCATACCATTCCATGTTTTAGACATAACAGTTTATGAGCGTATTTTTTAAATAATTTCCTCCCGAATGATTTCGGGCCAGCACTGTAAGAGTCTGGTTAGACTCATTGGGCTGGTAAATCTTAACTTTATAATAATAATCTGGCATTTTATCTAATAATTCGGGCCAGCCCTAGGAGAGCTGAAAATCAGCTCAGTGGTCTGGTAAAACTACTTTTATAATAATAATAATAGCTTATGATTGCGAAGTGTTCACATCTGCCCCTCTGTATAAATTAAATGCTCTTTACTCTGTTCATCATACAGGCATTCGGATTTCTACAGGAGCTTTTAGATCCTCTCCCATTGAAAGTATGTTAGTGGATGCTGGAGAGCTTCCTCTGGATCTCCATTTCCAGACTTTGCTGGTGCGAAGTTGGATTAGGTTCCAGAGACTTCCAAATTCTTTAGCTTGGATTGCAGTCAGAAATGAAAGATATTTTCCTTATTTTAGAGTCCATTCAAAAATACCACACCCATTTGCCTTCAGAGTACGGGAAATCATGACCAATTTAAACATAACCATTACTCGTGTTCTGTCTTTCAAGTTTTCAGTATTCCCACCTTGGAAGCTACCTTATATTACATATTGTAACTACTTTAATTCATCCAAGAAGAATATATCGGAAGGAGAGATGAGACTTACTTTTTTAGAGCATGCATCTCAGCATGAAAGTGATATAAGTATATATACTGATGGTTCCAAATCTGATGCTGGTGTTGGCTATGGAGCAGTTTTTCCAAATTTTGAACTCTGCGGATCATTACCAATACCAAATTGTTGCTCCATTTTTACAGCTGAGTTGTATGCCATTTTTGTTTCAATTAAGAAAATTTTACTTTGTGACGACAGCAATTTTATTATTTTCACAGATTCTCTAAGTACGATTCAAGCCATGAATTTTTATTCAAAACATCCTCTGATTTTAGAGATTTTAGAATGGTTGTTTTTAGTTAACCGAAAAAGGAAAACCGTAAACTTCTGTTGGGTACCAGTACACAGGAGTAGCTGGAAACGAAAAGGCTGATAAGCTAGCAAAAAGGGCAATTCATGATGGTCCACAAAGAAATATTGCATTACCGTTTAGAGATTTTTTCCCTTACATACAAAAAAAAGCCCTAGAGAAGTGGCAAAATAAATGGGAAAATTTAGTAGAAAGCAATCAAAAGATGTTGGAAATTACGAGATCAGCAATTCCTTTTAATTACAGCAAAATGTCGAGGAGATGGGAAACGGCCCTTTGCCACTTAAGAATTGGCCACACACACCTAACACATGGTTATTTAATGGCTGGACATCCCCAGCCATTCTGTGATGACTGCCTAGTTCCTCTGACTGTGCGACACTTGCTGGTCGAGTGTCCCAGTCTTCTGGACATAAGAGAGCGCTTCCTCTCAGAGTGCTGTAATGAGGAAGGTGAATACCTTCTCTCCAGGGTACTTGGAAGGAATATTATTAGTCAGGCGAGTGGTATTTTTAGGTTTGTGGAGGAAGGAGGCTTCCTACAAAAGTTAAAACTTTTTAAAGTAAAGTATAAATGATATCATACTTGAAACTTAAATGTATATAAGAACATTTTTAATTTTTTTTTAATTATTATTTATTTAATTTTTAAGTACATAACGGCATATTTCCGGTGTCGAAGACCTAAGTTGTTGTCACACCATGGTACTTTTTTGCATCAATCAATCAATCAATCAATTGGTCATCTGTGTGAGAGATTTTAATTGATTCACGCATTCATTCATTTAATCGATTTCATTCAATCATATAATACTGCAGCGCTGAATGACCTTTGCAGGTCCCAGCGCTTGGGCTATGCCCTAAATT
The DNA here is from genome assembly GCF_015104395.2 of Macrobrachium nipponense. Lineage (NCBI taxonomy): Eukaryota > Metazoa > Arthropoda > Malacostraca > Decapoda > Palaemonidae > Macrobrachium > Macrobrachium nipponense. Next base: position 43,995,890 of record NC_087214.1, read on the forward strand.
CCATGATCAATCAATCAATCAAAGTCAGATGCTGGTGTCGGCTTTGGTGTAGCCTTCCCTGTTGTAGAGAGAAGCAGCAGATTATTGTCTTGCATCGAATTTTACAGTAGAATTATATGGAATTTTAAAGGCTTTAAAGGAAGTTTTAATTCGGAATGAAAATAATTTTATTATATATTGTGACTCAAGAAGTGTTCTTTAGTCGCTGGAATCTTTTAACCCTTTAAACCCTCTGATTTTAGATATATTGGAATGGTTGCTTTTACTAAAGAGAAGAAGGAAAGAAATAAAGTTCTGTTGGGTTCCTTCTCATGTTGGGGTGGCTGGGAATGAGAAAGCTGACCAACTTGCAAAGTCTGCGGTCAGCTCCTCAGAACCCACAAGATGCCTACTACCATATCGGGATTTGTATCCTCTAGTAGGTCAGAGAATTAAAAAATGTTGGCAGTCCCAGTGGGAGGATATTTTAAATAATCAAAAAATGCATAGTATCATGTCATCAGTGTCTCCTTGGTCATATCTGTATATGCCAAGGAGACGAAACGATGTTGTGCAGATTGAGGATTGGACATACAAGACTCATCCATGGGTTCTTGATGTCTCGTGAAAACCCTCCATTTTGCAAGAACTGTACTGTGCCCTTGACTGTGAGACATTTGCTGGTTGAATGTCCCAGACTTGGGAATTTGAGACATAGGTTCCTGTCGTGGGGATATGATAGAGCAGGTAATTTTATCCTATTTACAATTCTTGGAAAGGATTGTAATATAGAGCAGTTATATATCTTTATGAGGAAGGCTGGCCTCCTCAACAAAATTTAGATTATATAATAGAATATCTATGTAAGTGTTTATATATTTGAACAAATTTATTCATATAAATATATTTTTAGATTTTTTATATTAAATTAATTTTAGATTTAATTCTACTTTTTATCTAAATCTATTTCGGTGTCAATATCCGAGATGTTGTGACACCAGTTTTTAACCCTTAAACGCCGAAGCGGTAAAAAAAAAAATGTCTCCCGTGTGCCGGAGACGTTTCAGAGTGAGCGCGGGAGCGGAAAAAATATTTTTTTCAAAAAATCATAGCGCGCTTAGTTTTGAAGATTAAGAGTTCATTTTTGGCTCCTTTTTTTGTCATTGCCTGAAGTTTAGTATGCAACCATCAGAAATGAAAAGAATTATCATTATCATATATAAATAATGCGATATATGATAGCGCAAAAACGAAATTTCATATATAATTGTATTCAAATCGCGCTGTGCGCAAAACGGTTGAAGGTAGCAAGTTACTTTTTTTTTCGTTGTAATGTACACTAAATTGCAATCATTTTGGTATATAACAAATTGTAAAACGATAAAAGCAACACAGAGAAAATATTATCACAAAATAATGCATGAATTCGTAACGCGCAGACGTAAACACATATTTTTTTCAAAAATTCACCATAAATCTAAATATTGTCCTAGAGACTTCCAATTTCTTTCAAAATGAAGACAAATGATTGAATATTACTATACTGTAAGAATATTAGCTTACAAATGCAGTTTTCGACCATATCTGACGAGTTAAAGTTGACCGAATGTCGAATTTTTTTTATATATATTTTTTTATATGCAATTATTTCGGAAATAAGAAAAGCTACAACTTTCAAATATTTTTCGTTTTATTCTACATGAAATTGCGCACATTTTCATATATAAAACTATATGAAATGCCTAATATGAAACTGAGCAAATATTCCGAGAATGGGACTTACGCATTTCGGAGATTTGTGGCGGAGAATCCGCGCGCGGAGGGAAGGAAAGTTTTTTTTTTAAATTCACCATAAATTTAAATATTGTGCTAGAGACTTCGAATTTGTTTCACGATGAAGATAAATGACTGAATATTACTAGACTGTAAGAGTTTTATCTTACAATTGCGTTTTTCGACCATTTCGGTAGAGTCAAATTTGACCGAACGTGGTTTTTTTTCTATATCGTGATTTATATGCAAATATTTCGAAAATGAGAAAAGCTACAACCTTCAACTATTTTTTGTTGTATTATACATGAAATTGCGCACATTTTCATATATAAAACGTTATGTAACGGCTAATTTAAAATGGTGCAAACATTACCACAATCGCACGTATGATTTTTTCGGAAGAGTTACCGCACGGACGTAAAGAAAATGTTATTTTTTTCATAAATTCACCATAAATCAAAATATTGTGCTAGAGACTTCCAATTTGTTGCAAAATGAAGGTAAATGCTTGAATATTACTAGAATATAAGCTTTTTAGCTTACAATTGCGTTTTTCGACCATTTCGGTAGAGTCAAAATTGACCGAAGGTTGAAAATTTGTTACTTATCATTTTTTATATGAAAATATTTCAAAATTGATAAAAGCTACAACCATGGGTTGTTTTTAGTTGTATTGTGCATGAAATTGCGCACATTTTCATATAGAAAACTTTATGTAACGGCTAATTTAAAATGGTGCAAACATTACCACAATCGCATGTATGATTATTTTCGGAAGAGTTACCGCGCGGACGTAAGGAAAAAGTTTTTTCATAAATTCACCATAAATCGAAATATTGTGCTAGAGACTTCCAATTAGTTGCAAAATTAAGTTAAATGATTGAATATTACTAAAATATAAGAGTTTTAGCTTACAATTGCGTTTTTCGACCATTTCGGTAGAGTCAAAGTTGACCGAAGGTTGAAATTTTGGCACTTATCGTTATTTATATGAAAATATCTCAAAACTGAGAAAAGCTACAATCATGAGTATTTTTTTGTTGTATTCTACATAAAAATGCACACATTTCCATATATAATAGTCCATGTAACGGCTAATTTAAAATGGTAAAACAATTATGTCAAAGTGACGAAATAATTTCCGAGATGTGTCAGATACTTTTTAGTGCGGCAAGAAAGAAATTCGCGCTTGCGCGCCTGCGTAACGATTGTAAACAAAACAACACCTTGATCCGTGAACTCCCAGCATCCCCCAAGGCGCGTGATTCAAGAGTTTTTGGCTGGTAGGCCTAAAAGTATTTTTCTGCGAATTTTTAAAAAAACTTTTGTATGTCGACGTAAAATACGTCCAGTCGGCACCCGAGAGACAAAAAATGTCGACGTAAAATACGTCCAGTCGGCGTTTAAGGGTTAACAGACATAGTCAATCAATCAATTCTTGTCAATTATCTGTGGTAATGATCCTTTGTTTCCAAACTGACTTTTGTTATTGCTCATGACTCTTAGTCCAGCAGCATTCAGTACAGCTGAATTGTGACATAAGCTCTTCCTCCAGTCAGAGTTCTAGTTCAATAGGTCATGGACTTCTTGTTCACCTTTGCTGAGACACTCTTGTTAGGCTATGATGTATGGCTTGCTCTTATGTCATTCAGTCTTCAGTCTGTTGACCTTTGATTTTCTTAATTGTTGGTGTTATCCTTACTTAACAGGTTGTTTAGGACTTGCTTTTTTGTCGTCAAGAGTGTTCTCTCAAATGGGAGGCAAACCATTCCTTCACAGCTTAACCCAAGTGCCATATTAACTCTTGAATGAAACTTTCTTCATAGGTTCTCTCTCAAGACTGCCCATTTGACCAACATATTTACTGGCATGCTGTCTGGTCTTGGAGGGATGGGCTCTCTCTCTCTCTCTCTCTCTCTCTCTCTCTCTTCTGTACTGAATGTAAAGCATAGTCTCATGGCTGGTTTGGTTTCTGGAAGGAGATTTTAAGTTTTTTTTTTTTTTTTTTTTTTTTTGTAACCCCTCCCACCCAGATATGGATTGATGGTTCCAGATGTGATGCTTGATGTGCCCATTGTGCTGTAATATAACTTTCTTTAGGACTTGTGCTTCTAGGCTACAGTACTGGCCCTTTTTTTCTTTGTCTTAGGCTAAAAGGAGGAGTAACATGGAACAACCTTTCTTTTCTGGCTTTGTGTGGTAATTGATGAGTTAAAGGTGGTTCTGGGTGGGAACATCACCTTCTGTACTTATTTAAGGATACACAGAACTTCTTGTAAGACTGATCTTTAACCTTTTAAGATGACCTTTGCTGTGTTTTTGAGCTATAATGGCAGATGTCTGAGTAGCCATCTCTTTTTTTCATTCTACTAGACATCACCCAGAAACCCTTACATTTTTTTCTTAGGACCTGGGGTGGATGCTTTACAGGTGGTGCAAGCACTCAGGTCTGTCTGTACAGGGTAGTATTTTCCTTGAGTACTTTAGCTTAGTGCAAGTCTGATGGATAATACAAGGTTGACTAGACTTGAGAGTACTCTCTACCCACTATTTCCATTCTGGATCAACATCTAGACTGAAGTAAAAGCTAGATTCAAGTACAGTGGTACCTCGAGATACGAAAGGCTCAACTTACGAAAAACTCGAGATACGAAAGCCAGTACGAAAAATTTAACGGCTCTACATACGAAAAGTTTTCAAGATACGAAAGGTTTCTGAAAGTCCGAGATTCGCCCGGATAACAATTTTGAAAATCGCGCCGCCATCTTAGTACTAGTAGACTCGCCACCATCCTCCTGGCCATGAAATCCTTCTCTCCTATTGGCCAGCGTCCCTCCCATCATGCATCTACTATGTACACGTGGTGGCGTGGCTCGGCCACTCGGTACCAGCATTGTTATAGTACGCACGCGGTATTCGTTTTCGGGATAGTCAATGTGTATGTATTTAAAAAAAAAGTGACCAAGATCTCTCACATGGGATAAATGATCAAGGTCTCTCTCATGGGAAAACTGGAAACTTTGCAAGGTTGGTAGAATCTCCACTCCCTGCTGAACAGAGGGTGTAGACCAATCATTTACAACATGCATACCAGTAGTACGTATAATCAAGGCACTTCAGTTTATGTTGAAGGTCAGCAGCCGAACATTCAGTACCCAAATCAGTTGCAGAGAGAGCATTTGGTTGAACAGGGTTTTGATGGACACCAGGGCCAACAGTCATATGAGGTGCAAAAAAAGAAACTAGTGATAAAAAACAGAAAGTTGAAATTCTGGAAAAAAAAAAAAAACCTACGTAAAGTTAAAAAAAGTAAAAAAAAAATTAAAAATAAAAAAAAGAAAAAAAAACCGGCAGAAATTAATGCCGCTTTTCATAAAGTGCAATCATTTGTAGAAGACACCCCCCCGAAAAGGCTCACACAGGAACATTGTGAAAAGTAGGCAGAAGCAATCTTCCTTGGATAGTTACGTAATATGTAGTACATACGTATATTTTTAAAGTGTACGTACGTACATATGTACAAAAGAAAAAAAAAAAAGCAGAAATTAAAGCCGGTTTTCATAAAGTGCAATCATTTGTAGAAGACACCCCCCGAAAAGGCTCACACAGGAACATTGGGAAAAGTAGGCAGAAGCAATCTTCCTTGGATAGTTACGTATGTACGTAGCCTCACTCGAAAGGTAAGCTTCCACATTTTACGTACGTACAGTATATTTCTTGTTACCATGTACACTAATATACACTTTATTTACAGGATGTATTTTGCATTTTTTTTATTAATTTAGGTATTGAATGGTCCAAATTGTTGTAGTATTTCATTGTTTATAGGTCAATTTAGCTTTATTATGAAATTTACTGGGGTGTTTTAGGAGGGCTTGGAACGGATTAGCCATTTTACATGTAAAATGTGGTCCAAGATACGAAAACCTCATGATACGAAGGGCCCCTCGGAACGGATTAATTTCGTATCGCGAGGTACTACTGTACTTGCATTTCGAGCATCCAGTCTTAACACAGTATTTAATATACATCTCCCTCTGCTCTTCTTATCAAAAAATTGGGAAGGAAGCACAGGTAGAGCTGCTTGTTGGATGAATTTTGTCTGAATATGAGCAGCTGCCTTTCTGCTTAGAATTCTCTTACAGGATATTTCACTGTTCTCTGTTTCTTCCTTACTTGAGTACCACCTAGTAATGAGGATACTTTGGCCAAGGGCCAGCTGCTGTAATCAATCCTCTCTCCAGACTGAGAGAAGCTTACAGGAGTCATAACATCACCCGGATTACTCGCATAACTGAAAGCATGACATATCTGGGTGATCGTTAACTTCAGTCTGTCAATCAACTCGATAGGGACTACTTCATACTTGATGGTTGTCTCCTATTGAATCTGTAGGAACAAGTACCAAATGTTTCTCATGTATATAAACTAGAGCCTGTTATTAAGTCAAACCCACTCAAACAGCCCCACTTAGTCCCCGCAGTTGAAGGAAAGTGGCTAGTTCTGTCAGTAGGTGAGTGAGGGGTACTCACACACTCGCCACCCTTTTGCAGTTAACTACCTAGTTACCAACTTCGACGACCATATATACCAGCTCGTGATGGAGGACATCTTCCATTAAAAAAGGCTCTGGATTGTATAATTATAAAAAATACAAATTACTTTTTAAAAAATTGGGTGTACTTTCTTGAATGGGTCTGGACTTGACGACTAGTATTTCCTGCTCTGACACTGCAACCCCGTTTCTGATTTTGAGTTCCTCTCTCTCTCTCTCTCTCTCTCTCTCTCTCTCTCTCTCTCTCTCTCTCTCTCTCTCTCGTGGTCAGGTCAGCAACGTGACCTCGTTCTGTGTTAAAATATAGCAATCACGGTGAAGACGTAAATTCAAAGACATTGATTGCCAATTAATTAAAGTTGAACTTAAAGTATTGTTACTTGACATTTCTCTGCCGTGAGAGGAAATCGCACGAGGTATGTCGGAGTTTTTTTTTTTTTTTTTTTTTTTTTTTTTTTTTTTTTTTTTTTTTTTTTTTTTTTTTTGTTTTTTTTTTTTTTTTTTTTTTTTTTTTTTTTTTTTTTTTTTTGTTTTTTTTTTTTTTTTTTTTGCACCATCTTCTGTCCACTGAAATTCATTTTATCATAAAGGACCGTTAGTGAAAATAATAACTTTTGAAAAACCAATTTATCGTTAAAAATTAATGTTAAATTTAACGTAGAGTTATAGCATGAAATTTGGTAAGCTTCACAGAATGACTAGCTCCGTGTAATTACGTAAATTTCTTAAAGGAAAATGAGTAGTTGTGTAGAGAATAAATTCGAACGACACAGAAAACAATTTCTTAAAGTATAAATGGTTTCTTAACAGCAGGCATAAGGTGGAAGGCAACTATAATGATCAAGTTGAATTTTAGTGATACGGTTGAGTTCTTTGCATTAATTTTTTCTTGATGTGTTGGCGACAGTGGCGTAACTAAGGGGGCCGGCATCTTTAAAGCAGACCAGGTCTGGCTTAATTCTAGATTTACTAATCAGTTGGACTGTGATGTTGTTATTAGCGAATTCGATTCTAACAAAGCTCTTAGGTAGGTCCGTTGTATATTTGTTGTGTTGTTTTTGTTTCAGCTTTATGAAATAAAATGAAATGATAGAGACATTAATTTAATAAAATTAAATGATGGAGACATTAAAGATTAAAATGTTTGTTTCATTTTCACCACTTTAGTACTTTTAAATATGGGAGTAGGGCGGCACTTTTACCACCCCGGGCGCCACTAACACTAGTTACACCACTGGTTGGCGACCAAGGTTGAAACTGTAATATGCACAAATAAGTGAATGGAGCAGACAGTCTTCCTGAACCTGCATAAAAACTCAGCTGACCTACTGTCCGTGAGATGCTAATCCTTAAATTGCTATATGGGCATGAGGTTGGAAGTCCAAATTTTAGGGGTTTCCTCCTTCTGCTGCCGTAAATCCCATCGCTCAGCCTTGGTGAAATTTACTGCTTCATGGGCCCCCCGAACCTCCACCAAAAAAGAAATAAATAAATAAAAGAATTCAGGAAATCTAAGATGTATTTGCTAGTTACGTGGGCGTGATAAAGCTCTACTCTGAACTGGAGTCTGAACTCTGGACTTTATTTCAACTGCTGAATATAAACTCGAGACAGAGACATAAGACATACTAGTAGACCGCCAAACAGTCAGTTCTGAGAGCTATGCAGGTTCAGTAGTAAAAAAATAATAAATTCTTAAATCACCCCATTACCAGTAAACCGTTGTCTAAAGTTCAAAGTATCACAAGAGTAAACTAAAGATTTTATATTTTATAAATACAAATCACGAAAAAATAAACCAATACATATAGATATTTCTTTACATACAGAGGCAAAAGGTCTACGTTCTTATTTATTTGTTAATTGTTGAACTTTTGGAAATTTAGAAAATTTACATAATTTTATTTTACAGTCCAGGGCAAGATTGATTGATTGATTGTGTATTATATCTGGCGTCGCAAGTTCTGGGTAATTGATACCGAAATAAATTAAATAGAAAAAATAAATTTTTTAATAAATATCATATAAAAATATCTATAAATATATTTATAAAAATTTTGTTCATATATATATATATAAGTTCTTACATAGACAATCTATGTATAGTTTAAATTTGGCTGAGGAGGCCCACCTCCCTTATATAGATATATAACTGCTCTATATTACAATCCTTTCCAAGAATTGTAGCTAGGATAAAATTACCTACTCTGTCACGACCCCAAGACAGGAACCTATGTCTCAAATTCCCGAATCTGGGACATTCAATCAGCAAATGTTTCACAGTCAAGGGCACAGTACAGTTCTCGCAAAACGGAGAATTTTCACGAGACATCAAGAACCCATGTGTAAGTCTTTTATGTCCAATCCTCAATCTGCACAACATCGTTTCTTGTCTCCTTGGCATATACGGATATGACCAAAGAGACACTGATGACGTGATACTGCACATTTTTTGATTATTTAAAATATCCTCCCAATGGGACTGCCAACATTTTTTAACTCTCTGACCTACTAGAGGATACAAATCCCGATATGGTAGTAGGCATCTTGTGGGTTCTGGGGAGCAGACCACAGACTTTGCAAGTTGGTCAGCTTTCTCATTCCCAGCCACTCCAACATGGGAAGGCACCCAAGAGCGCATCATTTCTATAACCCTTGGTAAATGCAGAACCTAAAGTTAGGTATAATCCTAAATAGAGATCTACATATGAAAATATATAATTGTTAATTATACTGAATTATGTGCAATTTATAATTCTAATTTGATACCGTTGTTTTCCTGAAAGGCTCCTCAAAGACTTACTGATGCATATTCTTTCAGTGCAGCATTTTTCTTGGACCACTTTTTTTTTCTGAGGAATTTTCTATCTTTTTTTTATGCCTTATTAGTATCAGTTGTGTCATTTTTTTAATATTCCCCCTCATTTTGGGACCACCTTGACGTGGTGAGGGGGCTCTCGAACCTCAGGAATCTCTTCCCAGGTTCGAACCCAAGAGTCCCATATGACATTATATATTTTCGAGTAAACTTATGTGGACCTTTCCATTTTTTGCCAAAATTTTTGAAAGCAAATAAATGAGAAAACATATCATGGCTTAACGTGGAGTTAAATCCGAAGCTAAATAGTGAGAACTGTGGTAGATCCATCATCTACCCGACAATGTTCGGACCTGTTTTTCAGGCGGAACTATTCTGTGGAGCTGGACCACGGATTCCAGGGGGGGCCTGGTTCTAGGAATAGAACTCTCGGCATTCTATCCAGTTTGCCCATAATGTGATTAGGATGGGGATAATTGTATTAACATAATACTCTTAGTCCTAGCAAGCGGGTTCTGCTTACACTTGGGCCATACTAATCATGTTATGCCATCCCCTTTTGGGGTAGGGTAGGGATGCGGACATTTGGGAGTCCTTTCTCACTTGTGCCTTTGGCAGAAAATTTAACTTCGCGAAGGGCCAATGATATCTTTTCAAGAATTTTTGTGTGTGTGTGTGTGTGTGTGTGTGTGTGTGTGTGTGTGTGTGTGTGTAAAAACTCAAAATTTATGAACTGTGAAATAAATGATTTGAGTACCCCTGGGCCCCATGATGGAAAAACTACGGCACAGTTGATGACCATTGGCACGTCACTCCCGAATTTCCTAGGTACTGCCACAAGTAGTGAAAGTACTATAAAAGATACAAAGGAACACCCTGTTCCAAGTAAAGCAGCAGAGCCAGAAAACCAAATAGAGTGCATAAATACAAAAGAAACAAACAAAAATAAATTGGTAAACTCCAATATCGTAACAATGGAACCATATATGATGAACAATAATTCTGAATTAGAGACAAATAATCCTCTCAGCAATACAGAAAAATATAAAAATCATAATAGACAAGCAACATACATAAAACAAGGACCAAAAAGAAACAAAAATTACTGACTTAATCCCACATTGGTACATTTTGATGACCTCTTTGGACCAGATAATTGGTCAAGATTTCTAGTCCTCAAAGCTGACAACAAAATCTCAGCAGCGATGCTAGAAAACAAATTACTTAACATATATCCAACACAAGACATGGAATGCAGACACATCAAGGACAATGAATGGCTTATCCAAGTAACCAATAAAAAGCAGTCCACTGCCTTTTTAAGTATAACAGAAATAAATAATATAAAGGTAATAATTACAAGCCATGAAACATTGAATTATGTACAGGGTACAGTCATCCTACCCAATAGCGAGCAGGAGCTTCCTTCAAAACAACTATTGCTAGACTCCCTAAAATTGAGATATAACAATATCCACGATTTAGAAATATACTCTATTTCAAGTAGGAAAGATAAAAGTAAAAATATCAACATTGCCAAAATAAAATTTACAGGCCAAGACTTACCATTTAAAATAAAAATTCTTGGACAAAATAGAGAAGTTCGTCCTTTTGTTCCTAAACCATTACAATGTACACAGTGCTCAAGGTATGGACACACATACAAAAGATGCCGTAATAAAGCTATATGTGCAGTCTGTGCATCAGATGACCATACCACTAATTGGAACTGTAAACAATCAAAATGTATTAATTGTGGACTAGCCCATCACGCAAAATCTAAGGAGTGTTCATTTACCAATATAACACAGAACTTCAGTTGTTAATAAATAGGACAGGAATGTCAGTCATGGAAGCCAGACTTGAGCTAAAAGTAAGAGGCGTTAACAATCCATCCAAACCCCCACCTTTTCAAATGTGGACTAAAAATCAAGACATCAAACAGCACAATGACAAACAAGATAGTATAAACATGGAAACTGGATTTCATACCAATAATACTGAAACCCAAAATAAAAGTGATATTACAACAACCAATACCACCACCAACATAGATGATTCAGTTATCCATGGAAAAGAACTTCCAATAGAAGAAGAATTAAATAATGATGATAATCGAACTGGCAAAAAGAAAAGAATTCTAGAAAGAACCCACCTAAGGGAAAAAAAGTAAATATTGAAAATTACAATCAATTCAGAGAGACTCCAACTACACCAGGAGAACATTTTAAAAAAGATATTAAACTAACCTCATCACAAGTGGAAATACACAATTACCCTCAATCTCAATCAAACAGCCAACATCTGGACAGTAAAGATCACTCTTTACAATTTCCATCAAATAATACTAATGAAAATCATACCATTAAACCAAACCAAAATATAACTATCACCCCCCAACCATCCACAAGACCGAAATATCCCATTAACAACAACAAAACAAATAACCCCTCAAACCAACAGTCCTTATCACTACAGAAAAGGAACAATAGAATTACAAAACCAGAAATTTCTAAAGCTAGACCAAAAACTTCTGAACCAATAATTAACATTACCAAACATGCTTCATCTTGTGGTTGTAATGAATGCTTTGTAAGTACATATAACCAACTAACTACCAAGACAGAGGACACAGTACGAAATTGTATTGACAATTTTACCAAATTAAGGAGGTGCCCTTTAACACACCAACATGAGAACGAATTATGTTCTGAATCCTTAAAATACAAAAAGGAAATTATAAAATCAAAAATAGACTTATTAATATTCAACTATGAAAAACAAACAACTGCAGAATCTAATAACCAACATACAAATACAACGATTAAAAAACCACAAATAAATTCAAATGCATATAAACTACGAGATAAAGTAAAATCAGCAATCAATTTACAGAATTTAACACCAATTCCTCCCAATAATGGAATATAAAATCATTCAATGGAATATAAATGGTCTCTTAACCCGACTACGTCTGGGTGAATTACAAAGAATCATACGAGACCACAACCCAATGTGCATATGTCTACAACATATAGGAAGTAACCCTACAAATATCCAACACTATAAAATTGCCTGTTATTCACCAACTGACGGTGGAAAATTAGGCACAGCCATATACGTTCATAATAGCATTACATATGAAACCTGTTGACATACCATCTATGCCATATCAAATAACATCAATTAAACTGTATATGCCTGATAAAAGTAAAATTACTATTTGTAATTTATATAACCAACCAAATTTCAATGCAAATTTCAGTGATTTTTCTGAACTTATTAGCAAAAGTATACAGGAACCACTACTTATAGTAGGAGATTTTAATGCACATAATCCATTATGGGATATTAATAACCCCACTGACACATCCGGAATCAACATAGAGAATACTATAATGAAACACAATCTGTATTGTCTCAATGAAAGCGAAGTTCCATCATATTTTCAAATACACACCTAACCTTTTCTTCAATTGACATTTCATTATGTTCAAATGATGTAGCGGAGAAATTTGAATGGAACGTCCTAGACGATTCATACACAAGTGACCATTTCCCAATCATTCTGAACTACTTAAGTAATGTCAAAATATTGCCACCTACAAGATATAATATCCAAAAAGCTAACTGGGATAAATATTCCTATACACACGAAACATACCACCATTCCCACATAATGAAGATCACAATACTACATGTGAATCCTCTCAAACTTCATAATAAATGCTGCAGATAAAAGTATTCCAAAAACCAAAACACATTCCACAAAATCCCCTGTCCCATGGTGGAATCCAACATTAACAACATTAAGTAAAATAAAACATATATTGAGTCGCAATCTAAACAGACTCAAAACTCGCCTTAAATCACTCAACAAAATGCCCTATAGTATAAACATATTAAACAAAATAGTTGTTATAACAAAACATAACAATTAACCACATTAAACCACTATATAACAAATATACAGCCAAATTTAGAAAAACGGTAATAGCTGAAAAAATCGCATCATGGAAGGAATATGTCTCAAACATATCTTCAAACACATCCACAAGGGATGTCTGGCAAAGATAAGGAAATCAATGGAAAACATATAAGACCTCCAAGAAGTGCAATACATTTAAATGGAAAAATATACCATGATACTTATGAAATATCAAACATAATTGGGAAACATTTTGAAAACATCAGTGCTTACTCCAGCCTAGATACACATTTTCAAAGTATCAGAAAACAAAAAGAAAATATAATACTCAATTTTGAAACTCTTGAAGACCTGGAATATAACTATATTTTTAACATGGATGAACTAGATAATGCCATCAACTCTTGTCATCCCTCTGCACCAGGATATGATAAAATATCATTTGAATGATAGAAAAATTAGCTCCTATAGCTAAATCATATTATTAAAATTTTACAATAGTATCTGGCTAAAACGTGTCTTTCCTGATAAATGGAAACATGCCATAATTATTCCAATAAACAAACCAGGAAAGGATGCAAGTAATCCATCCAATTATAGACCGATATCTCTAACAAGTTGCCTATGCAAAATCTTAGAAAAAATGGTTAATGCAGATTAACGTATGTAATAACCAAAGAATCCATTTTAACACCAACACAATCTGGTTCAATAGCTGGCAGATCAACCCTAGATCCCTTAACACATTTAGAAGATCATATCAAAAAAGGCTTTGAACAAAAGAAATTAACAGTAGCTATATTTTTTGATATAGAAAAAGCATACGATACAACATGGAAACATAACATCATGCAAAAACTCCACTCCAAGGGACTAAGAGGCCACTTACCAATATTTATTAAGAACTTCTTAACAAACAGAACTTTTCAAGTAAGAGTAGAAAATTCCTACTCAGTAACCTATAAACTGGAAGAAGGAATCCCTCAAGGTAGTGTCTTGAGCTGTACATTGTTTGCTTTAGCAATCAATGACATTACTATAAATTTACCAAGTGGTGTAAAAAACAGTTTATATGTTGATGACTTTGTCATTTACTATACGAGTAGTAATCTGAGACATGCTCAGAGAGTTCTCAGTACTGCCATTTCAAATATATGTAGTTGGGCAAATTCAGTTGGATTTAAATTTTCAACTGATAAAACAAAAGCAATCGTCTTCTACAAAGACAAAAGGTGGATGAAGAACCAAACAATCAAACTGCATCTTTATAGCACTGAAATACAATTTTGTACAAAAATCAAGTATCTAGGAGTAATATTTGATCAACATTTAAATTGGAAAGAGCACATCAAATACATTAAAGCCAAGGGCATCAAAGCCCTTGCCATATTAAAAAAGTTATCACACACTAATTGGGGAGCAAAGCGAGACATTTTATTAATGATATATAAGGCAACAGTCTTATCCATAATAGATTACTGCTGTCCAATATATTCATCCGCCTCAGAATCTGCATTAAAATCTCTCGATGCAGTGCACCATGAAGGCGTGCGATTGTGCACAGGAGCTTTCCGATCGTCCCCAACAAACTCACTTTTGGTGGAGGCAGGTGTTTTGCCCTTAAAACATCACCGTAATTTAATAACAATACAAAGAGGTCTTTCAATGCAAGCAGGATCGTCTCCTGCAACTTACTGCTTCCAAAACTGTAATCAAGTAACAGCAGTTAATAGTACTAGCTCTTTCCCAAAAAGAGCTAGATACATAATGAACATACATAATATGAATCCAATTTTTCACCCACCAATGGAATTGCCACCACCATGGATTTTAAATAGAGTAAAGATATGTACCTCCCTGTCTTACCTACTCAAAAACAAATGACAAGTACGGAAATGTACCGCCAACATGCTTTGGAGCACATTAGAAGAAAAGGCGACAAATTTATGATATATACAGACGGCTCCAAAATAATGTTGGAGTAGGAGCATCTGCATATTCGAAAAATATGTTAAGTAAAAAAAGCCTACCTTCAATATCATCAGTATTTACTGCTGAAGTCACAGCCATACAGATGGCTCTAGATATGATATCTGAGGCAAAAGCAAGTGTCTCTGTTATTTTCAGTGACTCACGTAGCGCTATAGATGCAATAAGACAGTATAAACCAGGAAACCAAATAGTACAGGAAATTCAAATAAAAATTCATCAAACTCCTCCAATCAGGAATATCAATGGAAATATGTTGGATCCCAGCACACGTGGGAATAAAAGGAACTGAATATGCAGACTCTGCTGCCAAATTAGCCGCACTATCCCTCCAACAATTTCATATGCCCCAGTGTCAGACTGGGTAAAATCAGTTAAAACATTAATTTACCAGGATTGGAAAGAAGAATGGGCCTCTGTGCCAACAACAAATAAACTTAAAAATATAAAAACTGAAGTCTATGCATGGAGGACATCCTCACAGGAGGAAAGAGCAAAAGAGGTGATCCTAGCAAGGCTACGTATAGGACACACAAGATTCTCACATGGTCACTTGATGTCAACACCACATGCTGACCCAGTGAAATGTAACAGATGTCAAACACCCATGACAGTACAGCATTTGCTTGTTGAGTGCCCAAATTGGACCCAGCAAAGATCTATTTATCTGCGGAGTCGGAAATGAAAAATATTCTTGCGGAAAGCAGGGATTTTTCAATTAATAAAATCATAAATTTTTTAAATAAGACGGGTTTCTCAAATAAAGTCTATTTTTTTTTTTTTTTTTTTTTTTTTGTTTTTTTTTTTTTTTTTTTTTTTTTTATTTTTTTTTTTTTTTTTTTTTTTTTTTTTTTTTTTTTTTTTTTTTTCTCAGGATTGATCCCTGGAGAAACCAGCCCGAGAAGAGTCTACTTGAGACTCAGAGGTCTGGAAAAACTAACACCTATTAATAATAATAATAATTTTTTTAATATTGAAAATGACATTTCCTTGCATGCTTACATAGGGCTCAAAGAAGGGATGTGGGTCGGACAGTCTCCCTGTTTTCACCTTTAAGTAGAACAGCAACAGTTACTTCATCAGTTACCTAAGCAGAATAGCATCAGTTACTTTGTAGGATCCCACGTGGACCCCCACACCTTCATCCCACTGGCCAGCTTATATCTTCGCAACAACATTATTTGACATGACAATAATAATAAAAAAGATATATATATACAAAAGATGCATGATGTATGCTGTGTTTCTTGTGTACACACGTTGGCGCGCAGAGTTGTTGTTGTTAATAGGAGATTAGCTGGCCATTGCAATGAAGGTGTGTGGAGTCCACGTGGGACCCTACATCTTCATCAGTTACATTAGTTTTAATTTCTGATGATGGGAAAATAGACACACCTCTTGACATTTGAGTTGAACATTTTAACAAACAAATTGAGCTGACACGGTCGAAGGTAGTCGATTCTATTTTTTTTAAAGGTTGATGAGATTGAAGATGATGTCATTGGTAAGACAGGAAAGAAAATTCTGACGCATTAAATTCTTCACATTCTGATGGTTAGAAGAGGAAGAACAATGGTAAGAAGAATCCTCCTGAAAGTTGAGTGTCCAGAAAATACGAGGAATTCAAATTAGCGACAGCAAATTTAAGGAAAACCAAATACATACACTATGAATTTTGAAACTAAGTGAGAGAAAGATGAAGTTGTACAATATTGGCAACGTAATTATACATAAGAGCCTTTAACACAAAATCATATTCGATGTATCTTGTCAACAACCTGATTGAAAGCTGTGAATATTTGCAGAATGTCGATCGAGAGTCTTAGGAACATGATTTCAAGAGTTTCTGATGAGTCGACTGCTGGGAATACCTAGCATTACATTTCAAAATTGGATCCATTTCTAGAATACACGTCACTGTGCATTTCTGTTGTCAAAGGTGTGGTCGTAAAGAAACTTGTACACGGCTTTTTAGGAAACGACCGGCTATAGTAGTCGATGTTTGAGGTTGAGCTAAGGCTTGTGCTGGAACGGTGTCAAAGCACAATTTATGAGACTTTTCCTTTTGTATGGTTCACCCTTGCTGTGTTATTACTCCTTTGCTCGTGCTTTTTCAAGTATAGTGTATCTATAGTACCAAATGTATTTTAAAAATAAATTCCTTCCTGTTTCCAATACCTTTTTCTTTCTGACAGATCTAAAGGCAGTAAGATTCTTCTTTATATTCTTCATATGGCTGCTGTGCGAGTCTATATCTGTTCTTATATGTTGATATATGCTGGGTAGTAAAATAAAGACTCTTCGATTTCAGTTATTTCTTCACAACATAAACATCTCCTTGTAATCTTCTCCTGTCATTTAGTTCAAATGTGTCTAATTAAGTCCTGCAGCATTAAGTTTTTTCAGTGTTATCATACAAAGTTTCTTTAAAGTTTTACTTCAATCTCCTATAGATTTTTATTGATTATGGTAACCAGGTTTGTTTGCTGATATTGGAAATCATAATTTCTTCATATTCTTGCACTTGGATCTCAAGGCATTGTAGTGACAAGCGTATACAGAAAAGCATGAAGAATTTATATATATATAAATAATATATATATATATCCATATATATTATCTATATATATATATATATATATATATATATATATATATATATACACATACTTATAAATTCTTCTGTACATAGTATAACTGACAAAGAGGGTATAAATTCAGAAAAAAAACTTGCAATATATTTAATTTCTTGTAGATTTTTCTTACTTTCAATTGATACATACCTCAAAAACCAGTCGTTTCCATGAACAAATGCATACATATTATATATATTCTCTTTACATGCTTACACATGTGTCTAAACATCTAAAATGAATGTCAAGTCATTTACATATCCAAACAAAGACATCAGAAAGACGAAGTCGTATCCATAGCAGTTTTGGTGGTCGTCTTCGAAGCAGCTCCTTTATACTGATCGCTTCAGCTTCAGTTGGTTGCAGTGACCAGCTGGTATTCACAGATGTAACTGTTAGATTGAGAAGAGAGGAAGACAAAAAGAGAATGAATATCTGTGCTACTTTCTTCTTCTTCTTCTTTTGGTATCTGAAAAGGAAAAGGTTACTTGGAGTTGCATTACCTGTATACCATTGTTCGTCCATTTATATATTACAAAAATGCCGTCATAAATCTGAGCACATGGATGAAGGGAAGATTTTTTTTTATTATCGTCTTATTCGCTGTTATTATGGTTCATTCGGTGAAAGTTTCCACATTTCCTCTCTCTCTCTCTCTCTCTCTCTCTCTCTCTCTCTCTCTCTCTCTCTCTCTCTCTCTCTATATATATATATATATATATATATATATATATATATAATAAAAGGATTCCAAAAAACACCAAAATATAAAGCGAAAATATTATATTTCAGAGACTGCTGTCTAGGTATTCAGGTAGATGAATGAGAAAAGTCACAGAAAAGGTTGTATATATACCAAGAGATCCATCCACAGGCAACCCATTTTAGGTCACTCCCACTGATAATCTTCCTTTAATCCTCTTAAGCGTTTGTTGAATGAAAACTATATCAATGACATCTGAATCCCATGCGCCCTTTGAGAGATTCATTACCTGTCTCTGTTTATTAAGGCCGATTCGATCATCTGACTCTTGTACTGGCAGTTTCTGCTATAAATAATTGACAAATTCCAGTTTATTCTGTGTTTAAGTTCACTTATATGGTTGAAAATAGCTGAGTTCTGTTGTCCATTCCTAACTGACCGTTTATGTTGTATTAATCTCTGGGGAAGTGATTTTCCTGTAAATCTGATGTAAGATTGATCACAGTCCAGGCATGGGATTTCGAAAACGACTGTGTCCTTAAGGTATGTCTTTTGTTTGACGTTAATCAGGGATTTGGCTAAGGTGTTTGCATAAGAAAATGCAAAAGGGTTAGATTTTCTGAGAGTCTGGGTCACAGTCTTCATTCTGTCCAGGTGTGGAATTTTTATTTTATTATTGGGTGTCTCTCTGGTCTTGTCTTGAGGGGTTCGGTAGAAAATGACATTTGCTTTTGTATTGCTTTCTCAATTATATGGCTAGTATACCTTAAAGACGAAAGCTGCTTACGAATTAGTTAGAAGTCTTTTTCCAGGAAATCTGGGGAACAAATTTGTAAGGCTCTTAAGAATAGGTTGCTGGCTACGCCAATCTTGATAGGAATGTTGTGATAGCTAAAGTAGTGAATGTATGAAAGTGAGAACGTTGGTTTTCTGTATATGGTAAATTTGTATTCTATCGTATCTCCGATTATTAAAACATCAAAAAAAGGAATTTTTTTGTCTGTTTCTCATTCACCTTTAAATTTGAAGCTGGGTACTAATGCGTTTAATTTTGAAATAAATTAATTAAAATTGCCCCATGTATTATTCCAAAATGTTAGAATATCATCTACATATCTCATCCTAAGCATGTTTTTGATTTTTATTGCCTTTATTACTCTGGTTTTAAAGTATTCCATGTACAGATTGGCTTAAACAGGACTTAAAGGACTTACAGAATGATTCCCCAAATTAAAATACGTTATCATTAGATAAACATAATTCAACAAACTTTATTATTTTGTCAAATGCCAATGGGAAATTATCTGAATAGGGGCTAATGGTAATCATGGACAGAGACTTCTACATCAACAAAATCAACCAACTCCTTAGCGACACAAACACTTCGACAAACTGACGAAAAATCCCCTCCAAAACGTCCCAACAGAATTTTTTTCAGAAACTAAGATTAATTTGCCAAGACAAAAAGAGCATTGGACTATTAGCGAAATTTAAAGTAATTAATCCAAAACTACCCTACTTTTATGGCCTTCCTAAAACTCACAAAGACAATCTTCCATTCAGACTCACCAATTCATATGCCGGAGCTTTCAATTACAAAATTTCTAAATTGTTAGCTGGCCTCCTTTCCCCCTTTTTAGGCACTTTTTCTCCCAGTCACATTAAACATTCGGAAGATTTCTGTCACAAAGTCAGAGAAGCACATAGACCACTTCACAACATAAAACTTTTAAGCCTTGACGTAGATTCCCTATTCACAAAAGTACCAGTACAGGACGTTCTTCAGTTTTTGAGGGAAAAATTAGCCCCCTATTCAGATCATTTCCTATTGACAAAATAATAAAGTTAGTTGAATTATGTGTATCTAATAATGTATTTTCATTCGGGGAATCATTCTATAAGTAAAAATTAGGGTGTAGTATGGTTAGTCCTTTAAGTCCTGTTTTAACCAATCTGTACTTGGAATACATTGAAAACTACAGCAACCTATTCTTAAGAGCCTTACGAATTTCTTCCCCAGATTTCTTGGAAAATTAATTCTAACTAATTCGTAAGCAGCTTTCGTCTTTAAGGTATCCTGATCATATAATTGAGAAAGCAATTCATAAAGCAAACATAATTTTCGACCAACCCCCTCAAGACAAGACCAGAGAGACACCCAACAATAAAATAAAAATTCCACACCTGGACAGGATTAAGACGGTGACCCAGACTCGGAAAATCTAACCCTTTTGCATTTACTTATGCAAACACCTTAGACACATCCTTGATTAACGTCCAACAAAAGGCATCCTCTAAGGACACAGGGGTTTACAAAATCCCATGCCTGGACTGTGATCAATCTTTCATTAGATTTGCAAGAAAATCACTTCCCAAGAAATTAATACAACATAAACAGTCAGTTAGGTATGGACAACAGAACTCGGCTATTTTCAACCATATAAATGAACATAAACACAGAATAAACTGGATTTTGTTACGTACAATTTATAGCAGAAACTGCCGGTACAAGAGTCAGATGATCGAATCGGCCTTGATTAAACAGACAGGTAATGAACATCTCAAAGAGTGCATGAGATCCAGATGTCATTGTAATGGTAATCGCTTCATAGCAACAAAGAAGTTAAAGGAAGTGAAAATATAATTTCTTCTAGTAGGTCTGCAACATGGATGCATCCGCACGTGTTGGAGGCGCCTGTTCTCATGATTGTTCTAGAAACGTCAGTTGGGGTATGGAACTTGACAGGCGCCGACGTGATGTGAGGAACGCCGCGATTTCTGATGCAATACTTCGTCGAGATCCTTCTAAGAAGTTCCGGTAATTTCGGAAGCCTGTGACGTTCGCTGGTAGGCCGCTGGTATGACTAACGAAGTAGGAGGGAGGAGATCATCAGTGAGAGCAGCAGAGATCATCAGTTAGAGACCAGCAGAGATCAGAGCAAAGATCATCACAGAGAGAGATAAGAGAAGAAGAAACAGACGAAGGATCAGAGAGGAAAAGGCGCTCGAGAGTTTGATCGGAATCTGGTCAAGTCATCCAGTTAGAGAGAACGACCGAGGTATTTTCGACGTAGAGCAAGCCTTGAGAGCATAAACATTCTATAAGAGGTTTCGAGGAGTTCTTGCCCTTCGAGTATCAAGAATAGAAATTGTTTTCTGCAATACGGAGTCAAGAAGACGTCTCCAATTACAGTTCTCCTATTGTGAAGCCCCCGCTTCGAGCATAGATCTTCAACAGCGAAAACTGGCCAGCAAGTATTTGCATTACCTCACTGTTTCCCCAGTTCACGCATTCTAAGATGTTACTTATGCTATGTAAATAGGAGAAACCATTCTGCATTTATCTTTGTTAGTAAGCTTGCAAATAAACCTTAGTTCTGTAAGTGTTTCTTTCTATATTCATATCCCCAATTTCAACTGTTGATGTTAAATTCTTTTTGTTTATCATAATATTGAACTTGATGCGGACCTCTTTTGGTTCGTGACAGTCATTGATAAGGTTTTCATTCAACCAACGCTTAAGAGGATTAAAGGAAGATTATCATTGGGAGTGACTTAAATTGGCTTTCCTATGGATTGATCTCTTGGTATAAATGCCACCTTTACTGTAACTTTTCTCATTCATCTACCTGAAGAGGAAGACATCAGTCTCTAAAATATAATATTTTCTCTCTATACTTTGGTGTCTTTATGTGCTCCTTTTATTAGATGGAATTCTGTTGTAACAACATTTTTACCAGTCACACACACACACACACACACATATATATCTATAGTATAATATAAATATATAATAATAATCTATATATATATATATATAAATATTAATATATTATGCTATATATATAAGATATATATATATATGTATTAGTCATATACATATATATATATATATATAATATTATATGTATATATATATATTATATATATAATATATAATATTATAATAATATATATGTATATATATAATATATAAAATATATTAATATATTAAATATTATTAATATAATATTATTTAGTATATAGTATATATATGTTATATATAATGTATGTATTTAATGTATAATGTAATCATATATATCTATATATATATATATATATATATATAATTTTATTTAATATATTATATATGATATATATATATATACATATAATATATATTATATGAATATGTATATATATATATTAATATATATATATATATGTATTATACATATATATATATCTATATATCTATATATATTTATATATTATATATATACATAATATATATGTATATATATATATGTAAACAAACAAGGACCTCTGTCACCACATGCTTGTGGTTGATTCAACAATGCAATGGTATTTTCAGGTTTATGATCATCCTTAAAATGTACAGCTTGAAAATTGTGACCGTGTGATATCCGATAATCCTGGATTATCCCTTTTAATTTTTACCCTTTTGATAATTAACCATCTGGTATTCCTGATCTTGTTTGTACCTGAGGCCTTCCTCTCCAATTGTATTTTGGTAGCTCCTTGACGATGTCTGAATAAACGAAAGCGCTTGGATTTCTGACTATCAATTTCCCGTGGTATTCGCTTATTTATGAAGTCACGTGCAAATACTGTGATTTTTTAAGCATAATGGAAACCACACGAACTTCTACGCCTTTTCTTTGAAATTTCTGAGCCTTGTTCTATTCGTGACATCCTTCTGTAATGCTCTTATCATCGCACACAAACTGAAACTCCGACTCAACTTTCTACGGAAGTGCATGAACGAGCAAGTGATGCCCAAGTCGATTTTACCAGTGAGAATTCTTCGCCTAGCAGAGCAACCTTTCGACGAGTTTCAACGCATCATACTTCAGAAACACATCGACATCACAAAAGTGGAAGTAGATGATGCGTTCCGTACACTGTCGATTGGAAGAATCGGATGCTGGATTATTGCTACGGAAAATTGAGAAAGTGCTGCAACCGTCTTGAAAGGAAGCTCCAAGTCAAGCTGAAAAATCTTATTGCTGATAGCGACTGAACTAAGCATGCCAACGTGGACTTCATGATTAATTTATCTGACAAACCAGTGGATAGTGCTACGACAGCGGCTTTGGGATATGGGTTAAGCTTTGGTGTATTTAATGGTAACCTGGACTGTGTCGACATCTCAAAATCCTTTTGTTATTTAGAAAAATTGAATCAAAACCTATGCCCTGATGATATCAATATTTGTAAAGGTATTGTGTATGGTGCTATGAGTAAACCTTCTCCCCCTAATGTACCCGTGAGATTTCTCCAGGCTTTTAAGAAAATTAAAGAAGACGAAACAGTGAAGGTGTGACAAAAGCAGATAAATCTAATGCATTGGTAATAATGAATAAAAGTGACTATATAAGTAAAATAATGACATTGCTAAATGACACTGATACTTATACGAAACTGAGGTCTGACCCTACACAGACAGTTAACTCCCATTTTAATAAAGAAATTAAATCCATTTTGAAGGGCTTGGACCATTTAATTAAACAGTTTACACCGCAATGCGCCTCCCTACCTTACATGTATGGTTTAGTCAAGACACATAAAATCAATAACCCTATCAGACCAATCATTAGTTCAGTGGGCTCAGTTACGTATAATTTATCTAAATGGCTTGTAAAAATTCTTACTCCTTTGGTAGGAAATATTTCTAACATGAATGTTAAAAACAATGTTGATTTTATAAACAAATTGAATAGTTTAAATTTGAATTATGATTTTAATATGGTTAGTTTTGATGTCTCTTTATTTACAAAAGTGCCTGTAGATGACTTACTTGAATATTTGGAAGAGGAATTAGAGCGTCATGACATTCCCTTAAGTGTAGCAAATCTCATTAGTCTCATAAGGTTATGTATCAAGATAGTAAATTTTGTTTCAATGGGGAATTTTTTGTACAAAAGTTTGGCATGGCTATGGGTAATCCCTTATCTCCTGTCCTTAGCAATATTTACATGGAATTTTTTGAGACAAAACTCTTACCAAGAATTTTGCCCCAAAGAGTTATTTGGTTTAGGTACGTGGATGATATCTTCTGTATTTGGCCAGTTCACAAAAACCTCCAGGAATTTCTTAATAATCTCAATAATTTAGTCCCTTCTATAAAATTTACTGTAGAGGAAGAAAGAAATTGTAATCTGAATTTTCTTGATGTAACTGTCCATAGAAATGATAGAAATTTCACCTTTTCAGTCTTTCGAAAATCAACTAATATTGCCTCTTTTGTTCATTACTACTCCAATCACCATCAAAATGTTAAATTCTCTGTTTTTTTCTGGAATGTTCCTAAGGGCTTTACGTGTCTGTAGCCCGCAGTTTATTGACGCTGAATTAAAACTATTTATGATATTGCATTGAAACTTAATACCCAAGGACTTTTGTAGATGTGGCATGGAAAAGAGCTAGAAAAACATTTTATTCAACTAATGACAAACTTGAATTTAGTAAGCATAACATTCTAAAATTACCTTATGATGAAAGGTTTTTAGATATTCCTAGAATTTTAAAGCTTTTTAACATAAATGTTGTTTTCAGTAATATTAATGTCAAGAGTTTAGTAATCAAAAATTCTCTTAAAGATCTTCCAGGCTGCATATATCAAATTCCTTGCAAAAAGTGTGATAAAGTCTATTACGGACAGACCGGCAAATCTCTTTCACAGCGTCTCAAGCAACATCAATATTCTGTGAGAACTGGGCAAATATCGAATGCATTATTTGTACATATGAGATTTAGACCATCCTATAACTGTAGTCAAGCAAGAGCCTTAGTCCATGTAATGACACAGTTAAAAGGAATATCATTGAATCTTGTTTTATCAAATCAAATAATAGAAATGTTCTAAATTTAAGTCTTGTTTATTTAAACTTGATGCTTTCATAATGAAAAAAGTTGTAGATAAATATAAGCAACAAAATTAATATATTCAGTTTTGACATGTTTTGGACTGTAAAGATACTTTGTAATTTCGGTTAGGGTCAGAATCTGTTTAAGTTTGTGACCGTGTGATATCTGATAATCCTGGATTATCCCTTTTAATTTTTACCCTTTTGATAATTAACCCTCTGGTATTCCTGATCTTTTTTTGTACCTGAGGCCTTCCTCTCCAATTGTACTTTAGTAGCTCCTTGATGATGTCTGAATAAAGACGAAAGCGCTTGGATTTCTGACTTATCAATTTCCCGTGGTATTCGCTTATTTATGAAGTCACGTGCATCTACTGTGATTTTTTAAGCATATATATATATATATATATATATATATATATATATCATATATTACAGTAGAACCTCTGATCTCGACGCTAATTCGTTCCAAAAGGAGCGTCGAAATTCGATTATTTTGAGATATGAGTCAAGTTTTCCCATAAGAAATAACTGAAAATGGATTAATCCGTTCCAGACCACCAGTTATTACCCTACCCTTGCCTTTTTATACAATACATTACATGTAAAATACAGCTAACTAATTTCAGTGTTAAATAAATATCATAATAACTTATATGTATACTTTTAAATGTATAATATACTGTATAAAAGAAAACTGGTCTACTTCCATCAGATTGTTGACCGAGAGCGCCATAGGCTACCTAGGTAACTATGCAAGTAGACTGTAGTAGTGTAGTGGGTAAGCACAAAACGTGTTGCTAACATAATAAAACATTGAAAAGCATGTCTAATTATTACAGTGAAATAATAAACTATTAAAATTAAACCCAATTTATATTTATCAAGAATTTACAAAAAATTGGCTACATTAAGTCGGCAGGATGTGGCATGAAAGGATGTACGCTATAAGCCCTGGTGGCTTATAGCAGGACTATGGTAGTAAACAAACCATATCGTTGATATAAACCTATAAACGTTTATGTTCAGAATTACAGTCGACTGTAATACTGTATACAAAAACACTGTAAAACTATCATTTAGTTAAATGTTATGACATAACAGCTTTACTAACGGTTTTGTTTCCATAAAATATCCTTATAAAACAGGAGCGTCTTCTATGGACACAAATTTTTGTCTAATATCAGGGCTGGTTTCAAGGTTATTGGACTAAGAAAAATAATTTTGGTACATGGTAAGTATATACACGTATAAGTAAAAGAATCTTCTTAATTTCTATAATTACTATATCATTACATTACGTACCAGCATCTCTTGAGTTTAATATCAGGCTAACCTCTTTACGAGGACGCTTACAAACTAAGCATACAGATTGCGTTCATTACCGCGCACACGTTACGTATGTAAACTGGTGTCATTACCAAATCTCGTACGTAAACATAGACGTATTTTTATAGTAAACACAAAAGAATAATCATAATTTCTGTAACTACTACGTATACCACAGCGGCTTCTCTGATTTAAACTAAGGCTAACCTCTTCTTCACCAGCAAGCTTAACAAAGCTTAAAGATTGCGTTCGCTACCAAACCACACTCACGTTACGTGGTTTCACTACCAAATCTCGCGTAAACATTGACGTATTTTTACAGTAGACATAAAAGAAGAGTCATAATTTCTGTAACTACTACGTATACCATAGTGGCTTCTCTGAATTTTAAACTAAGGCTAACCTCTTCTTTACCAGCAAGCTTAATAAAGCTTAAAGATTGCATTGCTACTGAACCGCACGTGTTATGTATGTAACAGTAGTTTCACTACCAAATCTCACACGTAAACATTGACTTATTTTTACGGTAGACATAAAAGAATCTCTTAATTTCTCTAACTATGCACTACGTATACCATAGCGGCTTCTCTGATTTCAGCTAAGGCTAACCTCTTCTTTACCAGCAAGCTTAATAAAGCTTAAAGATTGCGTTGCTATTGAACCGCACACGTTACGTAGGTAACAGTGGTTTCACTACCAAATCTCGCACGTAAACATTGACATATTTTTACAGTAGACATAAAAGAATCGACTTGATTTCTATAATTACTGTATACCATAGCGGCTTCTGAGTTAAGCTAAGGCTAACCTCTTCTATGCTGGCAAGCTTAAAAAGCTTAGATTGCATTGCTACGCATGTAACAGTGTTTTCACTACCAAATCTCACACGTAAACATTGACGTATTACAGTAGGCATAAGAGAATCGTCTTAATTACTACACATATATATACCATAGTGGCTTCTCTGATTTAAGCTATGGCTAACATCTTATTTACCGGCAAGCTTAACAAAGCTCAAAGATTGCATTCGCTACCAAACCGCACATGTAACCTACGTACGCAACATTGCCTTCACTCCAAACCTAACACTTAAATACGTATTGCATTTGCTACTGAAATGCACGCCTCTTGTGTGAGCATTGTCTTATAGGGGAGAGGATAGACGAAACTTAAGGTTTATTTTGAAGTTGGGAATGGAGGAAACATTTTGATAGAAGGAAAACGTGAGATGCCATGCAAACACTTTTCCTCTTCGCCTTGTGTGAAGTGGTTGTCTTGGAACCCATCATGATAAGAGGTAACTGCATATACAGTAAATACCGCCGAAAAAGCAAACGAAATGCGCACAAGGTGTGAGAGACACGTGTTTGACTGTTTGTTAACAATAGCTGCAGACTTTAAACTATGCTGAGAGTGGCGTCACTAGTGTTACCAACGAGTTTTGCTAAATTATGCTCTTAATATATCATTATCACATTTTTCTAATACATTTG